>NC_092132.1:149977924-150311048 GCF_043159975.1 Macaca nemestrina | reverse complement strand
CAGCTGACACTCATGACTTCCCTTTACCCTCTGTGGATGTGGCTTCCTCAAGGCTTATGGGTAGGGTGAGGACTGAGCTTAACCTTGTCTGCAGTTAATCAATTGTGGCTGCCCAGTAAAACCCCCAACACACCCTGGAAATGGGGGAGACTCACCGGGCTTCCCCGGCAGGCAATGCTCTATGTGTGTTGTTCCAGGTCGGTACCTTGGTACTCGGGAGAAACGGGGTAGAAGGTCCCAGATGCTGCACTGTGCGTCTCTTCCAAAACTGGCTGATTTAAATGTATCCTGGCTCTATTATAAATAAGTAAATGTAACAAATGTGAAGGTAATACGTTTCAGAGAGTTCTTTGAGTCTTTTTAAATTATCAGACCTGATGGTGGTTTAGGGATCCATAGAATGTGCAGTTGGTGTCAAAAGTCTTGGGCAGATTTAGAAACTTGGATGGCTCCAGCCTTAACCCCACCATTTGACTAACTCTGGGTGATTCTGTGACTTCCTAAGAGTAATTCTTCAGTCTAGAAGTTCTTCTGTACCTTAGTTCTTCTGTACCATTCGTTTTTTCCATGAAGGCTTTGATAAGACTTTTTTTTTTTTTTTTTGACATATTTTCTCTATAGGTACAACATGGGTCCAGGCATAGAACTTTTAGATTAAGCCCCTGACTCTCTTATTATTTCTGTAAGATTCTAGCATTTCCACCGTACTCATTTTCTGTCTCATTAGCTTTTTCTAATTGTTGATTTTCTATGTCTCTGATTTCTTAAGTATCTTTTTAAAATTTTACCTATATAAAATCACCTCCTATCCTTTGAAAGGTTTGAAGTAAATTTTTTCTTACTATATTCATTGTCTCAGTTTATTATAGATTTTTCCACTTGTTTATTTTGATCTCTTTATTTTATATCATCGGACGTTCTTTAAATATCTTCACTATCTGGTTATCTGCTTGTATTTCACAATGTGGCATTAAAAAACTGACTGAAACTTGTAACAAGTGAATGCAGTTGGCCAGTTTTGGGTTTACTTTACAAAGATCTATGAGGAACTAGCTATATCCTTGTGGGAATCCCAAGGGTCTAAATGCAAAGATATTTTCTTGGGTGATGGAAAATTTCTCCAATGTAGAAACCTCTAATTTCTGCATTAATAGGGAAACTGTAGCAGAGATTGGTGCTATATATATTAATTTTAAGCCACATCTTGCCCTTTAGAGCAAGAACTAGGACGGAGTAAGTCAGAAAACTGGTAATATCGAAGCATGGTCTTTGAAGCATATTTAAGTAATTTATATTTACTAAATGGTTTTTGACCTGAACCAAATTATACATTCACAACATGAGACACGTGAGTTCCTGTAAAAACCTTTGTTCAATATGGTTAGAACTGAGAAAATAAACAGATTAGCAGACTTTCAAGAGAGAATGAAATTCAGTGCAAAAAAACTGTATTTTCTGAATTGTGCAATCTTAGTGTTTTATTTATTTCCTCTCACTGTTTAAATAATTTTATAACTCAATTAAATATGTTAATATTCAAACATTAAGTATTTAATATAACTTGACTAAAGCAGTTCTTTAACTTTTTTTTTCACGGTATTATTTTCCTAGTTAAATCTCAAAGCACTAAAGTTGGCAAAAATAAAAATGTTCTATAAAAGAAAACATAATTAACATCCTTAATTAGCTACTTTAAGTGAAGTTATTCCCTTCTTGGTGGCCAGGCTGGGTCAATTGATGCCCCTGGGTGATTTCCAACATGAACAGCTAGGAAGATGGCTAGCACTGAGTAGATTACCATTCCATATTAAATGCACAAATTGAAAGTGTAGTCACTAAAGGAAAAAAAAAAAATCTGTTTACATCAGTTTCACAGTCTGTGGTCAAAGAAAACATTGGCCAATTATTCCAGAATAGATGTGCATAGCTAAAGCTTATTCAACCCTTAGAATACCCTTTTATTGGATAGATGAATCTTTTCAACAGCAGAAGAAAATTCGATTACAACCAGTATTCATTTCTGCATCAGAGCCCCGGGCTGGAGCTATATTAAGCCACTAGACGGTCTGCAGAAAATTGAAGGAGCGTGCACTCTGATCTCCAATGACGGCCTACGTCCCACATGACAGGCATTTCTAAGAGAGGAGACATCCTCTGGGACCTAACGCTCAACAGCCGAAACAAGATGTGAGATCCTGAGGACGTAGAGATGTTTAAAAAACAACACAGCCCGCAAGATAACATTACCAGTAATGACGCTTGAAATGACTGACAAGTAAGTTTAGAAGTATTAATAGAAATTCTAGCGTTTGTGGGATTTTCTGTGGACTGTGAGAAAATCCCCTTCTACATAGGCAGAGGGATGTCTGCTCTTGAGTAGGAAGAGTAATAGAGGTTGAGAACATATAACTACCCTCTCCTTAAAATCCTCCTGGCTCCTCCCAGTTTATCAACTCCATGCTTATCCAGTTTATCCAGTTTATCAGCTCCATGCTTGTTTCCTCAGACTGTGCCCTCCACTGCCAACGCACCATTGCTTCCCTCCCCATTGTCGTAGGAAATTGTCTTGCCACAGCTTCATGCCAACCTCACGGGACTAGCTTTCCGTTTCTTCTGTCACTTGGAAATGCACAGATGAATATGCTGTTTTTCAAATAAACGTCCTTTAATTTATTTTTTACTTTTCATGACTTGAAATCTAAACTGGCTTCTTGGACTTCTGATGCTCTCAAACTAATTATCATCAATACCTATGTATATGTTGATTAGTGTGACCTGGAAACGGTTGTAGGGCTTTAGGAAAGCTGTAGCGGAAACTTGAATTTCTTTTTTTTTTTTTTTTTTCTTTTGAGACAGAGTCTCGCTCTGTGGCCCAGGCTGGAGTGAGTGGCGCGATCTCTGCTCACTGCAAGCTCCGCCTCCCGGGTTCACGCTATTCTCCTGCCTCAGCCTCTCGAGTAGCTGGGACCACAGGCACCGCCACCACGCCCGGCTAGTTTTTTGTATTTTTAGTAGAGACGGGGTTTCACCGGGTTAGCCAGGATGGTCTCGATCTCCTGAGCTCGTGATCCGCCCGCCTCGGCCTCCCAAAGTGCTAGGATTACAGGCTTGAGCCACTGCGCCCGGCTGGAAACCTGAATTTCTAACTTGGGGTTAGAAAATAGCAGCAAATATCAGAGTCAGGTACTAAGTATTGTAGAATACAAATGAATCAGACACAGACCCTGCCTTCCTATGGATAGGTAACTATAGCAGAAATATATAGTAAAATCTGCAGTAAGAAATTCACAAGTCTGGGCATGGTGGCTCACACCTGTAATCCCAACACTTTGGGAGGCCAAGGCAGGAGGATTGCTTGAGTCCAGAAGATCCAGACCAGCCTGGGCAATGTAGTGAAACCCTGGCTCTACTATATATATACACACACACACACACACACACACACATATGTGTGTGTGTATACACATATATATTATATATTATATATA
Organism: Macaca nemestrina; assembly: GCF_043159975.1. NCBI lineage: Eukaryota > Metazoa > Chordata > Mammalia > Primates > Cercopithecidae > Macaca > Macaca nemestrina. The sequence continues at coordinate 150,307,560 of NC_092132.1, read as the reverse complement.
CATATAAAATCCAGGTACGGAGGTGCATGCCTGTAGTCCCAGCTACTCCAGGAGGCTGAGATGAGAAGATCCCTTGAGCCTGGGAGGTCAAGGCTGTAGTGAGCTGTGAACACACCATTGAACTCCAACCTGAGTGACAGAGTGAGACCCTGTCTCAATTAAAAGAAAAAAAAAAAAAAGAAATGCACAAAAATGGAAATGCCAGAGGAATATCAGAAAAGGTCTCATAACTAAATACTTGACTTGGTGTCAAACAATAGGTATGGCATGGCCATACTAACAAGGGTAAAGTTACTAAAGGTAGTTATATAAGCATCAGCAAAGCATGGAGGGTGAATAGAGCACAATTTCCACCTACATGATCATGAGAGCTCCAGTCTTTACACCGTTATGCAAGAATGCTCAAAGGCTAACAGAGAGGGCATCTCCTGGGTCCAGTTTTGGGAAGCAAGTAACATTGTGATAGAAAGTAATTATTACTTCACATATTTTTGACCTGATTTGCAGCTTACGACATTCCTAAACTAATCACAGGCAAGGAAAAAGGAATACTGTGATATTATATCATGTCCTCTACATTTCACACCTGGAATTTTTCTATAAAGATAAATTTTCCCCCTCCCCTTAACTACTTTATTACTCCAAGGCCCAGTTTGCATGAGAACAGCAGAACGAAGACTGGAATCATTCTGCCTTTTATTTAAACCAGTTTGCAAAATAATGATGATTTTTCCCCATCGCACCACTGCACTCCAGCCTGGGAAACAAGAGCGAGACTTCGTCTCAGGAAAAAAAAAAAAAAAAAAAGAATCTATTTCCTTTATTTGGGAGCTACTGTGGAGAATGAAACAAAAGTCTCTCTAAAGCACTTTGCTTGCTATTAAATCTATGAGTGCTGCCATTGGTCAGAAAGTTTATATTTGTTCCCAGAGAAGCTGGTGGCCAAATTAGAAACCAAAGTGCACAGCTAAATGGAAGGAACATTATTGTCTCATCTACGGATAGCAGTTTCTAAGGATCAGAACAGCCTTTTGAGGTAATAGCTGCCTAGAAGGAATTCACAGAGATGCAGTGATCATCTGTCCTGGATATTTGGAGACTGAAGCATTGGGTGAGATATTGAACGATGCATTTAAAGGTCATTTCAAAGCTAACCTCCTAGGAGTCCTATGTTTCTAGGAATCCTCTGGGTTGATTTTTAAATATATAATAGCTCTGCCTATATTTTCAATGAGTATCTTCTTAATTGTTAAAAAGACCTATTATGAACAGCTTGCTTCCTTTTTACTTAATGTTTTCTCAACACTCCTAAGCTATCAAAGGGCCCTCATAAAGTAACTAAATGCTTCTGTATGTTTGAACCTTTGAAAAAAAAAGACAGCATAAATTAGCCAAATGGTGAAACAGATGTTCAAGAATGGCAAAGCTCACAGAGGCGACTGAAACGCCAACGAGCAACTCACTGTCCTGTTAACAGAAATATCCTTGAAAACTGTAATGCACAAATATGCTGAGGGAGAATAATAGTGTGTAAATAAGCAAAATAGATAACATTGTACTTTATTTTATTATCTTAGTAGCAAGAGTACCTATTGCTCTGAACATAATAGGCATTCAATAAATCATTGATTGAATAAAAAATATAGGCAAAACAAAATGGTGGAGGAAATGCGCTCATATAATTCAATCAAAATGCAAGTATGCCTCGTTATTTCAAATTAAAATATGTGAGTGTATGTGTAGGTATGAGTTTATATCTGTGTGTGTGCACCTGCTAGTGTATAGTTTATTGAGATCACTACACAGTGACCTCGCACCTGGCTAATTTTTGTATTTTTAGTAGAGATGAGGTTTCACCGTATCAGTCAGGCTGGTCTCGAACTCCTGAACTCAGGTGATCTGCCCGCCTTGGCCTCCCAAAGTGCTGGGATTACAGGCGTGATCCACCGTACCTTGCTGGTGATCTCAATTCTTCAGTTCATGAGTGTTAGGGCAAAATTCCAGGACAAACACTAAACTGTACTGATTGATGTCAAATCAAGTATTAAATAGAACTTTTCCGGGAAACTTGGCTCTGTTGCCCCCCAATGAGGGAACTCATTGATAGAATGGTTGAAATTGTGTTTTTATGTATGCAAGAAAACGAAATCCAATAGAATTTCAATAAAGTTGTTTGGAAAGGTTTATGCTGCAAAGTTTTAAATAGCTCATGAGCTTGATTTTGACCTGTCTTTAAAACTAAATTAAAAAATGCATCGATTGGCAAAACAAATTGGCATCAAGTGCATTTTTGACTTCTTTAACCATGCTTTCACTGTGTGGTTCTCAACCTAAAGTCAATGTGTTTGATTGCTTTTATGGAGAAAAGAAGAAAACAACAAAACCACCTTTGACATTCTTTCACTTGAAAGACCAGGCACTGCATTCCCTATTCCCTCTTCATTGTACTTCTGTGATTCGTGAGGATGTCTAGGGACTTGTAAAATTCCACATAGCACATATATCAATTAAATTGTTTATCACAAAATCACCAAATATTAGCATTAGAAAGGATTTTAGAACTGGTTCCTAGTTTTTCAGGTCACACATTTTTAGAGGTTCAAATAAAAAAAAATGAATATGATTCTAATTATAGAACCTAGTGATTACAATATATAATATCAAAACTACAATAGTTCACTCCTAGCTTTAAGTCAGCTACATTAATAACATCCATAGACACTGAAAATTAGTAAATATGTGCAAATCAGCCCATGATCTGTGTTTGAAGCACCGAGACTTTGCATCAGGCTGGCAGCTCCTCAAGAGTCCTGGCCCTGGGGTTGGCCACACTAGCCACAGCGAAGCCTTTCCCAGAGGAAAGGCTCATCCTCCAAAAGTAAAAGGAAAGCTACTGCTTCCAAAAGCAGTTTTTTCCCATCATTTTGCAGCATCAATTTTTATATCGAGCTAAAAGCTCTCTTCTTCCTAACGCATACCCTTGTTCCTAGTTCTGATATTTAATAAAACGCACACTAAATAGAACTAGGAAACACAAAGGGCATGCGTTCATCCTGCCTGATTCAACCCCAATCTCTTCTCCTTGTCAAACAACCTCAGGTTTTCTTAAAAACTCTTTTTTATGGCATCATTGTAATATTCCCATTTTCCAAGCCTCTTGTAGAATCATCTGCTTGTCCATCTTTATGTTAAACATTCAAAACGAATTCCAAACCTTCTCATGAGGTTCTTTCACTTTTCATTTCAGTACATTCTATTAGTACACCCTGACTCAATTAGATTTTAGATACCCATATCAATACTACTACTAATTTATACTTAGAGTAAACAAAAATCCTGACAGTTGGCTGTGCATGTATTATACTCTCAGGGCTATATTTTAAACCAATGTTATATGATCTCATTCTCATTGTTCATTACTAGTATTAAATATTTTTTGACTAATTTTCTAGGGAAGAACTGGGTTCCAGTTGTAGATCTAGGTCAGAAATTGTAAATCGTGGGGAACAGTAGTAGAAATAACACATTAATCTCTTACCTGTATGGAACTTACATCAAGAAAATGTTGACAGCTATAGTTTCTATTTTTTAGAACACTCATAAATTATATTGTATTTCAAAGAGAATCTGAAACTAAAACCAAACTAATTTAGAAGCCTGCAAAAAATAAATGTCAAGATTAAAATTGGGAAACAGAAAAAAAGAGTTAACATTTTATTTCAAAATTGTCTTTTAAAAAGTTGGAATGTCAGTTTTCAAAAATACATTAGCAGACGGCTGCTATCATAAATGGGAATATACTATTAATAACATTTGTTCCACAAACTTGACATTAAAAACATAAAATTTTAAAAATGCACTGAAGATGTTCCTAGAATTAAAACTACAAAAAGTCAACATTAGCTCACTCAATTTATTAGTTTGCTCAATTTGATTTCTAAAGCAATCAAAGATTAGTATTCACATTTTGCACATGATAAATGTTGTAATGAGTTTTTATTTCAGTATCATTTTCTCTTTTTATTTATTCTTTAGAGAGTTTGAATAAATGATTCCATAGCACATCTAATGGAATCAATTCTCAATTATTCACTGTCATGGCTTGTAAATTTTTAGTTTCCTTGAAAACCTTACTTTCCCATTTTTCTTTTTTTGTAATTAACACAAAATCATCTGCTAAGCTACTCCACTAAAAATACTTTTGTTGTTTGTTAACGAGTTTATCTTTTTATACTTATCTTTACTTCATTGAATGAAATCCTTTGAAGACTTTATTTACTTAATATTTATTGTGTGCCTACTATGTGCAATTATTAGCAAAGATATTTCAGATATTTAAAGTCAAAGTTGGTTTCAGAGTAATTAATAGTCAGCCAAAGGTAAAAATGACAAATAATATTCAGTCTTTGTGTACATGAAACATGAGACAGATATGAGAAAAATATGCAAATACATAAAAGTTAAAAAACAAGTTATATCTATATTAAAAATTAAATATTTGGTTCGTAAGTTCTGAATAAGTGTAGAAAAACTGTAAATCACAGATCCTTTTATGTCAATGTATCCAGTTGGAAGTTTAATATTTGAATATTTTAAAGAGAAATTTGTTATAGGATACCATGGAATGCATTTTCAAAGAGACAGGTCACGGAGTGAGTGACAGGAGCCCATAGTGGGCGGAATACAGACCCAGTCTGAGCACTGTAAGGAGGTGGCTGGTCTTGGGGAAATGTTTTAAAGCATTTGATTCTCAGATCCAACATCTGCAAAATGTGAATGAAAGTAATACTTCCAAGACTCGTTTTAGGAATCAAATAGATATAATGTACCTCTGAAAATGATAAAGAGGGACAGATACTGTAAGTAAAATTTAGAGTAATGTGATTTACACCCAGCAGAACTTTCCGTTGCATGCATACAAGGTTATCTGAGAACAATGATGACGAACTGAGAAAATGTACTCAAACGGCCAAATGTCTAGCATTCAGCACTCATAATATTCAGTCGTTGTTGTTACAATGACACAATGTTAATATAATTAAATTTCCATCCCACTCTCAACAAGGCCATCTAAACCTGCCCCTCCTACCATTTTTATTATATACATAAGTGAACAGTACTTTAAAAATTTTTAAAGGACAATATTGGCATTAACTTGGAAAGGTTTCTTTTTATTTCCTCTTTAAGAAGGGTGTTGAAGAGTGAGTCTGGCTTGTGGCTCGAATCTCAGGTAAGAGCAAGTTCCTGACTGATGGGTGGGTGATATTTAGTGAGTCAAGGAAAATTAATAATGGCATCAGCAGATCAACTTCAAGTCAATGACAAATCCTTCAGGAAGTCCCAGAAGTTTTATTTGGTAGACGCACGCGCGCGCGCGCGCACACATACACACACACACACACACACACACACACACACACCCCTCACTCATCAACAAATTATTGACAAAGAATAATTCTAGAACCTTCACACTGTAATCCATAGGAGGTCCAGGGAGTCGATGTATGGATTTGGAGAGAGCAATCTGTTTGGCAATGTGACTAACCGTAACTTCATCATTTTTCAGTAGAATTGTCACAGGAGGAAAAAATTGGATTTTTAGGAAAGTAACAACTAGAGGCCAATGTCATTTGAAAAGGCAAGGGGGTGTCCTCCCATCTGCAGATGGAAGGAGATCTGGGGGTAAGCAGCTGGAAAGTCACTATTTGAATTCATCATGGTCAGGAGTTGCAGCCTCACTAGTTTTATTTCTGATAGACTGAAATACAGATCTTCCTCGACAATGAGGTCGTGTGACCCCAGAACTTATGAGCAAAACATACTCTGTCACCTAGAAGAATCAGAAAAGATTTTTTTTTGTTTTTGTTTCTGAAGGGAAAACTGTCTCTTAAATTTAAACTAAAGTTTTATCTAAAATTCTTGTTAACATTTGTGCATTTAAAAACTCACATCAGAATGTTCAATTTTTATTTTAATGAATTCGGATTTTAAATGTGTGATATGCAGATACTGCACAAACTTTAAAAGTTAAAAAAGGTTAGTGATGTATAATTTTATAACACAATAAAGGTCTCCTGTGATTTGACTTTCATATTATAGTTTAAAATGCATAGGCATATTTAGAAGCAAGAAGTATCAATTATAAGGCAAATCTATAGACATTGAATTGAAGGCGGGAAGATAGTTCATAGGAATTAGAAAACACATACAGCTAGGATAATAGCACAACTATGCATCACTTAACAATGGAGACACATTTTGAGAAATGCATAGTTAGCTGATTGGTCCTTGGGCAAACATTGTAGAGCGAACTCTCAGAAACCTAGGTGGACTAGTCAACCACACACCGAGGCTCTATGACACAGCCTGTTGCTCCTGACCACCCACCTGTACTGCATGGGACTGTCCTGAATACTGAAGGCAATGGTTACACATAGCCTACCACACACCGAGGCTCTATGACACAGCCTGTTGTTCCTACAACACCCACCTGTACTGCATGGGACTGTCCTGAATACTGAAGACAATGGTTACACATAGCCTACCACACACCGAGGCTCTATGACACAGCCTGTTGCTCCTGACCACCCACCTGTACTGCATGGGACTGTCCTGAATACTGAAGGCAATGGTTACACATAGCCTACCACACACCGAGGCTCTATGACACAGCCTGTTGCTCCTACAACACCCACCTGTACTGCATGGGACTGTCCTGAATACTGAAAGCAATGGTTACACATAGCCTACCACACACCGAGGCTCTATGACACAGCCTGTTGTTCCTAGACCACCCACCTGTACTGCATGGGACTGTCCTGAATACTGAAGGCAATGGTTACACATAGCCTACCACACACCGAGGCTCTATGACACAGCCTGTTGTTCCTAGACCACCCACCTGTACTGCATGGGACTGTCCTGAATACTGAAGGCAATGGTTACACATAGCCTACCACACACCGAGGCTCTATGACACAGCCTGTTGTTCCTAGACCACCCACCTGTACTGCATGGGACTGTCTTGAATACTGAAGGCAATGGTTACACATAGCCTACCACACACCGAGGCTCTATGACACAGCCTGTTGCTCCTACAACACCCACCTGTACTGCATGGGACTGTCCTGAATACTGAAAGCAATGGTTACACAATGATATGTATATATGTATCGAAGCATATCCAGCCACAGAAAAGGTACAGCTGAAAATTCAGCATAAAAGACAGAAAATGCTACACCTGTCCAGGGTACTTGCCATGAATGGAGCTTGCAGGACTGGAAGTCGCTCCGGGTGAGTCAGTGAACGAGTGAGTATGAAGACCTAGGACGTCTCTGTACACTACTGTGGGCTCTATAAGCGCAGTGCACTTAGGACGCTAAATTCATTTAAACATTTTTTGTCTTCAGTAATAAGTTAACTTTAGGGTACTGTAACATTTTGTATCTTATAGAGTTTTTGATTTTTTTAACTTTTTTACTCTTATAATAACACGTAGCTTAGAACACACTTTGTACAGCTGTATAAAATACTTTATTTCTTTATCTTCTAATTCTGTCTGCTTTCTTCTATTCATTTTTTTTTTTACTTTCTAAACTTCTTTCGTTAAAAATGAAGACACAAACACACACAATAGCCTAGGCCTAAACATTGATCATCAATATCACACTACCTTCCACCTTCACATCTTGTCCCACTGGAAGCTCCCCAGGGGCATTAGGACCCATGGAGCTGTCATCTCCCATGAGAACAATGCCTTCTTCTGGACATCTTCTGAAAGAGCTGCCCAAGGCTGTTTTACAGTTAACACTAAAAATAATAACAATAAGCAGCAGTAGACTCTATAATAAAAAGTATAGTCAATATATAAACCAGTAACATGGTTGTTTATGATCATGATCAAGCATTATGCACGGTACATAATTGTATGTGCTAGGCCTTTCTATAACACACTATATGTTTGTTGCCACCAGCATCATCACAGATATGTCCACAATGCACCACGCCATGGCATGATGATGACTACCATGTCAGTAGGTGATAGGAATTTTCCAACTCCATGAGAATCTTATCCAACCATCTTTATTTATGTGGTCCGTTGCTGATTAAAACATTTTATGTGGTGCACGACTGTACACATGAAATAGATAGACATATGTAAGTTTTGATTAGCCTAAACTGATCAAGAAGATGACAGTTACTCAAATTACCTTCCTCTCAGGCTTTTCATGGGTAAAAGTCAGATAAGGATAGAATGTATGTCACAGGACTAGTGTGTGGATTAATTGGGTTAGAGCACATCAAATATTTGACTTTAGATTAACTTGACATTTAAAATAAATATTCACAAACATTAGCAGTTATTATCATTAACTCACCTTATTTCTTTAGCCCAAGGATTTATTTACTTATTTATTTATTTTGAGATGGAGTTTCTCTCTGTTGCCCAGGCTGGAATGCAGTGGCGGGACCTTGATTTACAGAGCCTCTGCCTCTCTAGTTCAAGCGATTCTCCTGCCTCAGCCTCCCAAGTAGCTGGGATTACAGGTGCCTGCCACCACATCTGGTTAATTTTTTGTATTTTTAGTGCAGACAGGGTTTCATCATGTTGACCAGGCTGGTCTCAAACTCCTGACCTTAGGTGATCCACCGGCGTTGGCCCCCCACAGTGCTGTGATTACAGGCATGAGCCACTACCTCTGGCCCCAGGATTTATTTTTTAAATATGAATTTTCCAGATCCACAGCAGATCAGATGATGTCTCTTAGCAATGTAGTCTCAGGTTTAGAAGCCCTGCCAGGGTGGGGGATGGCAGGATTCTAAGAGCAGCTCCATGCTCCTGACATCCCCTCCCCCTTGCAAGTGGGCAGGACCTGTTACTGGCTTTTAACCAATAATGCCTGAACCTTACAGGTGACGCGGCATCACTCCCATGATTATGTTACCTCACAGGGCATAGGTGAAGACATTTTGCGATGTAGAAAGGTGCCCTAATCGGTTGATTTTTAAGTTAACCAAAAGAGAGTTTATATGGGAGAACCTGACCTACTTAGCAGAGCCCTGAAAAGTGTTCCAAGTCAGAGAAGGAAGCAGAAGTGGTCCTCTCCAGCCAGCCTCCAGGAAGGCACTGCCCAGTGTGGGGAGGGACAGTCGGCTGACAGCCGTGGGCAGTTTGGGGGTCCTGAGCATCTCAGCCCTATACTTGCAAGGAGCCGAATTCTGCCAATTTCAATACGAGTGTGGAAGATAATTCCAGCGTAAGGTGAGATCACAGACTTAAGGAGTCCTTGAGCACCACTTCTTGAGGCCCTGAGAGAAGACTGGTGTGAGAGATCCTGGTCTCCTGACCGACAGAGCCCTGAGGTAACACTTATGCCCTGCTTTTAGCTGCTGCGTTTGTGGCCATTTGCTACTCAGCCACAGAAAAACTAATACAGAATGCTTCCTTATAGCAAGTCCCAATCCCTGACACTGCAGTTCCAGCTCCTACATTCCTTTTTGTCATAAGTGATTAGGAAATATAGTTGGGTGCCAATAATGGAACGTCAAACCTCATCTCGACTGATTTAGATGTATTTGCTTCCATCATGCGCTCCCTATGCTAGTCTGACTTTTGAACTCTATTCATTTTCTCTCCATATAAGTAAAGGTAAGTGTATATTTTCTTGGTTTCAAAACAATCAATGATTTTTATCTATTATTTATTTATTCACTTCTGCTCTGTATATCTTGGATGGAGCACTTCTTTCCTGACACGTGTTTTTATTTTCTCTAATCTTCTTACCATCCTGGTAATATTTCTCTCTCTCTCTCTCTCTCTCTCTCTTTATAACTATATATACTTACTTAGTGCTCATACTGAATTTATTTTTGCTGTGATTGCTGAATGGGGTTGATAACAAGCTGGCATTTTCTACAGGCAAAAGCCAATGTCAGGAAGAATCAGAAGCTGTCAGGACATTGATCCCTCCCTTAATACCTGCATATCCTCAGCTGGACTCATGTGTTCCGCCCAACAGGGGAGCTCATTCTATTGCGGTCCCACTAACAACAGAGATCACCAAATCAAAAGGAAATATCTTATTAAAGAGAGTAACTAGAAAAAGACTCATTTTTTTTTCAACCTTCTCTAGGCATAGTTGATGTTTTTTAAAAAAAATATGTAGGACTTATTTCAATTACTAACTACTTAAATTCTCTGAGTTTTTAATTCAGTTAATTGATCTGGATTTATACAGTTCTGATTTTATAGCAAAAGCCTGAGAAGTTACTTAATTTACTCAGTACCACTTTAATTTCACCTTTGTGCTACTCCTTGTAAATATGTACTTTGAACTGCTCAATTTCCTTCACTGTTCTAAAGTGCAGATACTAGACAGAATTTAATTTTCAGGCCAGATTTTTCATTTCAGATCCTATTATGCTCCTTGCAACATTTGTGTGATTTCATCTCTGAAAATAGAATGGTATTTCAGGTGGTCCTGAACTACAGGTGTCTAATTACAATTGTCAAATATTTAGTACTGTTGAAAAAATGATTAGCAGTGATTTTAAAGAAAAGGTGGTTATTTATGAAAAGATGTTTATAAAACACACATTTTTTTCAGTCCAGAAATACAAAAGAATGACATACAGAAGATATACATCTATATATACTATTGCAAAAATATACTCCTAGCCAGTCTTATAATAATATACTTTGATACGGAAGGTTCTCTGCTCATATAAACTTAAACTTAGTGACATGCATTCTTGGCCCTCAACATACAAGATTCCATTTAACAGCTGAAGGGATAGTTTTGTAACGCAAAGTTACACTGAAGGACAAGGAAGCCTAGGTTGATAAATGGAAGTGTCTTAAATGATGAGATTAACTTAGTTTGAAGGAAAAATCAACCTGGGAATGGTTGATGAGAAAATGATGGAAAAGAGGAATAATAAAACAAAACCACAGGAACAGGGGTGCACATGAATGTGCACAGACAAAGAAACAGGGTGGACTGGGAAGGAAGGTTCTGCACCAGAATTTGGAAAGATGAAGTGGAGAGATGTGGGGTACACCATCCGCGGCTGCCATCACAGGTTCCAAGGAAGGACAGACGAAAGGGAATCCTTGCTTAAATACCAGAAAGCAACCCTGCTGGTCGTGGCGGTTACCCCTTTTAGTACATCTAAATTGGAATCCATAAAATGAATGAGTCAATGAATAGCTCGAGGGTTAGAATGATGACTTCAGCAGAAATTGGTATCTGCGATTCAAATGAGTTCATCTAATGCTCCACATGGGCAAAGAAAAGTGATTCCTGGCTCTGTCTGCGGGAGCCTACCTGGGGAACAAGATCAAAGTCCCCAGGGAGGGGTCGATTTAGTGAGGTTGTGAATTGGTGACATCAGGACGTGCACAGGAAACACAGGATGTAAGCTCAATCTTTATGAAGCTCTTGTACAAATATCTTTTGAGAAATAATCTGTTGTAAAGATGATATTGTGAGACAGAGTATATCTTGTAATGGTATTCATACATTTGAGGGGTGGTGCCATTCTTAGGTCATATCTCTCATGAATTTCCAGTGTCTGCTGTATAGGCACATTTTGAGACTATGTATACTTTTCTTTATATCAAAGGCTGCAAACACAGGAATCAAAAACCAAGAAGTCAGTCCAAAGATAGAATCAATAAGTCCACAGTGTACTCTATTTTGGTTTCAATAGCTTTGTTTTCCAGCGTCTCACCCCTGACACTTTCCACTGGCCTTGCCTTTTCTCTTTGCCCTGTAAGCATTGCCACTGAATTCAACTATTCAAAATTCACATTTAGCCTGGCATGGTGGCTCAGGCCTGTAATCTAGCACTTTGGAAGACTGAGGTGGGCGGATTACTTGAGGTCAGGAGTTCGAGACCAGCTTGGCCAACATGGCAAAACCCCATCTCTACTAAAAATACACAAATTAGCCGGGTGTCGTGGCTCTCATCCTTAGTCCCAGCTGCTTAGGAGGCTAAGGGAGGAGAATCACTTGACCCTGGGAGGCGGAGGTTGCAATGAGCCAAGATCGCACCACTGCAATCCAGCCTGGGTGTCAGAGTGAGACTCTGTCTCAAAAAATAAAAATTAAAAAAGAATAAAACATTAAAATTCACATTTATACACATCACAAGGGTGTGACTTAGTAGTATGTGAAAGTCCAGTCAAAGGAAGAAAGCTCAAAACTTACTAAAGGATAAAAACTCATAGATACTCTACAGACTAAAGAAAGAATTTATTTCAACATTGTTATCACAGGAAACAGATAAAGTTTTCTAATTTAAAAGAAATAAGAATTACTTCTTTTAGGTGGTTATATGAAATAACAGATGAGTATAAGTGCTTCAGCTTAGATAAATATCAATGTGTTTTTCCTGCATTGATGCTCACATGACAACAATTTGTAGAAATGAATGTAGAAGGAATATTCCAAACCTATTTAGGTATAATTACGGATATCATTAAAGATGAATTGTTTTCCATGTAAAAGAAGATTTCTAAGGAGCTAATTTGTGACAGGATATATTATGATATCAATTTTCAAAGCATGAGCCTGCTCATTATGCTAGAAGGCAAAATATTTGAAATAACGAGTTTGCATCTAGACAAGGGTGTGTATCAGGGCCCCACAAAGTATTTAAGGATGGGTCTTTTCATATTGACATTACACACATAAAAGTGGGAAATTCCAAATTGATAGCCCATCCACTCCCCACGTGCCCATCCCTGAACCACTTTTGTTATCTCTTTTGGCATGGACATATGTAGTACTACCTATTTCTCAAGGCTGAGTGTTGTACTTCTATTCACAAATTATCTCAAGGGAAAAAGTGGAGACTTTTTGGCTCTGTTTGATCAGGTGGCCTCTGAAAGTTTGAGTCTCTGCACCTTGAGCAGCAACTCCCCGCTGCAGGCCAAGGGAGGGCAGGGTGGCCTCTACTGGCACTGGAGAAAAAACATCCATTGGTAACTTAAGCTTTAGGTGATAGAGAACAAGAAACAAAGAAAAGGGTGAAGATCAGAAGAAAAGAGAAAAAAGCAGAAGATAAAGAAGTAAAGGAGAGAGAGAGGACAAGAAGGTGAGGAACATAAAGAATTAAAGGAGAGAGAGAGGACAAGAAGGTGAGGAACGAAGAGGGAATGTGTAAGGAAGTGACCACAAGGCAGATGTGAGCAGAACACATGGTTCTAAGGATGAGAGACCGAGGGTGCCAGGAGGGTGGGGCGGGAGCAGAGATGGCTATGCAAAGCCTGTGGGCTCCATGGATCAGAGATCCTGGCAGGGTAGAAGTATTGGGGGCCTGAGCACTGAAGAAGATGTGAGCTGGAAAGATAGCCGATTAAAGAGATGAATTCATAAAACTGAGCATGGAAGGGCTGCAGTCACTGGTGAGCACAAGTTCCCTGGACCTGGATGAACAACAAGAACGGCTGAGGCAGACTGGAGGAGATCTTTGCAGAAAAGGAATTCAAGAAATGGAGGCTCAGGTTGTTGCAAAGCCATCTATACAAATATTCTACAAGCACACAAGAACAGATGATTCTACAAGAATCAAGTAGAAGTATGGAGAGTATGTCCCTAAAACATGATTCAGTGACTGAGAATGGGAGTGGGGGGTGGTGTGTGCTGGATGTAGGGAGGTGACAACCATCCTGTAGGCAGTGGATGCAGTGAGCTCATGTCTCAGAATCGGAGGTGGGATTTGTAGGGAGCGAGGGAGAATGGCCTGAAAGAAGCAGTGCAGGATAAGGGACACCCTCTCTACTCCCAGCCAAGTGGATGAGCATGTGCAGTGAACCACGCTCTCCCATGTCAAGAGGATAGGGCTACAGGGCTGCCTACTCATGTCAGCCATCTCAGCATGCACAAAAACAGAGTCCAGGCTTCATCAAAGTGACCAAGGGGCAAATGAGGCAGACCAAGCTGAATGGTGACGGTGGGGAGGAGCCTGTGGAGGCTGTGAGGGGTGGGAGAGATGGAGGGTCAGGTGAGTGTCTGCATCTCCAACTGCACGGGTTTGTAGGATCCCTTCCAGCCTCTTCTGTCTCCTCTAAGCACATCCTTCAACGATTCTCCGCTTTGTCTAACCCATCAGGGATTCCTCTCAGCAGAATCAATCCCTCCAACATCCACACAGGTTCCTATTTCATTTTAAAATATTTTATCTTGACTCCACCTTCCTCCCTAAATATTGCTCCATTTAGCCAAGTTCTCCAAGAGTATTCTCGACTTGGTATCGCCTCGTCCCCAATATCCAACTACATCTGCCATCCTCATGTTATCAGTCGAGCAACCCACGTCACTCCAACCAATGCCTGCCACCCTGACCTCATCATTCTTGAACCAACAGCAGCGGTGGCAGCAGGTGGCTGAGCCCACGTCCCTTGGCTTCAAGGATGCTCCTCTAAGATGCTGCTTCCCTTCCTTCAAGTTTTCATGTTTTCAGTCTTCTTTGTTGGTTCTTCATTTGGGGATGCAGTCCTGAGGCTCAGGACAAAGCAGTGAGTTTTCTTTGTGATCTTCATACCCTGATCAATTTTTCTTCTCACCTGACACTTATTATTTTATAACATGCTCCACAATTTACTTTTAAGAGGTATTATTATATAATGTAATGAGTTGGTATAGCATGCTCTATAATTTACTTTAAAAATGTATTTTCTTATCTCCTCCCAGGAAATGGTAAACTCTATGACGGCAAGGATCTTTGTCTACGTTGTTCACGGATAGTTCTCAAGCACTAATATGACTACCTTGTTACAAGTAGATGCTCACTCAATATTTATGTAAGAAAGTGATTATGAAAAAAGTAGTTAAATAAAAAAGAAGGCACTTATGATAATAGAAGGAGGTCTTGTGCCCCTGTGAGCAATGCTCCCCTGAAGGACCATCTTCCCCAGTCTAGAAGGTGGCCGTGTGCAATGGAATAAGCCTCAGAAAAGAAACCATCGCTTGGAAATGGACCAATTCTCATGCTTTGGGAACACTTAGAACACGTGAAACTTTCTTAAAATCTCAGGAGTAATACATTTAACTCCAAAATACAAATCAATAATTCTTGCAAGATGAACTTTTAGTAGCGTGCACTGCCTTTGTATTTTGTAGTCTCTTTTGAGATAAATGCTTTTCCTTTTAAGAACACAGATAATGGGGCCGGGCGCGGTGGCTCAAGCCTGTAATCCCAGCACTCTGGGAGGCCGAGACGGGCGGATCACGAGGTCGGGAGATCGAGACCATCCTGGCTAACACGGTGAAACCCCGTCTCTACTAAAAAAATTTCAAAAAACTAGCCGGGCGACGTGGCGGGCGCCTGTACTCCCAGCTACTCGGGAGGCTGAGGCAGGAGAATGGCGTAAACCCGGGAGGCGGAGCTTGCAGTGAGCTGAGATCCGGCCACTGCACTCCAGCCTGGGCAGCAGAGCGAGACTACGTCTCAAAAAAAAAAAAAAAAAAAGAACACAGATAATGAATTATTTTCAGTGACTTGTAAATGCTACTATTTAAGAATATCCGAACAGTACAACTTCAAAACTACTTGGCACATGTTAGAGTTGTATTAACTTTTGAGATACAGATAATACAGGCATAGTCGCTTAACTGCACTGGTTATGGGCAGTTTCACTTCTGCTTACTCAGCTTTTCTATCTCCCTGCACTGGAACTCCCTCACACAAGGAGATTTCTAAATTTGGTAGCTCCATTGTCAGGCCTTATGATACAGAATCTGGACAATGTGGAAGAGAAGGGGATGGAGAGCGGGCAAGAAGGGAGTTGGGAAGATGAGACAAGTGGGGGAAATGAGTAAGAGAAAAACTCCAGAGGGGGTAAAAAAAAAAACAAAAAACAAAGACTAAGAAGTGGTGATCAAAATTCATATCAAGTTGTTGATTATAATATTATTTAACATAACAAAAATGGGAATTGCTAAATCAATTCTAATCCATTTTAGGGTAGAATATTATATGGACATTACTATTCACTCGCAAAGCATTTCTAACATGGAACAATGTTGAAGATGTGATGCTCAATGGAAAAACGTAGCATACATACCTACAAATGTCTATGCCCAGTAATCCATACAGCCATACACATTCACAAATAAACACAAAAACATGCATATGGAGAGAGCTTGAGAGAAATGAAAATACTCCAAAATATCAAGAGTAGTTACCTACTACTCTTGAAGCTATGGTTTTAAATATTTTTCTGTAGTCTCTATTTTCAAAATGTTTCTAATTAAGACAAATTATTTTCATTATAACAAAAAGATGTATTATTAAAACTAATGGACAAGGCTATGACAGTTATACTGTAAAAGAAGAAGTAACCATAGAGTTTTATCTTATTGCATACTAAAATCTGTCTTTGCAATTTAAAGTCAAGGCATCAAAAAAAATTATCTACATTTTTTTTTTATTCAGAAGAAAATACACCCACATCCCAATTTTAATTCGCTAGTCTGAACAACAGAACAAAATAAAAACAACAAAAATCAAAAGCATATTCTATATAAAAAAAAAAAAGGTTTAAATATCAGAAATTCTATTTTCATGGTGAAATGTGCTAGTTACGAAGGTATAGTCTCATATATCAGAAAAACTTGTTTTTTAATTGCCATTTTGCCACTGTAGGCACTAATGAGTTTAACAGAAGTATTGATTAATTGAGTTCCAGTTGGTACAATGCCAGATGACTGAGTATGCTAATTCCTATGACAGTTTACTGCTTGAAACATGAATTTAATTTTCCTGATTTCATTAATCATAACTGTCATTTACCATATAACAGTGTAACCATTTTCTTCTGAGAAAATTTCATTTTCATGGGTCATGCAGTATTAAACCCTGGAGTCTGCTGACTTTCTGAGTGAAGACAGGCTTTCTGTAGAATTTTTACTAGTGGGGTATTATGTAGACATCCTTGACTTAGAATTCAACTGCATTTATCATGCCACTTCAGAGATGTTGTCTTGTTTTCTTGCTTTATACTTGCATTGCCAAATCTGTATGGGTGAGATAAATACTGAACCCCAGAAGTATCTCCCTACTGCTGAGTTTCATGATACCGGTATATATTAATCAAATATTTTTTATTTTTTTACATCTAGACAAACATTACCAAACTTTTATGTAATTGACATCATACTGTGATATGGTTTGGATCTGTGTCCCCACTTAAATCTCATATTAAAATGTAATCCCCAGTGCTGGAGATGGGGCCTGGTGGGAGGTAACTGGATTGTGGAGGTGGTTTTAATGGTGTAGCACCATCCGCCCAGTGCTGTTCTCATGGTAGAGTTCTCATAAGAGCTGTTTGTGTAGCACCTGCCCTCTCTCTCTTCTTCCTACTTGGGCCATGGAAGACACGCCTGCTTCCCCTTCGCGATGATTGTAAGTTTCTTGAGGCCGCCCAGAAGCTGCTATGCTTCCTGTACAGCCTGCAGAACTGTGAGCCAATTAAACCTCTTTTATTTGTAAACTACCCAGTTTCTGCTACTTCTTTATAGCAATGCAAGAATAGATGAATACACACTACTCCTAACATGCTGTCCTATGAGTTCTTAATTGGTGAGGAGGAGAACTGCATTGGGATCAAACGGAAATCACGTCATAAATGCAAACACTGTCCACATCAAATTGCACTGGGGCCTGAGTATGGCAGACTGTATTCTAATTTGCCATATTTTACAGTCCTTTTCTATGGTGCCCCTCCCTGCAGAGGAGTAAACATTTGCACTCCAGTGAACTCCTAAGTACTCACATGGCCAATGAAAGCTGGGAAGATAGGGTATGCTGTTTCCTCCAAAATATTTCAAAGCCTATGTTTGCTTTGCCACAGCATCTTTCTCTCTGACGAAGACTGAACATATTACAAATACAGGCTACTCCCTCAGGCTGGGGCCCAAAGTTAATAGGACAAGCAACCGAGTCACAGCTGATCCAGCATGGACATGAGTCATGAAATGAACACTTGTAAGCTGCTCAGACATGGAGGTCATTTGTTACGGCAGTGTAGCCCAGCTATCTTGACAGTTACAAAGAATCAAGTCGAATTTGGAATTTTTTTTATTTATACAAATAAATTTTTGTAATGCCATGGTAATGATTAGAAATATATATTGAGGGCTTCTTGTACATCCCACACTTTCTTCAGGAAAAATAAAAATTAAAAATCACTGAGACACAGCTCTTTAGTCAT
Source organism: Macaca nemestrina (assembly GCF_043159975.1). Lineage (NCBI taxonomy): Eukaryota > Metazoa > Chordata > Mammalia > Primates > Cercopithecidae > Macaca > Macaca nemestrina. The sequence continues at coordinate 150,289,340 of NC_092132.1, read as the reverse complement.
AAAAATAACTAAGACAAGGTTGTCTACGAAGTTAGTGTAAAATGATGGGATAATTACATGGGCTTCATGAACAAAGAGCCGAAGTTGTACAGGAGTAATTGATACCACCTAGGTGGTAGAGTTACAAGCAATATTTACAAATGGAGTAATCATTAAACTGGGCCTTTAGCTTCAGGAGGGTTTTTTCTAATTAGGGAAGTGAGAAGGACATGGCAGGTTAAACCAAACTACATAAACAAAGTTCTTAAGATGTAAAGAGTTTGGCCTATATTTGGAATAACAAATGAAAAACAAAATCTATGATGGTAAACCCAAGCCAGATGGGACCTTGGAGAAGTCCTAGACAAATATCCCATCTATATATATGAGGATACCTAAGTCCAGAAATAGTAGGTGATTTGCTTAGTATCACACCTCTGGCTTCCACACCTGTTCTGTTGCAATGCTGTGCAGAGGTGAGGTTTGTGGTGGGGCCAGGTGGAGTTCACAGAGCATAGGGTGGGACATAGATGGTCCGAATCAATGGAATTTTAATACACTTCTTAGATTCCTCATAATCTTCAAATACCAGGTGTGATGATCCATTTACAAAGACCATTTCTGACAGAGATTCTATAGGTAAAAATGTGAAGAGAGATCCAATGGGGAAATGGATACAACACTAGGCCAGAGTGAAAAAGCGCTTACTCTTTTATAAAATACCTAAAGTTACCTTTGTTAAGTGAGAGATTATTTGATATAAAACAGGGATTGCTTCAATCCTTAAAATTGATCAGCCTTTGGCTTCCAGCCAATCAAATAAAGCCTACATTGCATGGTGAGGTCTCTGTATAAAATTGTCCAGCGTGATGGGGTCTCTGCACAAAATTGTTCTGCACATGTGTTCTTGGAAAAATTAGTGATTATGTGTTGATGTTTGCCTCTGTGAAGATAGCAATTTGTGACTGTCCAACTGAATTTTAATAACGTAGTCAAATCACTTAGATCTTAGCTATCTCTCTCTAGAGGGAGAAATGAGACATTTTGTCAATTGAGTAATTTTTTGACTCTCTATTTCCACTCTTTAAAATCATAATTCAAAGTAAAAGTTATATAATGTTTTTCTTTGATAAAATTCACAGAATAAGGATGGACCTTATCAAACCCTCAGGATTTCATTAATATGAATAAAAACTTCAAAGGCTCTTCTTTTGAGAAAAATGCTTAAAATATTTCATGCTTGACCTTGATTTTATAACAATGATTTAAAATGAACTCTGTGCTATTTCTTACCTTTTTAATCAGTTTTTAATCTATGTTTCATTTAAGCAATATATAAATACTACTCTATCTTTAGATAATAATTCCAACCATTTGTAGAAATGGAAGGCCTACTTAATTATGAATAAAAGTGCATAGAGCAAGGTGTTAACTGCATAAATGGACTACTTTCAAGAGTACTCTTAAATTAATAATTTTCACCAAGTTCTCGAAGACCTATTTAAAACATTACCTTTTTCTATGTATTTAATGCTGTTATAATCCTAAGAAGGACTTTTTTTCCGTTTGTAATATCCCAAATAAAATAGTTCATAAGTGAGATTACATTTTCAAAATGACTTTGGGTTTTACACTCCTTTTAGGATTTAAAACTACTGAATCATTTTGTCTAATGTCATCAGGAAATAATATTACTTGCATGGTGCATTTTTGTTTCTGTAGAACGTTCTAGTAGGATCAGGTTTATCATGACCATGTAAATCCATATATTTTACAAATGGATTTGGCGAGTTGATTGAAGTCAGTTTCGGCAGTGGAAGCAGAATTAAAGTATAATGACATCAATCCCTTCTACTCTACACCTTCATGGTGCTATGAACTGTTCCCTTAAAGATCTTGTTATAAGTGAAATTTTACATTCTGTGATGATGTGATATTCATCTTCTTCTCCGTGCTCACCCAATCAGAAGCTCTGAGTACTATGATTCAACCTATCTCTACTCTACAAATGCATAGCATAGTGCCACACACACCACAGGCTCTCCAAATATGTGTGCAGCAGAAGAGCACATGGGAAAGCCACCACTCAACTTCTCAAGTGAACGCCATTCAATCCCACTCATGGGTGAGTCTCTCTCGTTTTCCTTCAACACCTGTCCATGGCAGCCTACATTCACCTGGACTATTTTTTATCATTCTCCTTCTCTATAATATTTTAGGTCCAGAAATACTTTGTATAAATATCTTTGGAAATATATCATATTTTATTTAAAGGTGTGTAGTCAAGAATTTGGCTCCAACTTCAGAAATGCCTGGACTTTGTACTTGGTTTCTGGGAGGAGAATCTTTGCCTTACTTACATTGTTGTTTACAGCAGGAGCTGGCCACAGTTGGATTTCAGGGCAAGGCTAACTACATCTAACAATCTTAGCGTGAAGTTGGGCCATGCCAGAAAGACCAACTGTGTCATTTATGGTGGGAACTTTGGTTTACAGGATGTCAGCTGACCTGAAGACTGAGTTCAACCATATGGGAAGTTAATCAATGAGTCATGCCTACCTAGTGAAGCCTCAGTAATAGCTCTGGACACACAAACCTGGGCCGTCTTCCCTGGCTGACAAACCTCCCTGAATATTGCTGCATACTGATGCTCAGAGGTCAATGCATCCTGACTCCCCAGGGAGCAGGCAGGAGAAGCTGCACATTTGGAAGCCTCCTGGGTCCAGCCTCAGGCATCTCTTCTTCAGGTGACGTTTAACATGTATTCTTCTTCTGTAATAAACTGTAACCATGAGTGTAATACCTTTCCGTGGGTTCCATGAGTCCTTCTAGTGAATTATCAAGGCTGAGGGTAGTTTTGGGAAACCCAAACTTGGCGTTTGTATGAGAAGTAAAAATGTGTTTGTAGAGGGTCACACCCTCGGGCTTTGCGGTTTGGTTACCTCTGGATAATAGGTAATGCTTTAAATAAATAGCTTTCACATTGATCCCCTTTGAAGCTTAGAATCTAATACAAATCAAACCCCTCATTTGATAGAGCAGGCAGTAGATAGGTTGAGTGATTCATATGAAAGTAGGGGCAGCATCAGGTCGTGTTCTCCAACTGTTTCAGTCAGACCACTGTGAAGTTACTGAGAACTCTGTGCTCTGGGGAAATGTCCAGAAAAACAAAGATCTTTTAGAATTTCATCCCAGCCAGCAAGTGTAAAGTAATTTCAGTTTATTTTTATTTTATGATATATTAAAAAAATTATCAGTCGAAATGAACTCAATGTTTATATGTTACTAAAACAGTAAACCTTTTTTTTCCTATTTGAATGTAGGGGTTTGTTAATATATATTTTTTAAATGCACTTGAAGTTCCTTCGTGCAAGGTACCTTGTACATAAATTACACTGGTGGCCTGGATTTACCAATGATATCAGAAAATATGCATATGCATTGTTAACCATATTATTCATGATATATGAACATAAGAGACACTATTAGTTACATTCCATTAACTTTCACCATAATCCTGGTAATTATTATTTTTATTATTCTTACATTTTTTACAAAGGTGACTGAAGACCACACAACTTTGTAAGATGAACTAAATGCAATACATGGTAATAGCAAAGTCCACATTTTGAACCCAGATCAGTTTGAAGGGAGAGAGTAGAGCTGCTTTATGCTGCAACACTTAACTCTAAATGTGTTCTCTAAGAAAAATATGTAATTATGAAAAGATCCAAAGCTCACTGTAAGTCCAGGTTAGCACTAGAAATCTAGTCTCTATAATATAGAATTATTTTTTAAAATATATTTTCTAGTTGATATACTTCATACAAAATGAAATGACAAATGAAAGACAAAGCATGGAAAGCATGACAGATATGTAAGTTTTCCTTGTATGAACTGGTGCTCTTAACTTGCTCCTCTCCCCTCCTTTTTCAGTATCAGTTGTAACGCCAACTTCTACTGAGCTCTAAAACAGGACGTGGCTTTCTATCTTATGCCAAAAACACACCCTTTAGCACACTGTCCTTGGTTCCTTCATGACTCCTCACCTGTTTGTTGGCAATGATGTTCACTTGTCTAATGTGATTGCAGTTGCCCATGGGTTTCTCATGGAGGCCAATGCACTGTGTACCTGCACTTGAGAAGATCATTAAACCTTCCTTTGTTCTACATGGACATTTTATCTTGGTTAGCATAACTTCTGGGATCCAAAACTCTAAAGTAAAATACGAGCTGTGTTAGCAGATAGCATTGCTCATGGTGAAAATAACCCTGACTGGTAAATTGCATCTGACTGGGGGTACTATGAACGAACAACCTATAACATTTGAGAAGCCATAGATTTGGACTAGTGAGGGCTGTGCCTTTGAACCTGCCTTTGAATCTGCACATGATGCCCTCTTGGGAGAGTTCTGGGATTTAACTCCATGTGGGCATTACTTGGGAATGGCTCCTATGGTGTGTGGGTTTCTGAGCTGAAGTGACCTCACACTCATCTCAGTGAAGCTTGTTCTCTTGGATATGTATATGGTTCTCCTGTTACTTGGAGGTCCAGAGAATAGGGTTTTTGTCTGGTCTGGTTTGGTTTGGTTTTTGTTTTGTTTTGTGTTTTGTCTACTGTAAAGATTTTACCAAAAGAAATCTCCTAACTTTTCCACCGGCCCATTGAGCATCCTGTCTGCTTATCTTTCTAAGTGTGCCTGATTACAGACGTGGCCTATGAAGCCACTTGCTTTTAAATGTCTAATGGAGCCTAAGAAAACCCACAATGCAAGTCATAGCATCCAACATGCCTGCATTCCAAGGTTTCCTGGCTCCTGGAAAGTCCACTTTTCTACCCTGGTTTAATATCTGTTTTCTGTGATAAATGTGTTTATATCTCGTGGAACATCTAAAACCAAAACAATCATTCCATGCCCCAACCCTTGCTTGCTAAATCAAAGTTTTCTCTCCCATGTGCCTTTCTTTGTGCCATCAGTGAAAATATACTATCATTTTTTTCAACTTTTTAATCTGCCCTGCTGTGAATTTAATCCAATTCTCTATTGCCTTCTACCTCTATGACATCATAGCAGGTTTTTCTAACTCTTTTCCAAATTATGACATGTAACCGCCTTAACCTACCTAATACACAGCTTCCACTTAGGGGACTATGATGACTTATGGTTGCCTCTTAGACCAAATGTACACTCTTGGTTGTCATCCACCCAAGGGCTTCCACCAGGTGACCTCACTTTGCTTCCTCAGATTTATCCTCTGATGTGGCCCTTTCATTTTCTCTTCCTGAATTTTTCTCATTTGTCTTTCATTACGTTCTCCTGGAATAAGTGTTCCTTCTCATAATTCAAATGTAAGCCTTTTTCCAGAACTCAAAGTTCACCTTTCCCAGAGCTTACAACTGTGTGCTACCATAAAATTCACCTTATCTTTGAGATTTTCAGCACCTGTATTTGTGGTATATTTTACTTAAGGTAGAATTTGCTTATACATGACCTTACTATATTTCTCTATTTGCTGAATAAACCAAATCTCTGAATATTTCTTTGATTATTTGTATTCAACATGCTTTTCTATGCAGGAACTCAAATGATCTCCAAAACAACTGAGTAAGGGAGGCTAGGAGAAATGATTAGGTTTATTTTGCCAATGAGGAGATTACACACAGAGAAGTTAACTGCCTATCACAACAGCATTGCCTGCCCTCAAAGGGCAAGTTAGGGCTAGTGTCAAAATCTCTTGGTCATGAGTTTCATGCTATTATTACTATGTCTTAGTTCATTCCAGGACCTACAGCAAATTACATTAGTCTGGGGATTTTTAAACAACAGAAATTTATAACTCACAGTTCTGGGGGCTGGAGATTCCAATATCAAGGTACCAATAGATTTGGTATCTGGTGAGATTTGCTTTATCTCTGCTTCAAAGATGGCACCTCCCTGTGGCATTGTCACATGGAAGGAGAAGCAAGAGAGATCCCTCAAGCTTTTCTAATTAAGGTGCGAAGGCCGGGCACGGTGGCTCACACCTGTAATCCCAGCATTTTGGGAGGCTGAGGTGAGGGATTACTTGAGGTCAGGAGTTTGAGACCAGCCTGGCCAACACAGTGAAACCTTATTTCTACTGAAAATACAAAAACTGGCTGGGCCTGGTGGCAGGTGCCTGTAATCTCAGCTACTCAGGAGGCTGAGGCAGGAGAATCGCTTGAACCCAGAAGGCGGTGGTTGCAATGAGCCGAGATCGTGCCACTGCACTCCAGCCTGGTCTACAAGAATGAGATTGTGCTCAAACAAAACAAAACAAAAACAAAAACAAACAAAAAGGTGCTAATCCCATTCATGTGTGTAGAATCTTCATGACTTAGTCACTTCCCAGTGACCCCACCTCCCTGACTTTAATATGATCCACATCAGATTTTGGGCTCCAACGTTCAAATTTTAGTGGGACACCAACATTCAGACCACAGCACACTGTTTACAAAAATATTCTCTAAGCCTGACATCAAACCTTGCAGTAGGTTGTATCTTTGGTTCACTTCAGCAATTGTAAGTCACAAATATTCTAACACACATGCACACACTTCTCATATATGCTCAATGAACAAAAGAGTAGCGTACATAGTCTCTGAGATTTTTTTTTCATTTCAAATGTTAAGCTACCCAGAAGAGAATTTTCTACTAGTTTTTCTATTTAAAAATTCTACGATCTTCTATTTTTAATGCAAATTATTCATGATGTAAAAAAAACCCAGAAACTTAACCAGAAAAACAGAGTTTAATTTATTCCACTTCTTTTAGTTTAAAAGATTAGTATGTTGACTATAAAACTGACATATACCCTTTAGAACCTTATGGAAAAATGATCTCCAGAGGTTCAGAGGTCTGATTCTTTTTCTTGAGGCTGCAGTCTAGGTTTGTAGTAAATTCAGAAGGCAGAAACAAAAAAATAAACAGGGGGGCAAATCTTAGTGAAGATGGCCCAGATAATATTTCAGTAAAACATACAACATTTTCACCTCATGTTTAAAGCTCTTGATATTTAAAAAAAGTTTTGACCAGCATTTATGGATCACCTTTTGTATTACAGGAAATCTGCTACATGATAAAAACTGAATAATAATTCATAAATAGTGTTCGCTCACACAAACCCATAGACTGCTGTTAAAATTAAACTTCTGTGGGAATCATAATTCGATAATTCAGCCAATATTTGTTGAGCTCTTTGTCTATGAGAGGACAGTTGCAGTTGGGGAAGACGATGCATAAATAACCACAGAAGTGGGCAGGTATATACATTGAAAATCAAAAGGTGCATAGACGAAGGTGGGAGAAACCATGAGAAGAAAGGAAGAAAGTATGAGAAGGGGTTAAGGAGAAAGAGGGAGGAAGACACTTTTGATGATGAAGGTGCCCTATGTTGGAAGGTCGGAACATTATCGTAATTCCACACTCCCCTACTCTCCTAGTAAATTAAATGATAGGCACCATCATGGTTAAGTAGATGTTACTATAGCTCTTCAGCATCTAAACAGTTATTTGTTATACAGAAAAATTTCCTAGACATTTTCCTAGTTTTGGCCAGACTAAAATTAAATTAGTCATTTCTTTGTATACTTAGTAAAACAAGACAAATTACTGCTCTCCGTGGTCTTGGCCTTCGGTTCTGGTTGAACGAGCAGCTTTTCCCCCCAGTTTTGGCAGCATGACATCATCTACTTTAGTTTGGTTGAGGTGCTAGCTAATCTCCTAATTTGTCAAGTAAGACATGCTTTGATTTGATTTCTCGGCATATTCTAGGAGTGTTACTTTGGTAACAATACTCCACATACTATTTCAGCCCCACCTTCTCATCATTTATTGTGGGTGTGTTGGGGCTCAGGCTCAGATTCCTTGGGTCTAGAGGCACCTCCGCTATTTAACACCTTGGAAAATGACAGGCGTAAATCATCATCCCTGTCCTCAACTGCTAACCAAGTAGGGACCATAAGTAACTTCTGCCTCACATCTCAGAGCACAGTGCTGCAACGTGACATAGGCACTCAATTTTTAAGCTGTAAACTCTGAAATGCTCTTGCTGGTATAAAACTGGGTTTGCAAATGAAGACATTCCCTCAGTCCCTGGGTACCTGGCACAGCTCTGCCTGCAAGTGAGACTGTGAGGGCTCAGAGGCAGAGTCCCAGGTGCTCTTCAGAGATGGGAGGTGCTCTGGGAAATCAGAAAAGGGGGACAAGAGTGAGGGAAAGGGTTGGGGGTGGAGACAAGGAGGGAGCAAGGAGGCACGTACAGTGGGAAGCGGTAGGAGAATTCAGGTTCCTCTCATCAGCAAAGTGCCAATGTGTTATTCCTTCATGTATTTATTCATGTCATGAGTGAAATTCAGTGAGTCCTGTTAAGTACAAGGCACTGTTCCAGGTTCCGATGGCGCAGTAAATATAACGACAAAACCTCCATTCATAGCTTACATGCTAATGGAGTCGTGCTATTTGCTAGGTTTCCCTCATATTTCTCTAAAATAAATGTCTCTTTTTTTGGTATACTGTAACTACCCTTCTCATATTGCTCAATTTGAGCTGGAAACACATGTTATAGTATACTAGAATTATAAATAGCAATATTTACAAGTAATGTCAAAACCACGTTAATTAACTCCTCATATTTCTCTCCTGTCTGGGAATGTAATTAAAATAATGAAAACTGAAAGGAATTTTACCATCATCTGTAGTCACATTAGTGAGATAAATCACCACCATAAAACACAGTAATACTTAAAAAAAAAAAAAGTAAAATGTTTTAAAAATTCTATTCATGAGCTTTCTTCCAAATAAGGATTATATTATTTGATATATATGTGTTTATGAATACACTGAAGGTATTACATTAAGGCTTTAATTCACAACTACATACACATTTAAGCCTAAATGAATAAAGCATTATTCCTAATTCTAGTTTTGTTGCCACAGATTTTGAACACCATTTGCAATTACCTATAAATGACATTTTTTAATGAATACTTCTTAAAAGGAAACTGCTGTAAAAGGCTGGCTGAGCTCTGGGGATTGGCCTTTCTGTCCTTTTAATGGAATACAGAACATGCATGTATTTCATTTGCCATTGCCTAGCTGATATGGTTTGCTTTAATAAATAGAAGCATTTCCAATTTGATTACCTGATATGTTTAAATAGTGTCTGCCCGTGATATTAATATTTTACACATTTCCTGTTGGGTGTCTGACGTGGTAAAGCATTATGATCTAATGTGTACATTTTTGTCTTTAAATGACCTTTTTAGTTCTGGTGATGACACTAGCCATTGAAAACATCTTACAGTCTCTTCTTTCCATCCCTCAAACCCAAAATCATTATTTGGAATGGGACTCAGGAAATAATAAGCTTGTAAGATTTCTATAGATACAACTGTTCTCAAAGCTATTCCACAAGGCGGTCCTTGGCCACTACAAAGCCACAGGGATTCTCCCGATGGTGTAAACATATGCAAAGTAAGTATTCTTTCCTTTGATGAGGCTCACAAATCCATATTATGAAGGACTTCACATCGGTATTAATCAACTAAATTTACCATGTTACTAGAACTCCAGTTCTGCAGCAAATCCTCCTGAAAGACATGGTGATGTTTTCATACTGCCAAGGACATATGCATGTATGGATTTGTAAGTATCACCATTTTCATGGAAAACCATTTTTCTTATACCATAAAAGTTGTGAGTCAGCCCATGTTTTTAATTCTGTGCATTAATTAATGCACTTGTAGAATTGCTGTTTAGTTTTTATTTTACCAACCAGTTTTTTTTTTTTTAATATTGTAACCATTTTGATTATTTATTTTTTCCCACTATACTGTTTTTCCACTGAGTGGTAGAAGGAGGCAGAATCGCTCACCAGTCTTTGGTCTTGCCAGTTTTATACTTAGACAAAAGAGTTAACTAATCCATGAAGAAGTTAATAACTAGCTAGCTAGAGTGAGAATCCAGACCATATCGTTAAATGTCTTGAATGTAAGGAAAACCATGACCAGTCTAATAATTACCACAGACAGTAGGTAGCCTAGGAGGACAGACTGGACGTCTCTTCTAGTTAACTTTATAATACCCCAAATTTCCTCCATTCTTTTGTTTTAAGGATTCTTAGTCAGGTGTAGTTTACCCTTGAGTCTTCCTGGCTATGGTTTAAATCACTAAACAAAAGATATCTGACCTGCTGAAGAGGGTGGCGGAATAGAACAGATATGTTTTAATGTGTCCCAGACAACACAAGGCTCGTGAGAGACCTCTAAGCTTCCAATGAAGTGTGTGGATATCTGAAACCTAAATAAAAATTTTAATCTATACATATATCTATATATTTATATATCTATATCTATGTATAGTATTTTGGTTAATCTTCACAGAAACCTAGAGCCATGTACTACACTTAACTCATACAGTTGTCAATAATAGTAGCTGCTTATGTAAACAGTGGTGCAGAAGCCCTCCTCCCAGGGCCAGGGAGCTTCCCGTAGACGTGGAACGTGACTCACATTCCAACTGACCTTCCCTTCATTCTAGGCCTCCATTTGCAGGACTGAAGAAGCATGGACCGCTGGCCAGATCTTCCTTAACTACTCCCAAACCTCTGTGTCAGCTCCGCCTCCTGCCCAGACACCCTTAAGCCAAACTTTCTATGTCTTCTCTGGTGTTTATGTCACTATGGGAGACCCAAGATTCTCGGGTCACACACCTTGTCCTTCCTGTTCCAATAGTGATTTGGCCCTGTAACCTGATCTGTCCCTGTCAACCATTGCCTTATCTCTCATGATGCTTAATTCCTTGCATGCACAGTATTTAAATTATCTTAGCACTTTCTGCTTGGCAGAAATCACAACCCTAACTCCACTCCCCTCTGCTGAACCCACACCTGGTACAGCTGGATGTGCCTGGAGAAAGATCCAGAAGAAGGATGGGGGGGGCATCTCCATTTAACTTTATGGCCATTGCTCTGAAGTGTGCCTTTTCGGTCCCCCTGCTATCATGTTACATTTGCAAGAAAGATTTCATTCTCACCCAAAGACAATTATGTTGTGCCTTCCCTTCTCCCTGAAGCCTCCAGTAGTGCAATTTGCAGGCCACAGGTCCCTGCTGTGCAGATGGTCCACACAAGGGCAGCTGGGGGGCAGCTGTGAGCTCATCCCATGCCACCTGCATCAGCCGAAAGGAAGCGGCTCTCCTGTTCAACATACACAAAGAACACTTACCAACACCACCAATTCCCAAATGCATACCTGCAGCCTGAACCCTGTCCTGAAACGTGGATTTGCCTGTCCAACGGTCCACTCAGCTCACCCAATAGGCACCCGAACCTCACATGCACATAAACAAGTTCCTAATATTTCTGCTCAAACTCATACCTCTGCAATCTTTCCATCCCATGAATGCAGCCTTATCCTTCCTAAAAGCCTTGCAGGCACTCCTGACCCTCTGCTCTCTCAACTCACACGCAACACGTCAGCAATTTCTGTTTGCTCTATCTTCAAAATATAAATAGAATCTGATCCGTCCTGTTTCATGGCCAATGTGCTCATCTAAGCCACCATTTCCTCCAGGCTGGACTGTTACCATCGTCTTCTAATTGGTGTGCTTGCTTCCATCTTTCCAATATCCTCCCTGGCCAACACCCCAGAGCCAAAGCGACTCTATTACAACCTGAGTCACGTCACTCTTCTGCTCAGAAGAGGCTGATGGCTTTCCAGCTCTCTCGAAGTAACAGCGGCAAGCAAACTTACAATGGCCTCAGGGTCCCTTCGTGGCTGCCACCCTGACATGACCTTGGGGACCTGGTGTCTAGTGTCGCTCTCCTTGTTCACAAGCCACGAGTTCCAGCTCCACCTGTCTCCACATTGTGCCCTGAAATACACAGATGTGCTGCACCCTGAGGCTTCTGCCCTGGGCCATCCACCTCGCTGTCTCTTTGATGCTCTGCCTAGCGCTCCGTGCCTTCACTCAAGGGTTTCTTTCTCAAATTGTAATACACCCCATTCTCCTTCTCTGCTTCATTTCCCTCCTTGGCATGTGTCACCTGTTGCTACTATATCCTGTATAATAAAATTGTATAATACATGGAGACTGATAGGTTCTATGAAATTGACTTACTTTGTTTACTCCTTTTCTCACATCCTGTCCTGCCTTCCTAAAGCGTGTCTCACCTTGGTTTTAACTCGCATTCCCCTAAATGGCTAGTGAGGCTGAATGCCTTTGATATGCTTAACAATCTTTTACCATTTCTTCCTTAGAGTGTCTGACTTTGTTCACAGGTAGATATAAACCTATCTATCAGATATAAATAGTGAGAGAAAACATCGACTTTGTCACCGCTGAGCTAACTTGGGGAAAGCTCTGCCTTTCTAGTTGCCACAGCAGGAAAGGTGCACAGGTGCACAGCCAGGAGCCTGTGGGGAAGTCCGTCCTGGCGGGAGCCACCCCAGCAGAAGCACTAGCAGGCAACACGGGACCAGGGGTTTGATGTCAAGGAAAGGAAGACGGGAGCTTGCCAGATTTCCATATCAACTGCCACTTAATCATCACACCCCATGCTTTTATGGATTATCCTTACTGATCTAATTTTCTATCAGTAGTGCTTGAAGGGCATAAAAATCCATCACCTAGTTTAAGGAAATGTGTGCTCTCAAGTATAATATAAGCACAAAAGAGTGATCTAGCTGTATGTCATCTAAATATTTTAAAATTACAAAAATAATACATAACCAGAGAAAAAGTATACAGAAATATATTAAACAAAAAGTAGGAGTCTCTTCATTGCTTAGCTGTAAGCATCCCCTCGGGGTATAATGATTATTAAGTTATCTACTAACAACATGCACCTATACACAGGTAGGTTAGAAACAGAAGATTACACATTGTTTCACAATTTGAGTCTTGGTTAAAGAGGCTCTTCCAGAAAGTCAAGAAAAAAATGTCAACCATATTTCCCTTTCTAGAAAAATTAATAGTACACTGATATTAAGATTATTCAATTGTATAAACTTGTTACATATCAATTTTTCCACATTATACATCCTCAGATTTCTTCTTTTATTTTTTCTATATGATGATTTGTAGCATGTATGTAAAATGACCGATGCCTTATGGATACCTCTATTTTTCCCCCAGTTATGCACATAGCACTCTAAGAAACATTTATACGCATATATCTTTACATGTTCATGGGTATTTCTCTCGAAGAAATTGTTAGAGTCGAAATTGAGGTATTAATGCCTAAGAAAAATTTAACTTTTGAGAGCTATGGCTAAATTACCCTCCAGAAATGTCCAGCCGTTTCTCTCCAGCTATTTGTAACAGAGGATCTGTTTCCCAAAAACTCTTCCAATATTTTTATGAGTCTTACAGGTGAAATGGGAGCTATTTATTTTTACTTTTATTTACCTGAATATTAGAGGTATGCTAAACATTATTTGATTTATATTCATTTACATATTCTCCTCTGTTAATGTCCTATGGCCATTTTTAACCATATGTAAACGTATATTAATTTCAGCCACTCAGGAATTGCATTGTTATTGTAAAACACACACAGGAGAGAAAGAAGCATCTCCAACATTATCACCACCCTGTCTTAGGTTCCTTAGATGCCTGAGTTTAATGTTCTGTTTGCTAGCTTTTCTTCTTTCATTGCATGTACACAGCTTTATATGTATTTATAAATGTAAATTTTTGTTTATATTCTTAAATATAAGTTAGTTTTTTCTCATTCAATGTGTTACAATTTTTTTAAAAAATTCAATACATATAAATCTCCATCTTTGTGTATTATTCCATGACATAACTATATTAAGGCTTATTTAACAATTACCCTATTAATAGGCATTTAGAATTTTTCAGTTTTTTAAAACAAATAATACTTCACTCAACATACTTTTGTCTACAAATGTGCAAATATTTTTCTAGAATGTGTACCAAGGAACTCCATTAATATTAGAGAATACATATTTTAGCACTTAATAATACCAAACTACTCTTCAATAAAAAGCTGCGCTGATTTATACTCCTACTAGTAGTGTTGGAAAAATCACAACATCATAGTTGATACTGACAACTACTATGTCTCTTACTAAAATAATGGATTTAAAAAACTTGCATTGTTTTCTTTAACTTGCATTATTTTCCTTTAACTTGCATTATTTAATTTCAACTTGCATTATTCTGAATTACTAGTGAGGTTGAATTTATTCTGATCTGCTTAATAAACATTTATATCTCCATCATGAATAATGCCTGATTTTAATTTTTCTTAGTCTATTAGGTTATTATTGATTTATAATTTTTTATATATTGGGAATATTAGTCTTCAAATTCAGATTATACGGGATACATTTTTTTCTCACTTTACCATTAGTCTCAATTTTTAATCTTTTCATACAGAGGTTAATCATTTTCACACAGGTAAGCTTGTCTCAAAAAATTCCTTTTGAAATCTACCCTTCTAATATTTGAGAATGTGGGTAAAATGGTGGATGACATAGAGATGAAATGTGAGAGTTGTTGATATGAAGTGTTAAGCTTGTGAAGACTATTACACAATCAGCTTGTGAGCCAAGAACTCCTTCTGAAAGGAAACAACAGGTGTTCATTTTGAAATAAAGATAAAATGAATTAACATATCCCTAATCTTCCAAAAAATACAGCCTAAGTTTTGCCATTTTCTATTTGTGAACTACATACCTACACTATTTCCTATGCAATGGTGTGTAGTGAGTATAGTGGTTAATACATTATTTTGGATACATTATATTGCTCTTTTAGGTTAAAACTTGCTGAACGGTCGATTCCCTTTTGGTTTTCTCAAATTTCTTTCCTTTCTTATTTGTTCTCTTTCTCATTTCATGTTGTTTTAACCCGTGTTTGGATCCTCAGTTGAATCACAGTGGTTAATGGAAATGTGAGATCGTATACTTCATTCTGGTTGTTCTTGTGGTTGTTGTTTTTAGGTAAGTGTTCAGCTGTGAACTGAACACTTTCGCTGGGTCTGGGGTCACCCTGTAAGTGCTGTCTGGCTCATTCTCAGTTCTCCCAGCATTCCCCCGGCGAAGCGCCAGGTGCTGTGTTGGCAAGATGTCCCTGCTTCAGTGACGTCCAACTGTTCATTACTACCTTCCTGAAGTGCCCAGTTAAAATGCATTATCCGAAGCCCACTGTGCAAATGAAAAAGCTGTGGGACAAGGCAGGTAAAATGCACTCCGTGGTGCCTGAACTAGGTAACGTTCTGCCAGGTCACTGAGAGGCTGACCTCAAGAACTGAGGTTGTCTGTTTCAGAATTGCTTGATAGATTTCAATAAAAAGGTATTCATTTCATGTCAGTTTCCTCAATCCATTCATTTTCTCTTAATTTACTCATGAGTTTATTTCTTGAGCCCTTCATTCATGAAGAGCCTCTTCCTACTTAGAAGGCCTTGCTCTCACTGTTAACAGAGTGAACAGAGAACCTACAAAACAGTAGAAATTTTTTGCAAACCATACATCCAACAAAGTTCTAATATCCAGCATCTGTAAGGAACTTAAACAAATTTACAAGAAAACAGCTCCATTAAAAAGTGGACAAAGGACATGAACAGACACTTTTGAAAAGAAGACATACATGTGGCCAACAATCATATGAAAAAAGAGTTCAACATCACTGATCATTAGAGAAATACAAATCAAAACCACAATGAGATACCATCTCACACTAGTCAAAATTAATATTAAAAAGTCAAAAAACAACAGATGCTGGCAAGGCTGCAGATAAAATGGAACACTTATACACTCTTGGTGGGAGTGTAAATTAGTTCATCTATTGTGGAAACTAGTGTGATGATTCCCCAAAGACATAAAAACAGAACTACCACTCAACCCAGCAATCCCTTTACTGGCTATATAGCCAAAGGAACGGCAATCATTCTATCATAAAGATACATGCACGTGTATGTTCAATGCAGCTCTCTTCACAATAGCAAAGACATGGAATCAACCTAAATGCCCATCAGTGGTAGACTGGATAAAGAAAATGTGATACATATGCACCATGGAACACTATGAAGCCATAAAAAAAAAAAAAGAGATCATGTCCTTGGCAGGAATATGGATGGAACTGGAGGCCATTATCTTTAGCAAACTAACACAGCAACAGCAAACCAAATACCGCATGTTCTCACTCATAAGTGGAAGCTGAATGATAAGAACACACAGAGACACAGAGGGAACAGCAGACACTGAGACCTGCTGCAGGGTGGAGGGTGGAAGGAGGGAGAGCACCAGCAAAAATAACTAATGGGCACTCGACTTAATACCTGAGCGATGACATAATCTGCATATCAAACCCCCAGGACACCAGTTTACCTATATGACATGTACCCCTGAACTTAAAATAAGTTAAAAAAATAAATAAATAAATAAATAGCCTTTTTCTCTGTGTCCTATTAAGGACACAGAGAAAAATCAGAGGGCCTGAACCAATGTAGCCCTTGATTAGAGTGGGAGAAAGAAAAGCACACACAGACACGGTCTGGTGGTCATCTGAAGACCACAGTCCATCCAGGCAATCTGCCTTTGTAGTTTCTGGATGTTAGGAAGACAGAGAAGACATTCATTTAAGCTAGACTGGCTGACTTTGGAGAGGTGACTGATGTTGGGGACAACTAGATCTGACTTTGGTTTCTGGAAAGAGAACAGTGCAGTCTTCAGGGCTGCGTTGGTGACATAGGTCTGTTTATACACACTGTGTGGCTGTAGCAGGTCTCTGTCAAATTAGTATCTGCAAAGCTTTCCACTTGTCTCCCCTCAAATTTAGGAAGCTCCGTGTGCTATCTTCAGGCTGGGTTTCTTCACTGCCCTCTCTCAAGGAGGCCTACCCCTTCCCCTGGGGGTGCAATCTGTCATCCCTATGTCCTATAAAGTGCAATTATCTAGAGTCCCACAGCCACGGAGAAGACCTTCCTAACCTTCCTGCAATGTTTCTAAAGGATGAAGAGCATGTTTGTTTTATTGTTAGAATATGCTTAAGGTCCCTGTGTTCCTGGACCACCTGTATATTGGAAATATAGGCTGCCTAACTCTTAAGTGAGGTTTTGAAAAATTGTCTGTATTTAGAACTCTCTGAAGACGTACCTTTCAGTGACTCCTACAGTCATTATAGGTTTTATCCCTGGATCAAACTAAGTAATCAGAAACCAGAAAGCTCAGACTTCAGTGCTCGAACTTACAGATTTCTTTTATGACATTGCATCAAAACACACACTCTAGGCGTTCGGTGAAGACGTACGAGCAGCGTCTTACGAAGATGTTGCTGCCTCTGTGACTGAGGTCTTCTTAAAAGCCTTGTTCAATAGATTAATTCCCACATGTGGAATAGGCTTTCTGGCTTCCAAAAGAGCTGTCATGCTCTGTGGGTGACGAAGACTCTGCAAGGCCTTCATACAATAAATGTGACGGGTGCCCACTGCTCTTGGCAATGGAGGTGAGAACACACCATGTCTGTGATGGTGAAGGACAGGGTTTTGGAGGGAGATGCAGACATTAAATAAGGACACAAACCACAGAAGGGGGAAATTTTGGAGGATGAACAAAGCCATTAAGAAAATAGAAGAGGGTGGTGAGATCCACTGTGACGGTCCCCACCAGTGATTTGAATAAGACTTGGGGAAGACCTTGGGGGCTGACATTTAAGCTAAGAGCTTCTAACATGAAGGAGCCAAGCAGGATGAATGCCTGGCTGCGGCATCTCAAGGAGAAGAATAGACACAAGCACATAAGCACAAAGGCTGGCATGAGCTGGGACAGCTGAAAGAGCAGAAGAGCGGGCACAGAAAAGTGCCTGGGGACCAGATCCTAGAGGGGCTTCAGGAACACAGTGTGAGGTTTGGAAATTGTTCGACGTAAAATGGGACACTGGGGAATGGACTGTAGCACAGTGGGGAAGGAGTGGAACAGCGAGGCCATTCAGGCCACCACAATGGTCCTCATTGTTTGAATTGAGACCATAGCTGTGAAGAAGGATCAAAGGCAGTATTCACACCCATTAAGGATTCTGAACTCCAAGAATTTGCTGTTCTATTAAGTGAAGGAGAATGAGATAGTAAGAAGGACAGTGAGTGACGTTTTGGCGACTTCTGCATAGACATGGTCTATGAAGTTATGGATTGGTGGTGTTCCTGCAGGAGAGAGTGAGATGAGGTAGGTGAATGGGTGGAAAAGCTCGAAATGGGTTCCCAGGGTCACTGGCATGGGGAGGTGGGGAAAAGGGGAGGGAAGTAGCTGGCACGGAAGAAGGAAAGCAGGAGGGGCTGCTTCAGAAGGATATTTTACAGGAGAGGAGTCTGATTCCGAGAGGAGGAAGAGGAGGAGGACCAGAGTTTCCTCACAGGCTCCGGAGCATGGAAGTGGATGGTGAATTCCAGGAGAGTAGCTCCAGCTGAGGTCTAGGGAGGGGGCAGAAGCTTCTCAAGTGGATTGAGGAAAGAAAGGGAGTCAAAGAAATGCAGACAGCCAGTGAAGACCTCAAAAGCTTTGTCGTAAAGGGAAGTTACGAAAACAGCTGAGAGCTGAGAGCTTGAGGGAATTTGCAGATCAATCAAGGATTGCCTTTTGGAAACACTAGAGCATGTTCCAAACTTGGTAGGAAATCACAAGAAAATTTCCATGTTTCTCTTTATAAGGAGATCAATGGGAAGCTCGGAGGCAAATTTATGGAGTAATTGTAAAATTGCGAAAGGCCATGTGTCTTACGTTTCCTCCTAAACTACAGTTCTAATTCCAGTTTTTGTAACCTTTTATCTTAATACTGCAGTTTTAATTACATAATATTTTGAAATGCACTTGTCTTTTCTATATATTTGCTCTGTTCCTTTAAACAATTAAGGTAAAAAAGCAAGAAATTAACCTCTGGAAACCAGTGACAGTCGTGCTTTGTGAAGGAAACTCACGTTTGAAAGGAGGGGAGGGGAAGCCTCCTCTCACACGCCTGATATCGCACTACGTAAGTCAGACGTTTGAAATCAAATGCATTCATGTGTTGTTCTATCTCCCGTAGAACTTTTTAGCATTAGTATGGGAAAAGGTGATGCATATTTCAAAGCCCAGGATGACTGTTGTGTTAGTTTTCATGTATAGTGTTGTCCTGGGGTACTCAACAAACTTTCCTGTATGTGTTAAATAATTTTGCACTTAGAGGCCTGAAGACACCATTCTCCTTTTATTCCTGTCTCTTGTTGGAGAGTCCTGACAGAATTTATAAAATATGTAAGCATGGATATAATTTATCAGGAGACATTTACTCATTTATTCCCCCCCCAAAAAAAAATTCTAAAATGAAGTAATAGGTTTTTATCATGCTTCACGATATATTTTTTTTCTTTCTTTTAGACAGGGCCTTGCTCTACTGCCTGGGCTGGAGTGCAGTGGTGCTATCAGTACTCACTGCAGCCTTGACTTCCCAGGCTCAAGCAATCCTCCTGCCTTGGCCTCCTGAGTACCTGGAACTACAGGCATAGGCCACCAGGCCCAGTTAATTTGTAAAAATTTTTTGTAGAGAAAGGGTTTCACCATGTTGCCCAAGCTGGTGTGAGCTCGCTCACTTTGGCCTCCCAAATTGCTGGGATTACAGGCATGAGCCACTGCTTGGCTTTTTATCATGAGTTATTTAGAAGCCCAAAAAATAATTCATGAGTCATAACATAGATCTCAAGCGATAACATACTTTTATATGAAATGTGAGCATTTTCATTTAGAATAGTGTTTTCTGCCTCTCGTAACCACAATATCTTAAGGTTCTCACAAGGGAGATTCAGCCTGAAGTAGCGCAACTCCTCTGTGAAGCAGGAGAAATCAATCTCCACTTTGCCCCATTCCTTCCTCTGCCTTTTCTGCAGGAGAAGGGACATTTGGAAGAAGGAATTGGACACTCAGCTCAGCACTCCACTCTGCTTGCTTTGAGACCTGCCTGCAGCGAGCAGATGTCCTGGTGTGGCCCTTGATGCATGGCGAAAAGAAACTTCTCCATGTTGAGAGCCCTCCAGGCATCCAGCTGTGTCCGTGATGGTGGCGGCATGTGCTCTTCCACGGCTACCTGCTAGACATGGCTGCAGACCTAACCCATGTTCCAGGCAGGCTTAGAAGCAGAGTCTAGTGTTGACGTTGCATTCTCTTAATCTAGTAGACCCTACAGCTCTCTTTATTTGGTTCTAAGATGAGGGAGGAAATTTACTTACAGATACCCTCAAGTTTCAATGTTCCCCATATTTAGCTAAAGGCCAGAGAAACAAAATGAGCTCTTCAGGGTTACATTGTTAGATCCAACAACCGGAATCCAGAATTTCTGCCCAGTTCATCTACTCCTTACAGCAGAATGTCTGTTTTCTCCTGAATAAGGGTCTGAGCACATGGCTTGGACATTTTATATAATTTTCATATGTAGTCACAAAAAAATAGCAAGTTTGACTGTTAATAATTCACTTTGATATGTAAATTTAGCTTTAGCATGGTATGTTAAGGTAAATGGAACATTATCATGGAGATTGTATATTCATAGAGCTGACTTCAATTTTGTCTAATAATGACAAATGAACGTTAATAAAACATTCATAAGGAAAACTGTATATTCAAGAAAATCATTTTATAGGTCGTGGCCAGGATCTAAAGCTTAATCTATGTCACAGGTCATGCAAAGGTTTTTTTTTTTTTTTAAATTTAAAGTGAATGTAAATGATAAAACTCTCCAAAGATAACATGATTTATTATTGCCTCCATCTAATGACATATTCATGCTGGGTGGTCATGCATTGAGCGTTTGTTATCATGTTCCACCTGTCTTCCTTCCTCCTTCCCTGAACTAATATCAGGTAGTGAAAAGTTTTCATGTAGAGTGTTGTCCTAGGGTACTCAATAAACTTTGCTGTATTTGTTAAATAATTCTGCACTTAGAGGCCTTAATTGCTTACATATATACAACTTCCAGGAATGGGACTAAAAGAAATCAATCTCTCTCCCAGTATACAATATTCTCTACACTATTCCTGAAAATATTCTTACATGTGTATCTTCTTTATTTGATACACGAAGAAAGTCCTGGATTGCCTCTAAGAGTCTCCCACATTATAACAGTAATATCAACAACGATACCAGTCTTGCCTTTCTAGTGTAAAGATGAACAGACTCTTAAATATTAACTAAGTAGCACACAAGCTAGCTTTTTAATATATTTATTTATTTAAAAAACGAAAAAGGAAATTACGTAGATAGGTAGTACGGAATAAATGTGTGAATTATTTCAAACATTTATATCTATAAATCTGCAGGATCTATCTCTATTTATTAACAGAGAAATCTCCAAAAGACCCAAATAAGTAGTCTCATATTCGACTAGTCTGGGTTGCTATTATGTGTGATGCCTCAGTGAGACACTGTGTAATGGGAAGTGTTGGCCCCTTGTACTTTATGGTGGACAGCGATGCTTCCTGTGTTTGTGCAAACTTCAAGTAACTATAACGACCACCACAAATCCAGTTTTCCAGACCTTATCAAGTGCATCCTGGACACAAACCATAATAAACTGACTGAGTTTAATTATTCACCAACATCAGAAGTTATACGAGGTCTCAGAGAGCGTACAGAACAGAAAATAACTTTAATGTATGACTAAGTTTTTAAAATCATGATTTTACTTCAAGCAAAAAAAAAATATTAGTACTAATAATTTAGTATTTTTTACCTCTGACCTTTGGATAGTTCTCTAAGCACAGGGATAGCATCTGAGTTATTCTGGGGTAACCCAGCATGTAGTCATCTTCTTGAATCATAGGTGTTCAAACAATCATTTTATTGTATTACTATTATCAAAGCCTGGAGCAGGTGGTGATTTATCACAGCACACTTCTCTTTGCCTAGAAATATATAGGTATGTATTTATACAGCATACCTGTGCATATAGGATTATATATTACATATTGTTCATCAGTATATATCAATATCAAATGTATGTCAAAAATGTCCTGCAGCCAAATCTAAATCATTACAAGATTATTACATTCATTAGAATCAGCTAAGGAATCTCTATAGACATAAACTATTCATCCATTGTAGCACAAGCCAATCAATGTGGAGGAAACAAATCACTCCAGTCCTTGAGAACCACGGCCCAGGTTTTTGCGTCTGCTTTTGTGTAGCAATGGGACGGACAGCAAGTTACCGTGAGAGCAAGGAAGATGTGGCTCCTCCCCAGCTACCATCTACTTTGTCATTCTCTACTGATATTACCCTAACAATTACAAAGCCATCAGAATGAGATTTGCTTTTATTCATTGGTCTCATGAATGAAAAAGCACCAACATCTTTTTCTGTGTAGACACCCAATATTTCTTGATGTCACATAGTTCACAGAAAAAAAATGAAAGGCTCACTCCTAACCTACATAGAAAAAAATGCCACATGTGGACTAGCACATTTTTCTATGAATTAACATTGCTTTCAGATTCGGATATTTGTCATTTATTTTGTGTATGGAGTGTGTAGCAGGTGTGCGTGTGTGTGTGTGTGGTGTTTTAATCTTCTTCTGGTGGGGATGTTGTATTCACCTTTTTATCCCCTGCAACGACGTACTGCTTGGAATGTGACAGAACGTACTACCTATTTGTTTGATGGGTTAGAATTGTATTAAGATGGACTAGTAATTTTGATTCTGTACCAAAGTTACTGACTGATGTAAGTATAAAATCCTCGAAGATTATAAAAGATTTTCTTTATTTAACTGAGACCTCCTAACCTAACAAACGTATTACTAAATTCATTTACTGTCACAAGTTTCTGCTGTGACTTCTAGTACCTTCCATCACGGTACAGAGGAAATTGGATTCAAGAATAGCCAAGAGGAGCAGTTAGGGAAAATGATGCAATTTCAGGTGCAATATTCTATATGAATTACCTTCTCTTAACAGTCATGAGAACTCAAATTCTCTTGCCCTACGTGCTGATATTAGATTACATTTTTCGAACTATCCCAATATTGCTGAATCCTTGTTCTTTATTAAATGTTACTTGACAGTAAACAATATGCCAAATTTCCGTATAAACGAACTACCTCACGACCAAATTAGCTTTAGTTTCCAGGATTTGAGTGATATTTATGTAAATTCTAATTCTGGAGATATCTTGTTGTTTCGTTGTATTTCCTTAGAGTTACAGATAAAACTCCATTTTCTAAAGCCACATAGTTGATTTTACTAAGTGCTTCTGAGTAGGATTGTGAATAGCCAGTTATCTTCCACTACACAAACAGTACTATATTTTTGGATTCTCCCTTTTAAATCTAGGACATACATGTTTCTTAACCTTTCCTGTAAAGCCTAAAAAGGAAGAAAGCTTTGCACACGTGTTTCCCAAATCCTCAGCTGCAATCCTTAAGTAAGCAAAATATATTAAAATTATACAGCTATTACCCAAAATATGTCTCATGGAAAACAATGCATTTTCTTTCAGATAGTTGGTTATAAAGACAATTCCTAAAAATAATGTAATGACCTATGCATTTATATTTTTTCTTTCGAATACAAATTTTTCTAGTCCTCCTTTATGTACCATTAAAAGTGAACACAATGTTATTTGCCAAGTATTACATTGGATGCAAAATTAATATACAGAAAAGACAACTGCATTTTTAAGCACTAGCAAAGGCAAATGAAGAACAAAATCAAATGGTCAAGATGGTGAAACAATGTCTCTACTAAAAATACGAAAAAATTAGCTGGGTGTGGTGGCAGATGCCTGTAATCTCAGCTACTCAGGAGACTGAGGCAGAGAATTGCTTGAACCTGGGAGGCAGAGGATGCAGTGAGCCAAGAGGGAGCCACTGCACTCCAATCTGAGTGACAGAGTGAGACTCTGTCTCAAAAAAAAATAATAATAATAATTTGGAAAAAAAAGAGAAAAGCAGAACTTGGGGCCTTATGCTACCAGTTATCAACATTTATTCCAGAAATTAATTTGTTAAGACTCTGAATGGCCGATGCAAGGAAAGACAGCTAACCAATGGGCAGAACAGAAGTGAAAAGCAAACCCACACTGCTCAGGGCAAGGGGAAAAGGACTGATTTCTCAATAAATGGAACTGGGTCAGTTGCATGTTCATATAGAAAAAGTAACCTGGATTCGTTATAATTCTACAGAGATGACAGATCTGAACTTGAAAGATGAAACAAATTTCCAGTAACCAATCACAAGAGAATACTCTACGACGTCTTCTGAGGCAACTATTTTTAAATCAAAATACAAAAGGTACTAACAATAAAAGAAAAAATAGGCCGGGCGCGGTGGCTCAAGCCTGTAATCCCAGCACTTTGGGAGGCCGAGGCGGGCGGATCACGAGGTCAGGAGATCGAGACCATCCTGGCTAACACAATGAAACCCCGTCTCCACTAAAAATACAAAAAAATTAGCCGGGCGTGGTGGCGGCGCCTGTGGTCCCAGCTACTCGGGAGGCTGAGGCAGGAGAATGGCGTGAACCCGGGAGGCGGAGCTTGCAGTGAGCCGAGATCGCGCCACTGCACTCCAGCCTGGGCGACAGAGCGAGACTCCGCCTCAAAAAAAAAGAAAAAAAAAAAAAAGAAAAAATATACCAACAGCCTAAACATATTAAATTTGAGAAATTCTGTTCAAAGCTTTAGCCAGAAAGTGAGAAAAGATCATCACAATTGGCTCATCCACCAAGATTTGTGTACAGAATATACAGACATCTTACAAATCAACGAGAGAGAGACAGACAACCCATAAAGTGAAAAACAAGTAATTGATTTGAACTGACTCTTCCTAGAAAGAGATACCAAATCATCAATCCAATAAACACACACAGTCATTCAACTTCATTAGCAGTCAGAGACATTCAAATAAAATCACCATGATGAGAGAATACAACATCCCCACTAGAATGGTTAAAATACAATTTTAAAAACAAGAAACATGCCAAACATTGGTGATTTTGTGGAACAACTGGAAATTTGCTATGCTACGGTGGTATTACAAATCAGTAGAATTATTTTGCAAAACTATTGGACACTCTCTGCCTTGGTTGAGCACATGCATACACTATGAGTGGACAACTGCATTCTTAGGCATATACCCAATATTCACCCATGGCTAGAATGTTCACAGTAGCACTATTTGTAACCTCTGCAAACTGAAAATGAGGTAAGTGCCCATCAGGGTTATAAATAAGTTGTGGTATGTTCACAGAATAAAATACTACACAGCAATGAAAAGGAACACGTTACAAATGTGCACAATAATGTAGGTGAATGTTACAAACGTAACTTTGTGTGAAGGAATCTAAAAGCGAAACGATGCAAAATCTACAGTGTCATTTATAGAATGTGTCAAAATAGGCAAATTAGTCCAAGAGAATGGGCTACCCCTGAGTTGGGACTGATGATTTCAAGAGCATGCTAGTGTCTTATGGGAGTAATGTTCTGCATCTCGGCCTTGTAAATTTCACAAACTGTGAAAGTTTATTGACTCTAAATAGCTGATATGTGGACACTTCTACATGCATATTTTATTCTGAACTAATAAAACACCTGAACATATCTGAGAACCACTGACATAAATGTGTCTTGACTATTTACTGTAAGAATTCCCTAAGAATTCTTAGTGTAAATAACAAAGTAAAAATAACCACATCACACTTAAAAGCTCAGGCCTTGGAATTAAATTGCTGGGTGGAAATGCAGGAAATGCAACTTACTAGATACGTGTCCTTGAATGATTCATTTGACCTGTAATTTTTCTCATATTGAATATTGAAATAAAGTATTTCCAGTTCACATGTTAACTGTGAGAACTGAATGACATAATATAAGATACACAATGTCCCAGGCACTCAAAAAGTCCGTTAACATGAGGTTTTCCAGCTATCAATATATCATAGTTTTAAATTGAGTGTGTGTGTGTGTATATATATGTATGTGTATGTTTGTGTATATATGCATGCTTGTGTATAAGTGTGTATATATGTATATGCACACATACATACATTTCCACTGCTCCTTTAAATGAATCATGAGGCTTTATGTACCATTTAATAACTAAAGCAGTGAACTGATGTCTTCAAGGAATAGTTTGCAAAAATTAGTATTTTTTGATATCAATTGATAATATCAATTATTAATTAGTATATATTATAATTGATAATATCAATTACTAATTAGTATATCTTATAATTGATAATATCAATTACTAATTAGTATATCTTATAATTGATATCAATTACTGATATTTATTTACACTAACTTCTATCAATCATGTATCATGTATTATGGCACAGTTATGATTTATGGCTTGAAAAGTGATTCATTGAAACAACTGAAACCAGTCATCTTAAATCCATAGCGAAAAAGCAGCTTTTAAATCTAGTTAAACAATACCATTAACAAGTACTGATCAGAGGAATAAATGCATTTAACAATTTTGATAGAAAAGAGGAAAACAGTAGGGTTTTTAATATTTGTATTTAAATATAAATTAAATACATGTTAAAATATATGAATATAGGCATATGTTTTTAAATACACATAGAGATAGAGCATGCACATACTGAGATAAATAGACACACTTAAAGGTCAGAATTTACTAAATATTTTAGTTTTCATACAAAAGATAATGTTAATTTCTGTATCAGGGTTTCAAAAGCATTATTTTCCAATAAAGGTAAATAGCAAATTGAAAAAAAATTACCAATGTCACTTTCATATTTATCATAAGAATATATTTAAGGATAATGAACTCAGGTGGCTTTACATTCATTTTTTAAGCAGGTTTGTTTAACAAGCCTTCCATTATCCTTTGATAGGCCTCTCATAGCAAGTCTAACCTGTCTTCTACTTAACATATAATGGCCACTTGTGATTGTTATATAAAAGATTATATGTGCAATACATAAACTTGCATAAAGTAAGGAACTAATTCCCTATAAAACTGTTAGAGACATGATGCTTGCCAAAAGTGGCATCTTCTAGTA
The DNA here is from genome assembly GCF_043159975.1 of Macaca nemestrina. Classification (NCBI taxonomy): domain Eukaryota; kingdom Metazoa; phylum Chordata; class Mammalia; order Primates; family Cercopithecidae; genus Macaca; species Macaca nemestrina. Next base: position 150,262,325 of record NC_092132.1, on the reverse strand, counting down.
CAAATCTTGGGTACAAGGGACAGAGAAAGGCACCAGAGAACAGAAATCACAAGTGCCAGCCTGAGCAGGGCCCTGAGGTAGCATAAATTCACACCTGGCTTCTCTTCATTCAGAGGTCCCAATGCTGCAGTCCCTCAGGACTCTGATACACCTAGGTGTGGAATTGCACACATACACATGAAAACATCAGTGAGAATTCATTTGTCCTGATTTGGTTAAATAAAAAAAAACATTACTTAGTGTTGACCAATAAATTCTGGATATTCTTCTCTTTTAAATTATAATTTTAGTACTCACTCAACCGAGAAAATGTCCATGACTGGCCTTAACCTGTATAAAATCTATAAGTAAATAATGATTCCAATCCCAATAGCATTCACCTCCATTTTGCACCCTTTGGTAGGCTACGTTAGGAGAATCTCTACTTCGTCATAGTGTGTATATCAAAATACCAAGGCTGCAAATTTTGCTACCATAAAAATTATAACTTTTATATTAAATGCCTTCTGAATGTGTGTATGTGTATATATATATATATATATATATACCTATTCAGAAGGCATCATTCATACATATATATATATGCACCTATCGAATGAGTAAGCTCTGAAATAAATGTACCTATTTCTAATGGACCTAGCTTCTATGATTCTATCATGCTTATAAAGCAAGTCACTTCTCATACACTCGCTGGTCAGATACATTTGTTGAAACTGCATACCTTGTTAACAAGATCCCATCTCATTACTTTATTAGCATTGAGTTTATTAGGAGACATTCACACGTCAGAAAAGTGGACAATTCCTTATGGGAGACTATTTATTAGTGTTCACAGAAAATCCTGAAAAGCCTCTGGCATCAGACAGGTGTGAGTTATAGAATCAATCTGACCTTTTCAGGGGTTTGTCAGTATTTATTGGCACACTTAGTGACATTTATATTGTTAAACGATAATATAAAAGCTCGAAGCCACCAATGGAGTAGTGATGAGGACAATATCCCTTCACAGGATGCTATAAATTATTTGAAAAAGCTCAAGTACAAATTTCCGCTTTTCTCAGCGATGAAAATAAACTCTTGAAAAATGTCTCTAGATGGTCTGTTCTCTCGGAGGACTAGGGAAGAAAGAACTGATGCTCCACCTAGTAATGAAATTAGGCAGAGTCATCATCCAACATCTGAATCGGCTATGATGAGTGTCTGCTCTGTAGACATTCAATCTACCCACCTATTATCTTATTATCCTTTCACTCCTTGCTTTCTGTTCTCTATTCCCCCTCATTCTTCTCTCCATCTTTCTCAAGCTCACGGAAATGCACGTGTGAGCTCATGAACTTTCAGGCACTCATGAATATCAGCCCCTTCTCCAACTCACAAACAAGCTGAAGTCAAGTTTATTTATAACGGAAAGCTGAGTTTCTCAAACAATCAGCTCTAGAATAAAAATGTGTCTGACCTGGCAAACGTCTCCGTGAACAGAACAGTTTGCTCTTTTGCTAAATTTTTCTAAATAGGAGTAAAGTTTGTCATTAATCTGTGAATAAATATAAATTGATAAAAGTTGATAAGTTATGGGCATAAATCACAACAAAGTAATATTAATGATTCAAATTATATATATGTGTGTGTACATATATATGTGTACAATTATATGTGTGTATACATATATATATGAATCATGTACACATATGTGTACATATATATACACACACACACATATATTTTTTTTTCTTTTTTGTTTGAGACAGAGTCTTGCTCTGTTGCCCAGGCTGGAGCAGAGTGGTGCGATCTCAGCTCACTGAAACCTCTGTCTCTCAGGTTCAAGCAATCTCCCACCTCAGCCTCCTGAGTAGGTGGGATTATAGGCGTGCATCACCATGTCCAGCTAATTTTTGTATTTTAGTAGAGATGGGGTTTCACCATGTTGGCCAGGCTGGTCTCGAACCCCTGACCTCAAGTGATCCGCCTGCCTCAGCCTCCCAAAGTGGCATGGGCCACTGCACCAGGCCCATTATATATTTTTTAAACAAACTATGATGCTAAATTGGTTATGTGCTAGTTGTGGCAGCAGCGATTTAGAATGTAATCGATTCAACAAATTCTTTACAAGGCCAGATGATAAATATTTAGGTTTTGTCAGCCATACGGTCTCTGTCACACTACCCAACAGTGCTGCTGAGGTTTTAAAGCGGGCCACAGACAGCACACTAATGACTGAGTGTGGCTGTGTTGCAGGAAAACTTTATTTACCAAAATCCCTGGAGTCAGATTTGGCCCGCAGGCCACAGTTTGCTGAGCGGGGAGACGTATCTTCTAACGACAGCTACTGATGATTCAAAACCTACTACAGGTGAGACACTTACGGAAGCCTTAATCTGGTGCCTCTAAGATGGCTGTCATCAGCCCTAGTCTCTGGAGGGGACAGACTTACAGACAGATGTACAGCCAAAGATCACAGAAGGAGGGAGGGCAGAATAGAGATTCAAACCCAGATCTAATTCCAAACGTTCTGCCCTCAGTGGCTACACTATATTGGGTCTCGCATGATACTGATTCACTGAACATAAACACAGCCAATCATCAGGGGACCCAGGTCATTTTTCAGGGAAATGCATGTCTGCAGATAAATACATTACAAGACTTAGAGAAGCATTGATCACTTGGCACCACAATGACTTTAGTGACCTTTCAAACTCTGCCCCACACATTTTCCCACCTACACATCAAGACACAATCCCGCTTGAGCTGAGCCACTGAAAACTAGAGGTTGAGAGTTCTACCAAAACTCTATTGTGTGAGTGAGGCTGGTGGCACGCGTAGAGGGTATTCCAGCTGCTGAAGAGTTCAAGCTCCCAGAGGCGATCAGCGTCAACAAGGAATATCTCAGCCTTGAGAAGGACATCAATGTTCTTGCACGGCAGTGGCGACAGAGCCACCTGGGAGGCCCAGGGTAGTTGCCCCCCATCGCCAGGTGATGTTTTCTGAGACATTTTCAGGAGAGCAATAGAAGCAAGATAAATCAACAGCTCTTTCCAGATGCATCTAAGAACAAGTTATCTTCTACTCTGTCTGAAACGTACACACATTACAGACCCTATCCATGAAAGTGGGGTTAATTTTGTTCTAGATGCCCAGTTCTCACCTCTGGCTGAACATTAGAGTTGCCTGTTTTTGTAAACATGAATGTCCAGACTTTAATCTCAACCAATTAAATTAGAATTCCTCTAGAACAAGGCCAGGGAAATCATGTTTTAAAGCTCCCCAGGTAATTCTAACGTAAATAGAGAGTGAGGAACACTGTTCCATACTAGAGCTAAGAGACAATACCTGTGCATCTGAGATATGCAGACGTCACAGTTTTGGAGGGAAATAGCTTTGATCTGTGGACAGAAAAAACTCAGATTACTATAATATCTCACTAAATGAACTGAGTGTGTGGTATCAGAAAAGGCATTTTGCTTCTATCTGCCTCCATTTGTTCATTTGTGCAAAGAAGAAATTAAATATCCAAAGTCTTATTCATGTTTTTATGTAGACTGAACAAAATAATGAAAACTCAGTTGACATCAGTTACAATTAGGTAAAGAATACTTTTGATAGCAATACTTAAGAAAACAGAGAAAACATGCCTGTCAGGATTCTTATCTGGTTATTAGAGGAGTCCAACTTCTGGCAGAGAAATTAATTGAAAGCACAAAAGATATTAGAAAATACTGTACAGTCATCATTTTTCTGCAATATCATTAATTAAAAACAAATGCTCCTTTGCCTAAGTGGGATAACATGGATAACTAACATCATTTATATGCAATGTTTGTCATCCCATAAAAATTATATCATACCTGACCTAAAAACTTCAAATCAAAACCTAGAGAAAAAGTGAAGAGTCATAAGCAAAATGTGGTGATCTGCTAAATACACCCAAATGCCAAGCCCTTGTTAACATAAGCCTGACACTTTGATCTTCAAGGCAAGTATTTGTATCCAAATTCAAAGGATGGTGATTACTCAGTCAGATGAGCTGTAAACAAGCTTGATAGAGAAGCCTATTTCATTCCATACTGAAACCTTCTTTTACCTTAATGCAAGGTTCATGTGCAAAATGCATAATTAAAAAGAAGCGCCGTTTAGGAGATGATTATCTGTTAGCTCAAATGAAACCAAAGCGCTTTGCTAGCTCCCCCATCTGACCTTGTCACGCCTCTTGTATCAAGTACCAGCTGGAGAAAGCTGAGCTAATAATGGCCCAGCTGCATAATCTAACAAGATCTTTGTGATACAAGCAAGGTCAAGTGCTCTATCATGTTGAGATTAATCTCATTGTGCACTGAGAGAGAAAGAGGCTGCCGGGACAGAGATGGTGCTGCTGGCTGGAGACCTTATTGAGTCCCAGTCTCTGGGACAACAAACCGACCTTCCAAATACATAGCTCTTCTAAAATGAGCTAAGAAAGGTACTGTTCTAGAAAATGAAGCCCTCTGTCTGTAAACGTATTCCATTTCCGTGTCTTCAATATCAATGGTGATTTCTATCATATAATTAAAAGCATATCTTCATACCATTTAGGTTTATGTGAAGATTTTATTAATTGTATTCTATTTAAGTAAACTTTATCCTTTATGACCAAAAGTGCTTACAAACTCATTCAACTGCCATAATTGTTGTCATTTCCTACAATAATTCTTAAAAGGAGCTTAATATGTTAACTATTTTTTCTGCTGATGACCAATTCATTGGTTCCTGCAAGTTAGAAGTTTTACTTCCAATGATTCAGATGAAAAATCACTGTTTAGAAAAGAAAATGAAGTGTTAAGATGCAAGATTCTATCAAGACTAATTTAGCAGCAGTAATAATAATTAATCACATTTAATAATGATAAATTAAAGAGAGGTTTCTTAAATGTTTTTCTAGAAAAGCATTGTCATTTTTTTCAGAGGTTAAAAGAAGAAAGGATAATCTGCCAAGTCTTACAGTATTAAAACAAATTTTGCTTATATTTTTTAAAATTTTAATATTTTTTACTAAAACATTAAATAACGCCTTCCAGATTGTAGTCATTAGTTGATATGCTTCTGATCTTTTTTTATATATATATATATACACACACACACACATATATATACACGTGTATATGCTCATTAGGTCGTAAGATATATGTATGTACACACATATATGTGTATATATGTATGTGTGTGTGTACATATATATCTCTCTATATATGCTCATTAGGTCATAAGTTCACTCAGCTGAAAGTCTGCAGAGGAAATCGAGATATTGGATGTTGGTTCTATCTACCGCCTATCTGCAAAATGAAACTGAACCTGGACTTCCTATGAATTGAGCTCTGGGTTTTGTGAAATAGACTTATGTATAGTATCACCTGAAGCATATGAAAGACGTAGAGAATGACATAGGTATTCCATAGTCTTCTGTTGCAAATTCTTTATTTCTCTGTTGACTATTTTGTATTCATGAAATAAAATACTACCAAAGGTCAAAGGCACTGAAATATCAAAATTACTTTCTGAGTTGGGCATGATGCCACATGCCCGTAGTCTCAGATACTTGCATGGCTGAGGTGGGAGGATCATGTGAACCCAGGAGCTTGAGACAAGCCTGGCAACATAGGGAGACCCCTTCTCAAAAAATATAAACTTTTTAAAAAAACTTTCTGAATCCCAAATGATCATTGCATTTGTGTGTTTTCATTTTAGGACAAATTAGATAATCTGACAGTATAACTTCGATAGTTTATTATTGGGTGTATGGACTAGTACTTCTTTTGCAGCATTGTGATAACTAGAGTATCATATTCCCTAAGAAGAATACAATTTTACTTTTAATAAAAGATAAGAAATATTCTTGTTGCTCCAACTTGCAAAGAAACATCAGCTATTTTGCTGGGTTTTAAATCTGATTTACTTGAAAAATGTTAATATTAATGGAGAATTGCACACATGAATTCAACAGGCACTGGGCAACATTTACTGCTTGGTAGGTATTTTACTTGAGTACAGAAAACAAAGACAATGGGGACATCAGCTGCCCCCTGAACCAGCTCCCAGTGTCTTGGAGGAGACTGAGGATTCCAGCCGAGTGAGGGAAGTTTTGAAGATGAAGGAAAGCACTGAGGCACACTTGCAGGACTCAGTGGAGGACAAAATAACTTTTATCACTCAGAGGATAAAATAATTGATAACATATAAGGTTTTTATAAAGATTTCAGGAAATAAAGCACGTGGCATATTTTTCCAGTTTCAGAGGAAAGGAGCGTATTTCCAATCCCGAAATTTAATAAAACCGATTACTCCAAATGAGTCCCGCCCCAGAAAACATTTAAAGGAAGAGGCTGGGAGTGTGATGCAGATGAGCATGTGGCTCTGAAGTTTGTGCTAATGTTTAAGCGAATTTTTGTTCTTAGACATTTCCAGTGACTAAAAGACAGTAATATCTGTTTTTATAAATCAAATGCTCATATTCAGTAAGTGTACACATTGAGAGGACAAAAGAGCAAGATTTCTTGAGTGTCTCACATGTGCCAGCTGCTGTCTCCTAGGATTCTCTCAATAACATGTGAAACGGATGTTACGGACATTTTCTAGCTATGGAAAATGAAGGCCATGAAATAGTTGAGCAGCTTTCTTGTCTTGTTTTGTTTTACTATTTTGAGACAGGATCTCACTCTGTCATCTAGGCTGGAGTGCAGTGGTGTGATCTTGGCTGATTACAACCTCCACCTCCTGGGCTCAGGTGATCCTCCCTCAGCCTCCCAAGTAGCTCGGACCACAGGCGTGTGCCACCACGTCCAGCTAATTTTTGTATTTTTCTTTGTAGAGACGGGTTTTTGCCACGTTTCCCAGACTAGTCTCAAACTCCTGGCTAAAGTGATCTACTTGCCTCAGCCTCCCAAAGTGCTGGGATTACAGGTGTGAGTCACCGTGTCCGTCCTGAGCAGGTTCCTGAAATTAGGTCAATTTGATTCTGAAATCCATCCAAGGCCAGGTGTGGTGGCTCATGCCTACAATCCCAGAACTTTGGGAGGCAAAGGTGGGAGAATTGCTTGTACACGGGAGTTTGAAACCAGCCTGGACAACATACCAAGACTCCATCTCTTAAAAAAAAAAGCCAATAGTGGTGGTGCACACCTGTAGTCTCAACTAGTTGGGAAGCTGAGGTGTGAGGATTGTTAAGCCCAGGAGATCCCGGCTGCAGTGAGCTGTGATCACACCACTGCACTTCAACCTAGGTGACAGAGTAAGACCTGTCTCAAAAAAAAAAAAAAAAAGATTAATTCTGTCTCCTAACACACGTCTCCCAGGCAGTACAAAACTGACAGAAACTGAATCTCTGCCTCATGCTTTCATTACTATGTGATTTAGGCACATCAGTTATTTCTACAAGCCAAATTCCCTCATCTGTAATGGTAACCTATTAAAGCTTGCCCAAAAAAAGGTTAGTTACTGACATGTTTATATTCATATGATTTACAAAATTATAAGAACACTAAACACTTAAGAGCAAAATGAAAATGAACGTTTTCCAGCGTCCAAAAGCACAGCATCAGTTACTTCAATGTTAGCACACAATACTATCACCAGCCTGATAGTCACAAAAAAAATAAAAATAAAAAAATTAAGGAAGGTCACACTCGGGTCAGGTTCATTGTGTGTGTGCTTTTCGAAGTATCTTCTTCCTATTCAGGCAGGACAGATACATAAGCTCGACGATAATATCAGTAAGTGAAAAGTAACAGCCCAAATATATGAGGCGTTTAGACTGCTTCCAATGTGTAGCCCTATTTTACAAGGTTAAATTAAAGTGCTGAGGTCAAGCATTTACTCAGATACCCGAACATTCAATAATCCAGCACAAAGAACAACTACACATCACTCACCATTAATTGCTGAAAAGGGAAACTGTCTTCAGCCTACCTCTTCAGGAAGATGTGTGGGGAATGTATTATGCTTTCTATGTCTTATCATTTACCTACACAGATCATCAAGGAGAATTTCCCCAAAGCTTGTGAAGTCATAGGCTTCATAGCTCCTCATTCATTCAGGCCCCAACTAAGTTCTGCAAGGGGATCTAACAGACCGTGCATCCAATCCTACGTTAAAGGAATTTTGTGAAAATAATAATAGTAATAATAGGAATAATAAAAATAATATTACTCTAAGTAAAACCAGTTAAGTCTGTTCTCTCCACACTCCAACTTTCACTCTGGTGCACTTCAGTACTGTTGCTTGGCACGTCGTGGGATTTTGAAGACTGGGTTCAAAGGGAATTAAGTAGGCACTTATTTGAGTATATTTAGGCAGTTTTGTGTGTGTGTGTGGTTTTTTTTTTTTTTTTTTTGCCATTTCCGTGCATTATGAAGTTATTGCTAGCCATCCTAGGACAATCTGGACAGTCTTCTACGTGAACTCAGCTGAGCCACGATGCCCAAGTGCAGGTTCTGAGAATGTGCTCCACGGGCCAGACACAGAGCCGGCGAGTGGGGAGGACGGCAAGGATTGATGTGGACAGAGCAAGAGGCCTCTCTGTGAAATTAACTTGAAGGAAGTTTTCTCAAGTCTGACCACAGTGATTAAACAAAAACATATGACATAACAATCATGGTTCAGTTGTCACACTGGAAATAACTTGTCAATAATAGTAATATGGATTAAACAAATTTGACCAAGTATGCTGGAGAAATGCTGGAATTAGCTTTCTATTATCTCTGCAAAAAATATGACAAAATCATCCTCACACAAAAAGGTAATCAAAGAGTTTTTAGCCAAAGCTGTGGGAAAAAAACATGTTCCCAGGGAACATCAGAAATAAAGTGACTAGAAACTTCTTAAAAAACATTTTTTCTTCGTATATTTGTAATATTTTTAGCCTATAAAATGTGTAATTTGTTGTGATTTCTTGTCTTATTGTAAAGAAAAATTTTATGTCCAAAACTAATAATATAATATTCACAATTTTATATATATTTTTTCTTACAGGATCATCAAAATTGTATGACCTTGAAGCTTAACAAAATCTGGATCACTCCCTAAAACCTATGAGGACGGTATGAGATAGCTTGTTCCAAAGGATAAAGCTAAAGCAAAACCAGAACCCTTGTTATGATTTTTTTTACAAATCAAATTTACAAATATTATGAAACCAAAGGCAAATGCCACTGCTCTACTTCCTCTGCACCTGTCTGGCTCCAGTCTCATCTCCACCATTGGACTCTACTTACTGTGTGTGGTGTCTTGCTCTGAGTTAGGAGAGGTAGTCAAGGAAATGGCCATGTCCTCAAAACACAACAACCGCAGCAACCACTGTGGTAACAATGCAGTCATCACAATAAGCATTAGCATTCGCGTTGTAATTGAGCTCATTCAAACAAAGCTATCTTCAGTAGAGAATTTCCCCTATAGAGAGCATGCACACTTTGATTTTACCTGTTGCCAGACTGATCATTTCTTCATGAAAATAGTAAAAAGAACACACCCCTGGGTGGAGATTTAAGATGTTAATGAGACACGAAATGCATGAGCAAGCATGTACAGTTACCGCACATGTGCACCCAGAGGACCACTCAGAACTTGCTTCCTGGCAACACCTCTTCCCACCTCCTTACGAATAATAATGTAAAACTCCCACAAAGGGAGTCTCCATAGTGCTGGTCATTGCTGCCTCATCCTCATGAGCTGCAAGCCCTGAATTCTCTCTCTCAGGGTGTACTGTCTATTCTGCGCCTCACTTAAAAATAGTCTTTTTCCTTTGCAAAAAAAAGTACTCTATGCTGCACTTCTTTGGCTGTGTGTCTTTTGTTTGAATTGTTTTAAACTGAGAATACAGGAACCCAGGTATCACAACAGCAGTCAACAGCTCCAGTCCCATCTCCACACTGTAATCTACTTCCTGTGCAGCTGTCTTGCTCCAGTCTCATCTTCACCACTGAAAGCTTTGCTCTGGATTTTTTCTATCATGAGGAGTAAATGGATATTGCAACTCAAGAGGGGAGACATCCCTCATGGCTTTGACATTTCCAAAAACCAGCATAATTTTACGTTTTTTCAATTAAAAGAAAATAATCTTGAATTATCTTGAGCCCTCAAATATAGCACGGCAAGTAGTTTTATAATTTGCTGAATTAAAAAAATAATAATTCTAGGATCGGTTCCTCAAAAGTGCACCTAAAATAGATTTCTACATCCTATTGATTTGTTGCCTGTATGGGGCTATTTACAGAAAATAAATGCTTAGTGCTAAGGCTGAAACAAGACTTCAGTGTTAACCTAACAAGAGAGTCTAATTGAAAAGTGCATTGATCCTTTTTCCTGCCTCCAACTATATGAATTAGTTTCTTGATTAACTAGAATTACTAAGGAAGTGTCTCTGCTTCCATGTGTCAATTAGAAGTGCATATGGCTGTTAAATATTTAGGTGCTCTAATTTAAATTCACTGACAAGGGTTTGCTCTGGCTCTATTTTAAAGGAACATTATTTTCACACCTCTCTTACAAATCCTATACAATTACAGTGGGTCCCTAGTATTCAAAACTGTACCATACAGATGACAATTTCCAATACGATGAATAGGGTAATTAGAAGAGTCAATCATGAATCTCCCATTTGGTTTGAAACCAGCTTAGTGGAGGCCATTTGTGAGGTATGTATTATTTGAACGGTATAGGTGGAGTACAGCCAGTGGTCATCATAATTAAACATTCAAGGACTTCTTAACATATTAATTGTGATTCATGAATCACCTAGATGTTGGCCTTATCTCCAAATCACTAATTCAGAGACAACAATAAAGTGTCCTGTTGCTAAGAAAATGGATTTTAATTAAAATAATTAGTGTTTAAAATAATCGCTGTGCTTACAACAACAAAGAGATGGTCTACTGCTTTCTATTTAAATTATGTAAAGCAAACCTATCTACGTTTATTAACATAGATTCATGTTTGACGTTACAACTGAGACAATTTATAACACAAGGGAAATATCTTATTTTATATACTAAATGAAATATTGTGTGATTGTGGGTTTCTTTGGCCCTATTAACGCAATAGTGTCAATCCACAATGTTTAAATCTTAGCAGACAGAAAAGAGAAAATCAATCTTATTAGGCTTCTCTTCAATTTAAGTGTACCTATCCTTAGGAAATAAATATGATCCTAAAAGGACGTAAGCACAAGTAATAGGCATGTAGACTTACCTTTCTAATGCCCAAATATGTACCATTTAGTAAAGTCTCAAAAAGGGAACAATGCTATGCTAAATAATTACTGCATTTGATGCACACATAATTATAATCCAAGTATTTGTATTTAGTTCCTAACTTGTCCATTTATTTGCTTGTGCTTCCACTTATTTATTCATTCCTAATTCATTCATTTAAGAAATATTTCCTAGGGTCATAATTCTTCACACTCCCATTGTACCTGCCCTGTGAGCCACAGCTCTGACTTGGCTTGTTCCCTTCCAGGCAAGCCGGATGGGAATAGTCAGGTTAACTTCATCCCCAGAAGGTCTGTATGCACACTCAGGTGTGTGAGGCGCCTCCCACATAGGCACTTTAGGTCTGACTTGTCAAAGATGGTCCTTTTACCCACCCCTATTGCTGTAAATCATTCAGTGCAGTGCGGTTACTTCCAGAAAAAGAAAGGAAGAAATGACTGGGGAGCGCTGGACTCATGCAGCTGCTGATTTCCATTTAGACGTGTGATGGTAACTTCCTGATGGGCCCATCCTTGGGGCAGGTGGGCCTGGCTTGAGTAACAAGCCCGATTTGATTCAGTCAATGTAATATTAAGATACAACAAAAATATCATCCAGAGTCCTGTGAGAAACATCTTCCAATTCTATAGCCTGGTTAACGTCACCAAAAATTTCTCAAAACAGTCCTTCCAGAACTTATATCTGTCTATGAGTGACATTGCCTTGGGAAAAATGCATAAATCTATTTCCAGATTTCCATATACTCACTTTGCTGAATTAGCAAAACATTAAGACTAATAGTCCAAAGAGACGTTAACAATTGTGATTAATCTTCGCATGGAAAATCCTACAAGTAATGTCTCCAAAATGTTGAACACTTGGGAGAGAAAGTAAATCGAATAAAATGCTACCAAATAATGTCTTGAGTATTGTTTTTAAAAAATTAAGAAATACGTGTAAACAGCAAGTATATTGTCTGAGAGTCTGAAAGGATGGTCTCATAGTGACATCAAGTTTGAACCAAAAATAAATATTAGGAAAAAAAATTAAACAGCCCTTGTCTCTCACCTAATTCTATTTGATGTTTGGTTCTCTGATAACAACCTGATCTCACAAATCACATCATCAATACTCCTGAGGAAATCTGCTTCACATCACATCCTGGATAGCAATTCTAGCTGGCCATTCCTCTTGAGCAACTCAGTCGCTCTCTGGATCTAGTTTTTGTCATTTATTAAATGAAATTATTGTACTGGAAGTTTCCGAATATTTCTTTCAATACTGGATGTATTCATGATAGCACTGAAATCATGGAGACCCAGTGATTTTAAAACAGGAGTCTGAATTTCAATGAGACAAGGATTAGTAGCACAATGGTGTCAGGAAGTTATCAAAACAAAGGAGTGAGATGACTCAGCCTACCCTTTCTACAGCGACAATGGTCATAGTGTGACTAGCAACTGTAATTATCTACACATAATAAGAGCTGTGCGCAGGAGCAGTCAAATACTTGGGTCAGGTTTCTCTTACAACCAATGTGCTCTAACAGTGAGTCCTACATTTGAACACGCATGGGCCAATTCTAAAACAAAATGTTTCTAAAAGACCTGTTGATTAACTTTTAATTGAATTTATGATCTTAAAGTCATGCATATATAAACTTGGAATGCTTGAAGCCTGTGTACACTATAAGTTATATAAATAAATGCATATCAAACTGCATCAGTAAAAAAAGAAAAAAAAGCTATGAATTTTAAATAACACTAAACTGCCACTCAAAATGGACTGCTGTAGCACAAATCATCATCATAATCATTAATAATAGGATTATTATTATCAACTTCCTTTACCATGCCCATAATCCCATGAGGAAGTCCTATTAAAATTACTGCAAAAGCCTCCTCCATGAAACATTCTGTGATATCATTTGCTTTCCTTTGGCCCAAATGGGCTATTTGCTTGGTAAGTTCATCTCCATCATTTTTCTCATTAGCCTGAGGATATTAAAGTGCTGCTACGTATAGCCCATGGAATCTTGGCCGCAGAACAAATAAGGTGGCTATGTGGATGACACAGTGTATGTTTAGATATAGTTATAAAACCATCAAATGAAGACACAAAATCAAAATCTAGTCACGGAGAACTGGAGAGCTCCTAGGAGACTCCCAGATCCCCAGTTTGACAAGGCTATTTTTACCACCTAAATTATGTGCTTACAAACAAGGTATGGAGAGAAATACATTACAGTCGCCCTGACGCCCAACTTCTCACCATGCAGCAGAGCTTCTACCAGCTGAGTCAGAGTGGGGGCAACTATACTCCAGCAATCCCTGCAAGCCATCTAGCAACAAGCGTATGAGCATGGATAATTCCCCTACATACTGAGAAAATAAAAATAGCTCAGATAAAACTATTGCAAGATGCGTGAATACAAAAAAAAAAAAAAGAAAAAAAACATTATTTGAACAATTCAAGGACAACCACTCTGATGTTACATGAGCTACGTGTGTAGCAAACTCTCTGTTACATGGCATGATCTGTTACGGGGAGAACGAAATGTTACTAATCAAGTGTCGTTATAAAGAGTTGTAAAGGGTTTGATGACATGTGTGACATAACTGTACAAACTGTACAGTGCAAACGGTATAAACTGTAGCATCATAACTGTACAAAACCTACTGTTCCAGAGAATACCTAGGAGTCTGTCATATCTTTGGGTGGTCACCATAAACATAAATCTATCCTGTGATGGAATACGAAGATAGAAAAAGATTGGCCTGGGGCCTGAATGTTTACTAAATGAAAGGTGCACCCATCAATCATTCTGAATCCACACGTGGACCTGGTATTTGTTGGTTTGTGTCTCATTCAGAGTTCAGAATGGACAGGTGCAGGAATTCCTGAGCAGAAAATCCTACTTTTCTGCTACATACATATTTGAAGACCTTCTCTAAGACATTAACATCTTCCCTAAATTTAATTAATAAATTATCAATTATTTCTTGATTGCTCAGGACATAGCTGATGACCCCAATGCTTTGTTGGCCGCCTTAGGGGATACAGTCATTTTAAACTGTGGTGACTCTATTCAAGAACTTCTGCCCTCAAAAACTTTATGGGAAAACAAAACAAAACAAAACAAATGGGACCATACAGTGTATATATCATTGCTAAAATATGTGCTGGAAGCCGCAAAGGCTGTACAAGTCCACGGAAAGAAAACAATTGAGGTCAATAAAATGAGGAATAGATAGAGAAGGGTTCATCTTTAGTTTTAACATATGTGGACTGACTGGTGCCATGTTAGGTAACAAGGACACAAAGATTGCCAGTCCTGTCAAAGCTGGCCTAGGACAGGAAGCCAATCCACAATGAGGAGAGGATGGACAAGAGGGCTGGAGAGTTGGCACCAGTGTGGGCAGCCAAGGGAAAGGAACCCCCAGTCCTGCTAAGAAATGGGACTTCCAAGTACGCTTTGCAAAGGAGGTGCTACTTCAGAGCAGATGCGGGCTTGCTGGGCAGATTCTCTGTCCTGGCACAAAGAGTGGCTGCAAATGACCCATCTGGGTATGTTGACTAGTTCAGCATATTGGTCACATGGATTATATGTGGGGAGATGGGGTGGTATTGATCCAACCACAGAGGTGGGTAGAAACTACACCTGGAAGGACCCTCATTTTGGATGCTGTCCTAAGGAAGTGGAGAAACATCTAGGGATATTAAAAAGAAGGTTGTTGTAGTAAAATTTCTGTTTCTCAAGAATCAATATGGCTCCAACATAAGTATGTAGTGAAAGGAAAAGGTTTTGGAGGCTGAGAAATTACATAAGGAGGTGGCTTTTGTTATAATCTGGGCTAAAGATGACAAATAACTGAGCAACTGTCAGGTAGCGTGGCTGAGCTTAGCAGTTGGAGGAGCTGTATGAACAGCTTTCAGGGCACAATTTTGACCTGATTGGAAGGTGACAGTGGATAGCACCCCTCAGCATGACCCTACCACATGCACTGTGTCCTGAAAATGTCCATTTATTCAGTTCCTTTACTCCAAACCGTGAGTTTAAGAACTTGCTTAAAATGTGTCTTTAATGTGTAAAATATTTATAACTTAATTCCCACGGGAAGGGTAGTTTCCCTCCACTGGGCTTGTTGAGCTGCAGCTACAGCTGGTTGACACTGCAGCTGGGTGACACTAGCTAGGTGACACTGCAGCTGGGTGGCACTGTAGCTGGGTGACAGTGCAGCTGGGTGACAGGGCAGTTGGGTGACACTGTAGCTGGGTGACAGCGCGGCTGCATGACAGTGCAGCTAGGTGACACTGTAGCTGGGTGACAGGTAGCTGGGTGACAGTGCAGCTGGATGACATTGTAGCTGGATGACAGTGCAGCTGAGTGGCAGTGTAGCTGGATGACAGTGTAGCTGGGTGACAGGTAGCTGGGTGACAGTGCAGCTGGATCACACTACAGCTGGGTGACAGTGTAGCTGGGTGACAGTGCAGCTGGATGACACTACAGCTGGTTGACAGTGCAGCTGGGTGACAGTGTAGCTGGGTGATACTGTAGTTGAATGACACTACAGCTGGGTGACAGTGTAGCTGGGTGACAGTGTAGCTGGGTGACACTACAGTTGGGTGACAGTGCAGCTGGATGACGCTGTAGCTGCGTGACAGTGTAACTTGGTGGCCCTGAAGCTGGGTGACAGTGTAGCTGCGTGACAGTGTAACTTGGTGGCCCTGAAGCTGGGTGACAGTGTAGCTGGGTGATACTATAGCTGAGTGCCACTACAACTGGGTGACAGTGCAGTTTGTAAGTAGCTGGGTGACACAGTAGCTGGTTGACACGGCAGCCTTCTGTTCCGGAGCTTGCTCTTCTCATTTCCGAGCATTACTTTTTCAGCCAGCTGCACGCTGTGCTCGGGTGTTTGCTTGATCTCTTTGAGTCCTTGTGCATCCAAAGACTATAGAGTATTAAATAAAAGAAGGTCTATAAAGGACAGATCAGAGCCTGAAACTTTATGGTTTTTCATTATTGCTAGCTGTCATAGTGTTATCATTATTGTCATTACTGTGGTAATAAGAGGGCTTTTAATAACGATTTTGTAGTAAAGAGATAATTTATAACCTGGAGTCCAAAATTAATGTATGTGTACTTTTAGGGGAGGGTCATGAATGTACTGATAACCGGTGAGAAATAGTATGTCCTCAGCATGCAAAGCAGATAATGTATTGATCATTCTTCCTGGCCAACAGGATTTTTACTTCAAGTGCGTAGTCATGTTCTTTCCCAGTTGTACTGAGGTTTCTTTGATTTTTCCACTTTTTCCCTTTTTCTTTCTGCATCAGTGACACTCTTGCCAGCTTCAACCAAATATCCAATTTAATTTTTTCAAAGTGTGTTGATTGGAAGTGAAGAAGGGCATATTTCAGCAAACCTTCATCTTCTCTAGAATCCGTGCTGATGCAGTTTTTGGTCTTACTCTAATGACTTCAAATTGTTTTCCACTCGGTAGATCTCACACATGCATTGCCAATTCTGAACCAAGGGAGCCAGGCTTTGGAACATGTACACCAACCTGCCGATCACATTTGCTCATAAAGTGGTGTCCTCGTTCAGGGAGCCTTGGGGCACAGATCTTTTGATAGTTTCTCTGAAAACCGCTGAAGTAAAACAGTGTCTGGCTCCTCCAATTTAGGTGCACAGAATGTACTTGCGTTTAACAACTTTATTAGATTTTGAAATGGCCAAGAATGGAACAAGTGTCTTTACGTAGGTTTAATGCTTTTTGATGTGACAAGCTAACACAGTTTCTGGCCTCAAAGTGTGCTTTATTAAGCTCCTGGGGTGTTCACAAATATTCATTGTTTGCATCCTGATATTAACGTAGTTTTCTTATACTGCACTCTTCTCTAGTGCTTTTCCCATTAGATTATTTTAGATCTCACGCCATGAGTGTGACTGTGAACAGGAGGACAATACACGTATTTCAGTGCCTAGTATTGGCTTTAAATGGCTGCTTCTCTTATTCTTTCCCTCCTTTTCTCCTACCCTATTCCATTTATTATAGATTGTTCTTCTTCTTTTGCAAGGATTTGTACAGATTGTTCCCAGATTCCTATTTATCTTGAAAACCAGCCTGAACACACTGCTAAGCCTTAATATGACAGAAGTAATACAACAACCTTCAGCCACTGTAGCAACATTGCTACTAATAAAACGGAGAATCTCACTTCCAATACGTCAGCGTTTTCTATGATTTTCAGCCCATTGACCACCTCCCAACCCTCATTCTAGGGTCCATTGATTAAGTCATGCCCTCACCCTTTACTGTCAACTCCTGTTACTCCAACTATTATGCAGTAAGGAGTTTTATGTTTCAAATCTTGGCTTTTTTGTTTACAAAAACATGCGATCTGAGGCAAATTATTAGATCTTTCTAAGGCAGTGGTCCCCATCTTTGTTGGTACCAGGGACCGGTTTCATGGAAGACATTATTTTCCATGGACTAGGGTGGCAGGGGATGGTTTTGGGATGAAACTTCCACCTGCAATCATCAGGCATTAGATTCTTGTAAGAAGCGTGCAACCTAGATCCCGCACATGCTCAGTTCACAGTAGCGTTCACCCTGCTATGAAAATCCAATGTCGCCGCTGATCTGAGAGGAGGCAGAGCTCAGGGGTAATGCTTGCTTACCACCACTCATCTCCTGCTGGGCACCCTGGTTCTTCACAGGCTGTGGACCAGTACCAGTCCATGGCCCTGGGATTAGAGACCCCTGCTGAGGAACACATTTCTTTATATCAAATAGAGTAGAGCTGTCTACTTGGCAACATTTTATGAGTATTAAATTACATAATGCACTGACTGGCCCATCTTGGATACTGAATAAATAGTAGCTACATCCAACTTTCCTTCCATCCACCAGCCGTTGATCATCCCTATCTCAACCATTTATCTCTTTCTCCGGTTTCCAGCTCTACCTCCCTGAACTCGGTGGACTCTGACCTCCTGAATGTTTTATTCTCTCTAGCCTTACAATGAATGCAGGTTTGTGTGTTATTAACGTGGCGTGTCGCCGACTACCTGGATTGGATAACTGCCTGCTGTCAGCATTGCTGCTGCTAGTCTGCTGAGCCAGACGGAAACCTTCTTACAGGCACTTTGGGGAAACCCAAATGAACTCTGCATGCAATTTAGCGACTGAGTATTCTTACCCTTCAATGTGACTCTGCACCAGTGGCCTCTAAAACTTACTCTTTGTCTCTGCCATGTCTGGTCAGAACTGGTTTTCTTGCCTCTGTTCCACCCATGTGTTTTTAGAATATCCAGATGAATTAATCTGTCCAGTTAAAAAAAAAATTTCTCAACCTACAGGGTTTAACAAAACAATTATGCTATATCATTATCATAAGTTTTCCAAGGCCAGAGCATTAATATTAATGTGATATTAATATATACATTATGTAAAATATTACTCTCAAGAAAGCCTAAAGTGGTATTATTGATGCCAGAGAAGTATGCCTTTCATATACAGATACAGTAATTGCTGGCATTTTGTCCTGTTTCTGAATTTCAATGTGTAGATTATTATGGTGCCTTTTTCTTCATACATAGTTCACTACTGTTTTTGGCAACTTTGGGTAATGTGTCAGAAAATGAGGTTCTTGTTCATTACAAATTGGCCCTGGCTATCTTAATGATGTGATTACACATCAGATACAGCATCCTGAAAGAAGCCAACAGGACATCATCAACTTTCAGGTGTTGGACTTCACCACCTCCCAATTGAGTCAATATTTGAGCCTCTCGGATCAGTGCCATGGGTTACGGTTTCTTAGAGCTCTCAGAACCCTTTGGTAGTCTTGTTTATTAGGGAGTCATTGCCATATATATTTTTTTGCCTCCACAGGACACGTGGCACACGACCGTGTACCTCTTTGGTTCGCTATTTGTTTCTCATTTGGATTAAACCTGGAATACCTTGTTCTGTAGTTTCTTGGTTAATGTCCTACCTGCCTGTCTAGGTGTGGGCTAAATGCCACCTCTGGTAGCACTGACTTCTCTGCGGGTGTGATGCCTTCACTTGAAGATTGTACATTATTTTGTTTATTTTTTGTTTATGCCTAATGAAGCAATTTGGCCTTGTAATTATATTTGGATAAATATTACTTTCACTTTGCTGCAATACGTGTTTCTGGAGAACCAGCCTATGTCTCATTCTGAAGTAACTTGTGCATATCAGGAGCTGAGTTAGGGTATAGATGAATAGCACCTTCCATTACCAAACAAATTGTAGGTTCTTTCTGGAGAAGACCCCTTCCTTTCATCCCAACATCGTCAAGCCCAGTCCTACAAATAGAAAAGATGTGACAGAATTGCACTAACTCTTTATTGCAGTGGAAACCTCTTTATTGCAATGAACCTATGTTAGTGCTTCTCAAACTTGAGTGTGTCTAGGAATGTCCCAGAGATTTCACCAAATGCACATTTGGCAATGGTGGTTCTAGGGTAGGGCCTGGTATTCCACATTTCTAAGAAACTGACAGGTGATACCAAAGCTGCTCTATGTGAAACACACTTTGGAGAGTTAGGAATTAAATGATCTCAAATACACATTTTCTTTCCCTTTCTTTTTCTTTTTTCTTTCTTTCTTTTCCTTCCTTTTTTTTTTTTTTTTTTTTTTTTTGAGATAGAGTCTTACTCTGTCACCCAGGCTGGAGTGCAGTGGTGCGAGTTCAGCTCACTGCAACCTCAACCACCCAGGTTCAAGTGATACTCATGCCTCAGCCTCCCAAGTAGATGAGATTACAGGTGTGTGTCACTATGCCCAGGTAATTTTTGTATTTTTAGCAGAGATGGGCTTTTACCATGTTGGCCAGGCTGGTCTCGAACTCTTGGCCTCAACTGATCCACCTGCTTCCGCCTCCCAAAGGGTTGGGATTACAGGTGTGAGCCACTGCACCCAGCCCCAAAATACATATTTTCCTTATCTGACCTTTCAAGTCAAAGAGGAAAAAGTACTAAGTTACAAATATAGAATACTCTTAAACTAGAATTTGTACTGGTGACTGATTTTCTCTGTGGTTCCTTCTCCATAGGGCCTATGTGTATCCAAATGTCTGTGGGGAAACTGAGGCAATTTTCTTAATATTTTGCGAGAGATTCAGAGAGACTCCTTCCATTTAAAGAATGATTAATAACAGGCAAACATGGGAAAAATATGTTCACATAAAAGGTAATATTTTTTCTGCATATAATTTTTTCAAATAAAGGAATACTTAGATTATATTCTTTTATACAACAGTTAGGGAAAATATTCACTGAATAACTGAAAGAAGGTTAATAACATGTACCTGATCTTAAATCCCACATAAGAAATAGAGTTGATCATCTGAAAAAAAGTTCTCTAGATTTTGTTAGTAACTATACATACTGGTAAGGCCACACACAGTTAACCAGGCAGGTGGCGTCAAGTCCCTGTGCAATAAAAGACCCCCCAACGTAGGTCCAATGCTTATGACTTTCCTACATGTGAAAGATCGAGGTGCATCTGCTAACCAGTGTTTCTCAACATTCAGCATGCATTCCCATCTCACTGGGAGGGCTTGTGCAAACACGGATGGCTGGGCCCCACACCCAGAGTTTCCGATTCAGTGCGACTGAAAATTCACATTTCTAAAAGGGTCCCAGGCAATGCTCATGCTGCCAGTCCAGGAACCGCTCTTTGAGAACCACACTCAATATCTCCTTATCCACATCCAAGTCCATGCAGATCATAGACTCATCTTAAAACTGGATGCTGATTACCCTAAACCTTGCTCAGAATTCTTCACCAGCCTCTACTCTAGTTAACAAAGTCCAAACATGTGGGCCTGGCATTCTAGATCCTTTGTGACTGTGGACCCAATTTAGCAGAAGGTTTTTGATCTCTTACTATTTATTTGCTCCTCTGCAAGAGGCCGATTTATAATCATATTTTTGGTCTGCCTCAACAATACCTTTTGATTTTATCGAAGCTGTTCTTTCACCAGATGGTTGTTAGACCTGGAGTGCTTTTAATTTTCTCTGCTTTTCAAAACCCTAACTGTTGAGAGGAGGCAAAGAGACTCACAGACATGCTCTCTCTTTCCTTCCCGTGATGCTAACTTCAGAGTTGCTGCAGGAATTCCTTCCACCCCACAGTGTACCAGGTAAGCATCAAACTACCAGCACTTGTGATGTGGGTTAATCTAAGGGAATTATAAGTGCTTCTTTATCTTGACTGTGACCACAAAATGCCATGGCATTGTATTAAGTTACAATGTGTGCCTGCTTCAAATAAAACCAATTGTTATTGGGACAAAAAAAAAAAAAAAAAAACCACGAAACATCAATTGGCAAACTAATTCAAAATCCCAAGGTATACCTGAGTCACCTACAGTAAGGTCTAGAAATATCCCGTGAACAATGTAATCTGTTTTCACCAAACATGATATAAAGTAATGTTTAATGCCTTAGAAAGCACGATATGAATTCTGAAAAGAAATAATGGACAAACTGTACCCAATGAGAGTTTGAAAAAAACAAGGTTGTGCTCAGCATAAACAGTGAAGACAAAGGTTTTAGGCAGAAATATAAGCTGTACAAGGAAGTGTGGGATCTCATCATAAAAGAAAATACTCTAAAATCTAATGAACTTAAGCTTTTTTTTTTTTTTTTCAGATTTACAAAGTACACCTTCCACAGCGGAGAGAAAATAACTATGTTTTATGTTAAAAAATGTGAATTAACTCAGAGGCTGATAGATCTTCCTCATCTTTGACACTGTAAATTCCTACGAGAGGAAAAATGACTTTTATATTGAACATATATACATACATAATATATGTGAATACATAGGCATGTATTAAGAAGGATAGCAGTGTCATTTTGTAAATAAAGTAAAAGTATTAGTACCAAGTCTTTCTACACAGCCCCAATGTTATCCTAAATTTGACAAGTGAACCTTACCCATCAGAGTACTGCTGGGTAATACCAGTTATCAGACAACTGGAACTCTTCAAACATGTTGTAAATAGGTCTTAATACTGCCATTTCGTAGATGAGAAAAATGGCTGGGAGGGGTTAATAAAGTTTCCAAATGTCATAGCTAGTAATCACCCAAAATATTATTCAAATTTAGATCCCATTGACTCAAAATGCCTTCTTCTTCGGTGTCCCACTATTCATAAACATTACTTTTCATGTTACACTGTGTATTACTTTAAATAGCACACACGCATGTTACCTGAATCAGCGATCTGATCTCATACAGCAAATGAAAATTTGTTGGAAAAGTGGAAAAATATATTCAGTTTGATCGTAAGTTTTTACACGCATTTTTAAGACTTTAATAAGACATTAACTTGGATGGTACATATTTGGTTTCCCAGCTGCTCAGCTCTCCGCCATGTTTGAAAATATGATGGAATTCAGAGCATGCCTGTGTCCTGCAAGCTGACGATATGGTGGCAGGTGCACTGAGGCCACAGAATGCACCAGGAAGAGACTCTGAGGATGCTGCCCTGTCTGCCATAAAGATGCTTAATCCCTTCATAAAATCACTAAATTTAAGTGCTCTGGTTTTATTTTGTTCACTTCATTATATATTTTGAAAGTGAACCAAGTAAATATTTACAAATTTTACAAAGAAGTCAGATTCAAATGATGCCTTTAGAATAAACTTGAGCAGACAGTATTATGAATGCATTATTTTTGGGTTCTAACACAGCAAAAGACAGATGATTTTAATATAAACCTATTGTGGTTAATAAGAAAACAGATTGATATTGCTAATTCTATAATCTATTTTCCCCTTTGTATTTGCATATGCTTCTTCAGCCCATTAAGGACATAAAAACACAACAACAAATTCGGTGCTTTTTTAGAGACTGTAGTGCCTTCTCTCCAGAGTACATTATTATGAGTATAAGTTGTTACTGGAGAGAGCATGTAACAGACTAAATCTCTGTCTTATTTCTGCCTTCCTTGGATGCAATGAACTTCAAGAGAAATGGAAAAATCAGTGCTTCCTACACAATATCTACACAGAATTGTTATTAGGGTGATTGACCATGAGCAGGAATGCTTTCTTGGGCATATTTCTGTAGCTATTACAAGACAGATGTGGCCAAGTGCCACTTATTGAAGGGCTGCCCATTTAGCCCTTTGGGGACATTCCAGAACTCTAGAAATTGGAGATGACCAGAAAATTCTGTCAAATTACCTTGGCAGCTGTGATTTACTGGACAGGTTGCCAATCACAGGACTCAAACAGCTCGCAGAAAATCATATAATGCAAGTGTCTGCTTCCAGACGGGTCTCTGGGGACTGGATGTCAGCGTCTCTCTTGAACGCTCATTCCAAAATTCAATCATATCATTCTTAAGGTCCTTTTCCTTTTGTTTAGCTGAAGTCTCTGTAATTATAGATTCTATTTTCTTTTTTTCCTTATTGAAAGACTATATAACACCAGCTGGTCTTTCTATTTCCTGTTTGTCTCCCATCCAATTTGGTTAATAACTAGGAGCGGCTTTCATAATCACCTCTTTCACATGACATTGCTTGTCTGAGCAGCTATAAGCACTCCCAGGCTCTCCTATCAAACTCCAGACCTTCCACCTTTATTCTGAGTTTTCCATCAGAAATCTCTCATATCACCAGCCCCGTTTCTCAATAGACTTGTAATTCTGTTTAATTAAACTCATTTTCTTAGATTGCCACAAAGAAAAGATTCTTCTCATCTGTGCTCCATCTTCTTACCTCCATCATCTTTTCTCACCATCACTTTCAAAAGGATTCTCCTTCACATGTTTTCCCTATATGTCCACCTGAATCTTAGATCTTCACACAAGTTTCCTGAACTGGTAAAAACAGTTCAAAAGATCACCAGTTGTCATATATACACATACAGAGTATATTTTCTTTCACCATCTTTTAAATTTCATTGAGTCTTTTCAAACCCTAAATCAATAAATATAACAGCTTGTCCAATTCTGAGAATGATTTTCTATTTTTATTTAACCTGATTAATGTGAACTTCACATTTCTCATGAATTTGTAATGATTTCAAGGAAATCTTATTCTAACTCTGATTCGACATACTTCTATAGGGGCATGAACTCACTGGGAAATATCACCATGCAAAAAAGCAATACACGGAAGGTGAATATTTTATATTTTAATATTTGATACGTACTAATCAATCTCGTTTCAGTCAAAACGGGTATTCAGTATTTACTACATTCAAGGCAATCTTCTAGCCAATGGGGGTGCAGGGACAAATAGGGTGGGACGATTTCTACTTAGAGTAGACCAGAGAAGACATTCCTAAACAAGAGAGGCTGTGTGCTCCTAGACCCTCAAGTGAAACATATTGCATACAATGGAAATATATAACAGAGGGGGCTGGTTAATCTTAGCTTCTCTGCCAGGGTGGTTTTGGAGATGAGAGTTGAAGCATGATAAAAAAGAGAGAGAAGGAGATAAGATGAGTTCCACCCAGTGTTACAAGGGTCTTCAGGTGAGAAAAAGCAGAGCATGTTTGGAAAAAATACATGCAGAATAGGACAACTGATGGGATGAAATGTCCAATGTGAGCCTGAAGAGGCAGACTGGGGTCTACTCCTGTAGCTCAAGGTCACACAAAGGCATGCAATGCTAGCTAGCGTAAACATGGTAGGATTTTATGATTCAAATTATATTCTATTGAGGGTTCAGGAGGGGGCATAGCAGGAAGGGTGATGTAAGAGTGAATGAAGATCAATTAATCAGCAACTATGGTGGTCATTTAGGTAAGAGAGCACAGGTAGTGAACGTGGAGTGAGAGGAGTAACCAAATGTGAGGAAGACACAGGAAAGCCTACGCACTGCTGACTATAAAGAGCGAAGGGGTGTAGAGAATCATGACTTGAGCAGAAGGGTAACATGGCAGCACTCGGAAAGGAGCTTTTGGATGGTGTGTGTGTGTGTTGCAGTGATGATTGGGGGTTTGGGCTCCTTGAAATTTGAAGTATCCATGATACACCCACATGGAGATGCTGGGTTGAGAGCTGAATATATTGGTTGGAGGTCAGAACAGATATCAGGGTTGGAATAAGCATTCAGGAATTCTTGGCACGAGAATGACAATGGAAGCCATGGGGATATTTTTCTCAAAGGATCCTGTGAGGACCATAGACCTGCTCAGGAGTGAGAATCCAAGGCCAATCTGATGCCAGAACAGAGGAAGCACCCAGCGAAGGGAAACACAACTGCCAGACTGGAAGAAGCAAGCCCTTGGGATGTGTCCCAGAAGTGAAGGAAAATGTGTTTCAGAAAGGATGGAGTGAGCCCTAGGTGCAAGTAATAATAAGGCAATAAAGAAGATGGCCAGTGAGTTCCGGTGCATTTGGCAATAGATCAGGGGCCTCTGCCCAGCAAGAATGTACTTAGGGAAGTGATCCAGCATTGAGACATTGGGGTCAGGTCCATCGAAATATCAAGGATGCACAACTTTCAGGAAGTTTAGATGGAAGCATACAGGGAAGGCAGGAGTGGGGCAAGGAATGTGGGTCACAGGATGAGGTTTTAAAGAGATAAGCAACTTGTATCTTAATGCTAGGCACCAGAGTACTAGAGTACTAGAACAAACTCAGATGACCTAATCATCTTGACTTACCTGTGTGTGTAAATATAATTTATGATTACCTTGACTTTGTTTTTCTCAGCTGTATAAAGTCTGGTTTTGGACTCGAATAAATTAACGATCACTTTTGACTTCAGATAAAAGAAAGTAATTTAGCCAATATTTAAATTCTGTAATACTCGAAACCCTTCTCTATACTTCTAAGTTAAAGAAAAGGTAATACTAAGTGGAAATGATCACAATCAAGAGTCCTATTTGAATTATGGAAGTGCCTTGTCTTCCATGTTAGAATTTTATATGAATAGAGTATGATGAGAAAAATAATTCAATCAGAGAAAACAAGAAAAAGTACTTTCAAACCCCCAAAAGAGATAAATAACTTGAGCACCTGCAAAAGGGCTAGAATAGAGTAGATAAGAGCTAGCTGGAGAGGTTGCATACTTTGGAGAGAAAGGGTCACAGACAGCTCACGGTTTTTAAGAACGAGGAAGAGAATGGGGTCTAGAGGGTATTGGGATGTGTCCCATTATGTAGGATAGATATAAAAATATACGGGTACAGATAAAGATATTTGGTGCAAGAAAGTAAAGAAAGCCCTGTTCTAAATCTTCTGTCTCTATTGTTAATTATTATTATTAGATCATGTTGTGAGTAAGGACAGTGTGTGTGCAATCGGTGTAAAGTTTAATTGTTGTAGCTCCTAACTAACGTATCAATAGTTTCCACTGTTGAAAAGGCAGTTTACTCCGTAAAATAAAATAAATGAATAAAATAGTCCCACCTGGCATTAAATGAAACTTTTTCTCTCAAATCTCCACCGAGTGCACGTTAGTGTGCATTAAGTCAGCTTGGTTGTCAAGGTGAGAGATGTCTTTATTTTTTGACTATCCCTTTTATTTTCAGATCCTTTGACGTGTATCTGTCTTTGCTCATTCTTCATTTTTACCAGCTAATTCCTCAACCAAGATTTATTGACATCCGCTCTACTGAGCGTCCTTATGCTAGAATGCAAATTCTTCCGAGGCACACATCACACAGTCTTCAGTTTTGCTCCTTAAATCTTAAAGAATAACTCAATAATTACTGATTGAACTGAACACAACAACAACAAAATAGTACTGCAGTGTGATGAAAGCTGAATGAGAAAAGCCTTCACACACATACAAGTGTTCAGGATGAGGAGATTCTACAGACACATCCACGGATGCAGGAAGGGAATAGTTATTGAATTAATTAGGGATTAGAAAAGCCCTAATAATGAAGAGTCAAGAATTTAGGTAGCAAGCCGGGAGTGGTAGCTCACGCCTGTAATCCCAGCACTTTGGGAGGCCGAGGCAGAAGGATCACCTAAGGTCAGGATTTTGAGACCAGCCTGGCCAACATGACGAAATGCTGCCTCTACCAAAAATACAAAAATTGTCTGGGCGTGGTAGCACATGTCTGTAATCCCAGCTATTCAGGAATCTAAGGCAGGAGAATTATCTGAACCCAGGAGGCAGAAGTTGCAGTGAGCTGAGACAGTGCCGCTGCACTCCAGCCTGGGTGACAGAGTAAGACTGTGTCTCAAAAAAAAAAAAAAAAAAGAAAGAAAAAGAAAAAAAGAGTTTAGGTAGCATAGTGGGTTCAGAGATCACTTCAAGGACTTCAGGGAAATGCAGGAAAGGATGACATGACACAGGACATGACTGGGCTTTGTTGATCATTCGATCAAATTCTAGCCTTAACACAAGGATGAATAATTCTATAATAGTCAGACATTTAATAGGATTCTTACTGAAATATTTGAAAAGCTTATCATATAACTATATATAATTTAACATAACCTGTGTACTTCATAACTTATAATATTACTACTTATGTAGAACTCTCTGTTATAATTTATTGGTGGAATGTCAATTTAGCTAGCACCTCAAAACTCTCTCATTTTCCATTGCATTTGTTCCTAAAATTTCTGTATCAATTTTGTTATCTTTATCTAGCACGCCTTTTGGGGTTTAACATTTTACATATCACCCCAACTAGAAACTTTTCACTTGTTTTTGAATAAAAGGGAAATTAAATATCATATAAATTGTGTGAGTTATTTGAGGCAGAACTACATAAACTGGCTCTAAAGTTTAGGTAAACAGACTGGAAGCATTTGAGTGAGATTCATAAGATTGATATAATGCAATTAGTTAGAAAATGTCACTGAAGACAGAAGAGAAATGGGCAACATAATACTTTGCTTTTCAAAGTGTCTGCTCTGGAAGTCTTTGACTCAATGATTCTGTCAAACAAGATAACACGCCAGTAAATTTCAGTGAAAAAAAAGTGCTAAATGCTCTACTACTTCAAGAAATTGAAGACAACAATACAAAGATGAAGTAGAGGCTTCCAGATGTTGCCAACCAGTCATTTATGCAGTGCAAGGAAAATATATACAACAGGAGCTCAAAAAGCTTTTGTGGAAAGTGTCATATAAAATCACCGGGTTCTCAGCACTACCCTGGATATTTATATATCATGAATATTGTCAGCAAATATCACGCCTCTATTCATACTAGGTAATTCCATGAAGAAATAACTCTCAATTTCTAAAACTGTTTTAACCAACGTCAAAACACTTACATAAACCATGACATTTACTTATACATAAAGGCTTGTTAGCTTCAAATTTCTGATTAATGGGAATTAACTTCCTACTTAGGGATCTGCCTAGGTAAAAACACTTAATATCCAATTATGTATGAAATATGATTGTATGAACATTATGTAGGTGGCAATATGAACTTTAGTAGGTGACTAAAAGTGTCCTTAACATGTAGATACCCTGACAGGCAGCCTGGATGTATTCATCACCTGATGTAATCAGTGTAGTTTCCTTCTGGAATCATCATAAGGATAGAGAAAGTAGAGATAATCATTGAGAATCTGTCACAAAAGTAGAGACAGAAAAAATAATTGAGTGGCTCAATTTCAAAATAAGGGTGTGAAGATGGATTATGGGGGGTGGACTCAGATTGTTACGGGTTAGAGAGATAAGGACTTGCACCAAATAAAAGTCCCTAGCTGGTCATGACATAGAATGAGACATATTAAAAATTATAACAATAATCTGCACCAAAAGCTGCTCCTTCTCGTCTAATTCATTATTTCCTGAGGCAAAATTTTGAAACTCCACTGTCCTATGAACCATTGTTGATACCGGAAATTAATTTTATTTTCTTCCTCTTTTTGAATGTTATGTAATATGTTTCTTAAGACGCCATTTATTTAGCATTTTAAAATCTTTGTCATAAAAGACAGTCTAAGAGAACAAGTGTTTACCTTCTGTACAGAAGTATAACGATTACAGATATTTATGGGGCAGTTAATCCCTGAGCTAAGTGTTTCCCACATGCCATTTCCTGCGGTTTTAACGCAACCCTATGAGATCCTGTTGAAATCACGAGCAAACCGAAGTTCCTGAAAATTAGGTGATGTGTTGTAAGTAGCAGACTCAGGAATGAATCCTAAGTTTTGCAAATACAGAGTCCACACAGTTTAACATTTCACCACACTGCTCCTCTCCACAGGAATTTGGGTTTTGTTATACCATGAAACACACACACACACACATACACACCCTCTCTCTCTCTCTCTCTCATGTATGTACGTATGTTTCCTGATACTATGGCTGAAAGTTTTGTTAAAAGATAAACCTAAAAAAGAAACAAATAAAAGCAACCAATGTTTTATTACCTGGAATGCCTTTTTTGAAACTGCAAAAAAAATTTGGAACTAGTTTACATAAAGTTCAGATTGGCTTCATATTTATTATTTATTTTACCTTTTTTTCCCTTAAAAAATGCTTATTATGGTATGACTAACATGCAAAAAGTTGTATATATGTAATGCACTGAACTAGATTGTTTTGGAGATA
Organism: Macaca nemestrina; assembly: GCF_043159975.1. Taxonomy (NCBI): domain Eukaryota; kingdom Metazoa; phylum Chordata; class Mammalia; order Primates; family Cercopithecidae; genus Macaca; species Macaca nemestrina. Next base: position 150,232,575 of record NC_092132.1, on the reverse strand, counting down.
CATATATATTCATGAAACCGTCACCACTCTCAAGGCCATAGACATATCCACCACCTGCCAAAGATTCCTCCCATACCTATTATTAGTTTTGTCATTAGCGTTATTATTTGTGTGTATGCGGTAAAAGTACATAAGATCTACATGCTTAGAAATTTTAAGCTTTTAAAATTTTACTTAAATTTTAAATGAAGATTTAATATTTTCAGCTTTTTTTTAAGCATTTAAACTTCCATTTCAAATGCTTAAAATTTAAACTGGTTTATTTCATCTACCACAATGTCTTCCGGATTCACGCATGCTGTTGCAAATGGCAGAATTTCCTTCTTTTTTAAGGATAATATTTCATTGTATATTCCACTTTTTCTTCCTCCATTCATTGATCAAAGTGCATTTATGTTGTTTCCAAGTCTTGGCTATTGCTAATACTGCTCCAGTAAACATGGGAATGAAGGTGTGTCTTCAAAATCCTAATTTCACTTCCTTTGGAAAATTACCTGGAAGTGGGATTGCTGGGTCATATGGTAGGTTTTTTTGTTTTTTTGTGTTTTGTTTTTGTTGTTGTTGTTAGCAATCTACAAACTCCATTCATAATGACTGAACCAATTTCCATTCCCACCAACAGTGTACAGAGTTCCTTATTCTCCATGTCCGCATCAATGTGTATATTTTTATATAATGGCCATCTTAACAAATATGAAGTCATTTATCCTTACGGTTTTGATTTGCATTTCCCTGATAATTTATTATGTTGATTACCTTTTTATATATCTGTTGAACATTTGTATGTCTTCTATGCAGACATATCTATTTAGGTTATTTGCCCATTTGAAATTTTTATTTTTTTTTCTATTGAGGTGTTTGAATTTCTTACATATTTTGGATATTAACCCCTTATTGAATACATGATTTGCAATGTGGAACCAGCCTAAATTCCCATCAATCAACGAATGGATAAAGAAACTGAGGTATATGTGTACATGATGGAATACTACTCAGTCATAAAATGAAAGAATTAATGGCATCTGCAGCAACCTGGATGGTGTTGGAGACTATTATTCTGAGTGAAGTAACTCAGGAATGGAAAATTAAACATTTTATGTTCTCACTCATATATGGCAGCCAAACTATGAGGATGCAAAGACATAAGAGTGATACAATGGACTTCGGGGACTTGTGAGGAAAGATGGGAAGGGGGTAATGGATAAAAACCCAACAAGTTGGGTTCAGTGTATACTGCTCAGGTGATGGTTGCATCAAAATCTCATAAATCACCACTAGAAAAATTACTCATGGAATCAAATACCACCTGCTCCCCAAACACCAATGGAAACTTTTTTTTAAAAACAGAATACATGGTTTGCAAAAATTTTCTCCCATTCCATCGGTTGGTTTTTCATTTTGGAGATTGTTTCCTTTGCTGGGCAGAAGCTTCTGCATTTGACGTAGTCCCACTTCTTTCTTTTGATTTGGCTGCCTGTACTTTTTGTGTCATATCAAAAAAAAAAAAGTTATTGTCAAGATCTAGGTCAAGGATTTTTTTTAAAAATGTTTTCTTCTAGGAATTTTACAGGTTTGGGTATTGCATTAAAGTCCTTCATCAATTTTGTGGGGTCTAACACAGGCCAGTTTCATTCTTCTGCATGAGACATTCAGTTTTCTCAATCTCATGTATTGAGGAGACTCTCTTTTCCCCCATTGTGTTGTTTTGGCATGTTTGTTGATTAGTTGACAGTTTTCGTTTGAGTTCACTTTCTGGCTTTCTATTCTGCATTATTGGTCTATGTGTCTGTTTTTATTACAGTATCACACTGCTTTTATTAATGAAGATTGCTAATATAATTTGATATCAGGACACGTGATGCCTTCACCTTCAGCTGTGTTATTCTTGCTCAAGATTGCTTTGGCTATATGTGGTCTTTTGTGACTCCATACAAATTTTAGGATTTTTTTTCTGTTTCAGTAAAAAATGCCTTTGGAATTTTGATAGAGATTGCTTTGAATCTGTAGATCACTTTGGGTAGTATAGACATCTAAAAAATATTAATTATTCCAGTCCAGGAACACAAGCTATCTTTCCATTTGTTTGTGTTGTTTTCAATTTCCTTCATCAATATTTTATAGTTTTCAGTGTACTGATCATTAATCTCCTTGGTTATTTTTTTCCCAAGTATTTCATTATTTTTAATGACACTGAAAATGAGATTTTGTGGGGAATTTCTTTACCACATAATTTGTTGCTAGTGTATAGAAACACAACTGATTCTTGTATTTTTCGTTTGTAACCTGTGGATACACCAAATTTGTTTTTTACTTTAGGATTTACCAAATTTGATTTTTACTTTTTTTCTTTTTTTTTTTTTCCTGAGACAAGGTCTTACTCCTTTTGCCTGGGCTGGAGTGCAGTGGTGCAATCACAGCTCAGTGAAGTCTTGACTTTCCAGACTCAGGTGATCCTCCCACCTTAGCCTTCCGAGAAGCTGGGTCTACAGGTGTGTGCCACCATATCCAGCTAACTTTTCGTATTTTTAGTAAAGACAGGGTCTCACCATGTTGCCCAGGATGCTCTTGAACTCCTGGGCTCAAGTGATCCACCCACTTCGACCTCCCAAAGTGCTGAGATTACAGGAGTGAGCCACCATGCCTGCCCTGCTTTTCCCTTCTAAGTGTGTGTGTGTGTGTGTGTGTGTGTGTGTGTGTGGACACTTTACGTTTTTCTCTAAAATCATAACATCTGAAAACATAAAATTTTACTTGTTACTTTCCAATTTGAGTGCCTTTTATTCTTTTACTTTGCTAATTGATCTGGCTAGGACTTTCAGTACTGTATTAAATAGGTTTGGTGAGAGTAGGCAATGTGTCTTGCTCTTAAATAAGAAAATGTTTTCAGCTTTTCATCACTGTGTACATTAGTTATGGGCTTGTCCTGTATGACCTTTATCATGTTGAGGTATATTCCTTCTACACATAATTTGTTGAGAGCTTTTATCAGTAAAATATGTTAAGTTTTGTCAAATGATTTTTCTTCATCTATTGAGATGATCCTATACATTTTATATTTTATTTTGTTAGTGGGGTATATCCAATGTATTGATTTGCATATGTTAAAACATTCTTGCATCCCAGGGATAAATCTCACCTGACTGTGGGGTATGATCCCTTTGATGTGCTATTGAATTCATTTTGCTAGTGTTTTGTCGGGAATTTTTGCAACTATTTTGATCACAGATATTAGCCTGTACATTTCTTTACTTGTAATGTAATCTAGATATGACATGAGGGTACTGCTGGCCTCATAAAATGAGTTTGAAAGTATTTCCTCTTCTTTAGGTTTTTGAAAGAGTTTGAAAAGGGTTGGTTTAGTATTTCTTTAAATGTTTAGTAAAATTTACTAGTGAAGGCATCTCTTTATAGGTTTTCTTTGAAAGAAGGTTGAATACTGATACATTTCCCTTATTTGTATTGACCTTTTCAGATTTTCTATTTATTTATTATTCATCTTGGTAGGTTATCCACATTTTGGGGTATATAATTTTTATAGTATATTTTTATTTCTCTGATACCAGTTGTCATGTCACCTCTTTCATTTATAATTTTGAGTCCTCTCTTTTCTATTTAGTGTAAGAGTTCATCAATTTTGTTTATCCTTTCATAAAATTTCAGTTTTTTTGATTTTTTAAATTGTCTTTCTAGCCTCCATTTTATGTATTTATTGTCTAATTTTTATTATTTTCTTTCTTCTATTAACTTGGGGCTTGATTTGTTCTTTTCCTGGTTCAGTGAGGCGTAAAGTTACATTGCTTAGTTAAAATACTTTTTATTATTTTTTTCACGTAGGCCTTCATTTCTGTAAACTCCCCTCTTAGAAATGCTTTTGCTCCATCTCATATATTTTGGTGTATTTTGTTTCCATTTTCATTTATTTCGATCTATTTTTGGATTTCCCTTTTGATTTCTTCCTTCCCCCATTAGTTGTTTCGGAGTATGTTGCTTAATTTTCACATATTTGTAAACTGTCTAATTTTCCTCCTCTCACTGATTTTAGTTTTATAATATAGGGGTCAGGAAAGTTACCAAATATGATTGCAGTCTTCTTTGATTTGTTAAGAGTTGTTTTATGGTCTAACATATGATCTATCCTGGAGAGTGTTTTGTGCAAAGCTGAGGGGAACGTGTACTCTGCTGCTGTGATATGGAATGTTCCGCACATGTCTGTTAGGTCCCTTTGGTCCATAATGTTGATCAAGTACATTGCTTCCTTACTGATTTGATGTCTGGGTGATATCTATTTTGGAAAGCAGTGCATTGAAGTTCCACACTGTTAATATATTGTTTTCTACTTTTCCCTTCAGTTCTATTAATATTTGCTGTATATATAGGTGCTACAAAGTTGGGTGCATGTATATTTATAATTGTTACATAGTTTTGATGAATTGACCCCTTTATCATTACAGTATGACATTCTTTCATGTTTCAGTTTTTGCCTAATGTCCATTTTCTATGATAAAAATATAGACACCCCTGCTCTCTTTTTTTTAACCACTTGTATAAAATATCCTTTTCTATCTCTTTCCTTTCAACCTATGTGTATTCTTAAAAACATAGTGAGCTCCTTTTAACCAGCATATAGTTGGATCTTATTTATGCCAATTCAGTCACTCTGTCTTTGGATTTTAAAAAAAGTAAGTAACTTACACATAAAGAAATTATTAATAGGTAAGAACTTACTATTGCCATGTTATTAAACTTCTTGGACTGTTTCATAATTAATGCATTATGTTCTGTTTCTTGTCACATTTTCTTTCATAATTTGATAATTTTTGTATTGGTATGCTTTGATTCTTTTCTATTTATTTTTTGTATACCTACTACAGGTTTTTATTTTTCTTCATGGTTACAAGTAGGATTACATAAAATGTCTTATCGTTAAAGCAGTCTGTTTTGTGGCTGATAAAAACTTAAATTTGGTCACATAAAAATAACTTTCAATTTTGCTTTTCATCCAAATCTGTATTTTATGTTGTTGATGTTACTATCTACATCTTTTTCATATTTTGTATTTATTAACAAATTATTGTAGGTATGGTTATTTTTAGTACATTTTTCTGTATTTTAAAAACTTTTTAAATTGATGAATATAAAATTATATATATTCATGGTGTACAACATGGCCTTCAGATATGGAGAAAAAGTTAAATATTAAATTTGAACTCAACTGAACATGAACACAAACAATGGTCATCAAGTCCTGGAACAGGGTGTGTGAGCCCCTTGAGGTGTTCATCCAGGGCTATTTCAGAGAAATCTCTATTTCAGTCTATTCTTATATGTTCGTTATTAAAAAACATCACACAATTGCAAAAACAAGTTGACCTTTTTGTGTTCCTTGAGCCCAGTCGTGAAGGACCCTTGTAACTGGGCCTCATGCCAAACAACTCATTACAAAAAGAGCTCGCGTCCCAGACCACCCTGAAGCTTCATGAGACCTCTCCTCATCAGTGCACTAATGAGTGGCCGACTCTGGAGTCCAAGCTGTTGTTTCCTTGTCTGGTGGTGAATCTTCCATAGTCTGGTGAGTAGAGTGTCTGACTCTGGAGCCAGGCTGTTGCTTCCCCGCTTGGGGAAAATAGATATACATATATATTTTTCCCTTCTCCCCTTCCCATTGCAATTTGCTTACTATATCATTTTTTTATTTTATCAATTTGCTTATTATATTAATTTGCTTATTAGATCATTTGCTTATATCTGCATTGCCATTTATGTGGGGTATGTTTACCCTTAAAGGTATTGTGTGTGTCTTTTTTTTCTCCCCTTGCGCATTTCCCACACAGAACAGGATACATTGTGAAATAATTAAATGAAGCTAAGTAACATATTCGTCACCTCATATACTTACCATTTTTGTGATTCAGTAATTTTAACTCTACTCTCAGAAATTTTCAAATATATAATACATTATTTTTACCTGTACTCACCATGCTGTAAAATAAATCTCTAGTATTTATTCTTCCTGTCTAACTGAAACTTTATACCCTTTGAAAAACATCTCATTTTCACTTTTTCATCAAGCTCATAGTTACCACTGTTCTACTCTCTGCATCTATGAGTTTGAATTTTTTACATTCCACAAATAAGTGAAATCATGCACTATTTGTCTTTCTTTGCTTATAGCTGTCTTTTAAATTTTATAAGATAGTTAGATTTTTCACCGTTATTACAGCATTAAAATATTCTGAATTTGACTATATGCTTACCTTTACCAGTAAGTTTCGTGCTTTCATGGTGCTAATTAGTGTTCTTTCACTTCAACTTGAAGAACTCCCTTTGCATTTCTTGCAAGGTATATCTGGTGGTGATGAATTTTCTCAGCTCTTATTTATCTGGGAAAATCCATCTCCATTTATGAAGGACAGTTTTTCTGAGTATAGCATTTTTGGTTGGCAGCTCTTTACTTTCGTAACTTTGGATATATCAGTTTACTTTTTCCTGGTCTTCATAAAGATGCTGATATTCTTGTAGCGATATCTTGTATACTATAAACTGCTTTCCTCTTGCTGCTTTCAATATTCCTTCTTGTCTATGACTTTTGACAATTTAAAGTGTCTCAATGAGAATCACTAAATGCTCAAGCTGCGTTGAATTCATTGGGTTTCATACATCTAGACATTTATTTCCCTCTCCAGATTTGGAAAGCTTTTGTCATTATATCTCTAAATAATTTATCTTTCTCTGTTTCTTCTGAGACTTCTATGATACTTATATCAATTCACTTGATGGTTTCCTATAAGTTCTGTAGACTTCCTTCACTTTTGAAAATTGTGTATCAGTTTTGTCCCTCTGACTGGATAATTTTAAATGATGTGTCTTTATATTTTACTAATTCTATTTTCTGATTGGTTGAGTCTGCTGTTTAAGCACTTTAATTTTTTCAGTGTAATCATTGTTTTCTTTAGCTCCAGATTTTCTCTTCATTTCATATTTATAATTTTCATCTCTTTGTTGAGCTATTCATTTCATTCATATCTTGTTTTTCTGGTACTCTTCAATTCTCTATTTGTGTTATCTTATAAACTAAGGTTAAGACGATAATTTTAAATTTTTTTTTGTCAGGCAGAAATTCTCATTTCTTTAGGGTTTGTTACTCATGCTTTGTTTTGCTATTTTGGGACCATTATGTTTCCTTTCTTTTTTTTTTTTTCTCTTCCTTGAAGTTCTGCATTGCTTTCTTAGCATTTGAAGCAGTCTTCCTCCAGTCTTTGCTGACTGGTAAGAGAAAGACTTTCAGTAGTTATCCTGGATAGAGATACTGTGAGTCTCTCCATCTTTTCTATGGTTGTGCCTGCCCCACTTCTCGTATTTTCTTACCAGTCAGTAAAGAGACCCTGAGGCAGAGCCATCCAGCTAATCCACTTCCCAAATCCTGACCCATACAAATTATGAGATGACAAATGTATTTGTTTTCAATTTGCTACATTTTGGGCTACTTTGCTTTATAGCAACCTATAAGTAATGCAGTTGGGGAATGTGCTTCAGCGATTGCCACAATAACCCAAGAGGTGAAGCATCAGAGTAAAGTACTTGTGCATTTATATATGGTATGCTATTCTATTTTAATTAGAAATATTCAAATGACAATTTAATACTAAGTATATTTCAAAATATAAAAGCATGATGAAAGAAATAATATTTAAATTATACAGTTAAACCTGAAATACAGTTCAAAAGACAATGTTCATAATGTTGGGTGGTAAGGCACTGATATGGTTTGGCTGTGTCCCCACCCAAAACTTCCAGAATTCCCAAGTGTGGTGAGAGTGACCCAGGGTGAAGTAACTGAATCATGGAGACCAGTCTTTCCCCTGCTATTCTCACAACAGTGAATAAGTCTCATGACATCTGATGGGCTTATCAGAGGTTTCCACTTTTGCCTCCTCCTCATTTTTCTCTTGCCACCACCATGTAAGAAGTGCCTTTTGCCTCCTGCCATGATTCTGAGGCCTCCCCAGCCATGTAGAACTGTAAGTCCAATTAAATCTCATTTTATTCCAAGTTTTGGGTATGTCTTTATCAGCAGCATTAAACTAATATGAGCAGTGAAAGATATTTGGAGATCTTTATTAATTTATTTTATTATAATTTTATTTTTTTAAATATATACTATCTTCATAACAAAATGTAGAAGGTACAGTGGCCAAGCAGTAAAAGCTTTTCCTTATACCTTTAACCTCAGTGACCCAATTTACCCCCTATGAAACTGTCTATATGTCTATACACACATACACACAAAAAAAACCACCATATATATATACACACACACACACACACACTGAAGTTGTGTATATACACATAGTTGTGTGTGTGTGTGTGTGTGTGTAGGTGGGGGTTTATGTATCCTTTGTAAGTTATATTTTTCCCAGACACGATTTTCAGTACTAATAACATATGTTGATTTATTTCCTCTTTTATGTTTTAACACTAAAATCACAATCCATGTCTTCTCTACCCAATGCTCCCTTTGTGCTATTTCTCCTTATAACTTATCAATCTATAAAACACTATATATTTTATCTCATCTTATTTTCTGTTTTTTCACCAGAAATGGGAGGGCAGTAAGATTTTTTTGTTTCTTTTGTTGCGATATTACTAGTAGCTAATATAGTGTCTGTGGTAAATATTTGTTGAATGAATGAATACAGGTGCTGCATTTCATTAATATTTTAATACTAAATTCTTTATTCTTTTTCACTTACAAAAAGCAGATAATTGTTTCTCTTTTGATTTAATATTTGATGATTATTCTAACATATTTATTTCTGGTTAATTTTATCAGTTATTTAAAATATGATTTTATGAAAAGCATATTATTAGAAATAATTAGTTGACCTGTACTTTCATGTGAAACACATTTGAAAATGCAATTAAATTCAACTTAAATTAACATCTTTAAAAGTACTTTTTTTGCTTTTCGTTTTTATAAGAGGTAATTTAGTATTTATTGTAATTATGTTTAAGTTTATTATAGCTTTTAACTGAGAATAGAAATTATTATAAATAAAAGATAGGGTTGTTACAAAGTTTTGAAGCTATAATTTATTAGAGACATTATATCTAACAGCTTCTAATAAATAAATGCTAAACTTCTTTATATTATTCCAACAATTACAAATAAATATATGGCAGACAAAAGCTAATAATTTTTAAAGTGCCAGGGAGTATGAAAATTATTCTGACTGTGTAAAGAACAAGGATATCTGAATATTCAACGGAAAAAGCAAAGGTCCCACTGTATAACAGAAAACAATATGGCCGGGCACAGTGGCTCACACCTCTAGTTCCAACACTTTGTGGGGCTGAGGCAGGTGGATCACAAGGTCAGGAGTTCGGGACCAGCCCGGCCAACGTGGTAAAACCCCATCTCTACTAAAAATACAAAAATCAGCCAGCTGTGGTGGTGGGTGGGTGTAATCCCAGCTACTAGGGAGGCTGAGGCAGGAGAATCACTTGAAACTGGAAGGCGGAGGTTGCAGTGAGCCAAGATCAGGCCACTGCCCTCCAGCCTGGGTAACAGACTGAAACAAGTGAAACTTCGTCTCAAAATAGAACAGAAAAGAAAACAATTAATATACTTTTTACCTTTGTTAACCAGAAAAAAAGAGAAGATGCTAATTTGATTGTGTATAAGCCGAACACTAAGAAAAATACCAAATCTACCAAATATTTTAGTTTTAAATTTAAAAATCTAAAAATTTCTTACTAGAAATAAAAATCTGACTCGAAATCAGTATATGCATATTAGATATGATATAATTGCTCATATGTATGTATCGATAACATTGTGTACACGTGTGCATGTGTACATTTGTATAAAATGTGGATGCCAGTTAATATGTCTCTCAGTGATGTTTGACAAAGACTTCGTTTATAAAATAGCTTCATGGTTATAAACATTCTTAATATGATAGTCGAAGCTTAACAAAAAAAATTTTACATCAAACTCTTCGTTTTGTTAGACTGTTAATTTATTTTTAAGTTCATTTAACATAATTTTCATATTGAAAAATCTGATAGTTTTAAAATATTATCTTTTCTAATTAATGAACAATTATGGTATCAATTTTTTTCTCAAATTTCCCCACTTTATTCAAGGAGGCCTGAGTTAATGAAAGTATAACAGACATACAAAGGTAAATAAACTATCTATAGATTTAATTGCCTGTTGGACATTTACATTTCAATGAAGCAACTGAGAAAAGAACTTGAGAATGATGTTAATGCAATAATACTGAAAGGAAAATCAAAATAGCAGGTATAATTAATACAGCCTCATAATTATATATGCTGTGATATAAATGATGCATTGATTAATGTACTTCTTGAGTGTGTTTTTCTTTTAATTGCCAGGATTGAGTGGTAAACAAATGATATCTTGCCCTTCATAAAGTGCAGAACAAAATTTGTAGGTAGCAGTAAAACATCAACACAAGCAATGAGTCCTAAGTTTTCAAAAACCAGTAACTGCTGAATTAATTCAGTCTTTCTGTAGAAATAAAAATGCAGTTAAGCGGAACAGGGGGCACTGGCCAGCTGCACTCACATGTTTCATGGCCACTTGTAGGCTTTCGCACTCTACTAAGTTCAGATATACCAGTAATTCCATCCACCAATATAACAGATGATGATGTCATAAGAAGGAGAAGGAAGTAATAAGAGTATACGTGGCAATAAAAATGGGTTAAGGAAGGTATAGATTTTTTTAAATTGCTCTTGCTCTTTGGGTCTCTGCTATTTTTTAGTATCTGTGAATACTTTTGAAACGGTTCTGAAATGAAAGGTGTTCTAGATCCCGCCTACCCCTCCTCCCTCCCCCGGGCCAATTCTATGCGTTCCCAATGCTTCCACCTGCCCCAGGTTCTGCTGCCACTATACAAGGGTAGGAGAAATGTCACAGAGCTTTCCATTGCTGCTTATCAGTGATCTTTCTTTTCACATACCTGGAATTATTTTACGACCCTGCAACAAAAAGAATACTGTGGTTTTGTATGCTAAAACAATTGGTTGTCATTACATAGGAAATCTTACTGATTTGTGGTTTCCCTGTAATTCTCAGGGCCATTAGCATTGTCACCTACTAATTACAGCAACATAAAAGCACAGAGAAATTAGAAAGACTTGGAGTGAGGAGAGATGAAACCCTGCATATAAGCAAGGTGCTTTCTACCACCCCTCTGGAAGGATGCACTTAACAAGACTGCAAGGCTGAGGAAAGCTCTTGCCTCTGCACATGGTTTCTCTTACACAAAGGAGGCGTTTGTCCATATATGCATATGGACAGGATGATTTTCCCCCTACATTCCCACAATGAGAAACTCAATGCTAAAATTAAAAACTCATCTTCCAGGTACAAAATGCATACATAATTTTTAATACTAGACATTCTTTGAAAAAGTTTGAAAATATTCACAGCCAAGGGTGACAACGGAATTTCAACCTTCCCCACATGAGAGGTGGATCCAGAAACTGGAGAGGACAGAGCAAGTCAGCTACAGGTGCTGTCTGTGCAGGACTCGGCAACCTGTGTGTTGAAATTCAAAGTCAGCGTCCACTGGCAGGAACTGGGTTGTCTGTCTGTTCTGATGGAATGATTTCATGTTATGAGATTAAAAAATAAATGTGGCTGCATTATTTTGTCTTTAAATGGAAGAGTATATTATTTCAAAGGGTATTTGTATGAATAAAAATACTGTTTCCTTATTAAAGTCTATGTGTTTATTTTTATTGTTACTTTTTTTGAGATGGGGTCTCACTCTGTCTCCCAGGCTGGAGTGCAGTGGTGCAGTCTCGGCTCACTGCAACCTGGGCCTCCCGGGTACAAGCAATTCTCCTCTCTCAGCCTCCCAAGTAGCTGGGACTACAGGCATATGCCACCATGCCAGGCTAATTTTTGTGTTTTTAATAGAGACGGGGTTTCACCATATTGGTCCGGCTCATCTTGAACCCCTGACCTCAGGTGATGCACCTGCCTCGGCCTCCCAAAGTGTGGGGATTACAGGCCTCATGTAAGCCACTATGCCAGGCCTATGTGGTTAAATTTTTAAAAACTATTTGACAGTTAATCCTAGGTTTTCCTCTTACACTGGCTTATGCAAAGATGTCTCTGAGAGGGTGTGTGTTACTTAGGGGTGCCTTTCTTCCTTGGAAGATTGTTTTTATTTGGTACTAGGAAAGCCTACAAAAGCAGTACCCTACCACTGCAAATCAGCTCTATTCTGATGAGGACATCAGTCACACATGCTGTATCTACTAGATGATGATTCTACATGTAAAAAGTAAAGTAGAGGTTCCTCTTCAAAAACTTTCCTCCCCATCTAATTACTAATAAATTGTAACTTCTCCTAGCAGTAAAATTTATTCACAGACCTGTGCTAACATTCTTAAATATCTGCTAGCCGAAATAAAGAAATCAATGGACTTTATGTTCTTAGCTCCCACAATGTAGCCTAAATATTTGCCCTGGCATGCTTATACGGGTCCAAGCAAGCATTAGGTCATAGCCTGTTCCTCTTCCTTGTTTGAAGGTGTTTTTACCTTTCTCACCATTCCACAAGTTACTTCCTCCTTCCTTTGTTCTTCTCTGCCTTTGCCTCTTTCAAAAAGTTCTGAGTTGCCAGCCAGTAGGGACAAATACAGAACGTCAGGTCCCATTTCAGACAACGGAAACCGGACACAGCAGTAGGGTGGCCGTGTCAGGTTATAAATGACCCTGTCCCCTTTATTCGGTGTACTCTCGTGGCAAAACTGCTGGCGAGTATACCCTTTCTGCAGAAAGTAAAAAAATGGCCTTGCGAAGAAATTAAGTGTATATTCAAGTGTTATTTCATTACGGCACTGAGGAACAAGCATTTCTAACATATACAACGGTCAAGATTTCTTATAAATTTGCACTTAAAACAAAGCAATAGGTATCTTAATAGTGAACTTACATTTTAGTCTAGTTTTAAAACCTAACCAATGGCACAGAAAAATAATTTACAATGGTTCAATTTTTGGTAGGATTCTTAAAAACCTAAAATACATCAGCAAAAATGTCCTGTAGAATATTACCTTATTTAAAGGTGTTAATTAGCCATAGTGGTAATTACCAAAGGGGAAATCTTAACTGTGGTATGATCACTAAGATAAAGTTTTAAAAATCTGGAATCTTTCTTTAGATATATCGTTAAAGCCTAGGCAGATACTGCAGGGTTACCATAGATAATTTCAACTAAACATCTTTTGCATCTTCTAAAGCATCACCCATGCATGTTTATTTAGGAAGACACTAAATAAATTAGGTTGGGAGTATAATAATAAATTTTGTTAGTTTCTCACCACACTCTTCATTTTGGAATTTTAATAAATAGTATTGTGAAATTTACAAATAAAAATTTAAGAACTAGAAGTAAGCAGGAAAGGGCCACTCCCTGTCCCTTCCTCGTTTCTCAGGCTTCTATTTAAATGTCATGTGCATCCTTTTACCCATTCTGGGTATTGTGGAAAAAATTATTTCCATCCATGTCTTTTAAATCTCCTGACAATTCATCAGATTGGAGCTTTTTTTAAAAAAGGCATAAAAGCTCATACTCTCTCCAATTTCATTGAATTAGAATAACATTTTTTAACGAACTTCTTGTGGAGGGAGGTCAGGGAGCAGTCAGTGCCATGAATTGGCTCAAACCATTGCGCCAAGAGTGCAGAGAGAGAGAGAAAAGTGCCTCAGAATGTCTTTTCACCTCGTATAGTTCAAAAAAAAAAGGAATGTAATTTAAAAGAAGGGCAGCATTACAAGGCTTGAATCTCAGTCCACACCAGAGAAAACAAGGTGAGCAAGGAGAAGCTAAGAGCCCAGTAAGGAATATGAAGTAGGCAATATGACTTCCCATTCAAGCAGAGGACTGGACTATCTTTAAGGCAGAGTTGAGAAGGGAGATGCGATTTTGGTTTTCAAGGACTGTAGGAAAAGAAGCAGAAAAAAAAAAAAAATCACAGAATCCAATTGTAGCTATAGAATCTAAAAAGGACTTTTTAAAAGACGAAAATAGTATTGATTTAGATGTAGAAATGGGGGCAATGAGAAAACAACACTTTCATTATTTCAGTTCTAATTTCATCAGAGAGTAGGATTCAATATAAATAGATCTATCGGAATTACACACAACCAGCATAACATTCTTGAAAGCAGGTGGTTTTATGGCTTATATGCTGAGGACAGTGCTGGAATGAAACCCAGATACTGATCACTATAGACACTGTTTCATCGATATCTTGGTCCCATACCGTCTTACTGAAAAGGGTCAAAAGTAGGGTAGGAAAATGCACCAAAGTAATCATTTATTGAGAATTCTCAAGAAGTTCTGTTGCTCTGTTAAACATGTACTCAAGGTCTTTAAACTTTCCCCATCGATGCTGCGACTGGAGGAATGAATATACACACTTGGGTGTTTTGCTATCCCTGCAACATATGCCATCGGCATTGACATTTCTCATGGTATTTCATTCTCATAACCCAGCGTAAGCAGGGTAATAAGACCTTGATATGTAGAGCCTTGATGCTAAGTCTAGGGAAAGCAGCAGATGTTAGCCTTATTAAATCAATCAAGCCCCACAATTAAAGTTCAATGGATTGCAGTTTAATTAGTACTGTGGCTAGTTAAAAATCCACAAACAATATCATATTTCACCAAACATTTATATTGACATTTTGCATGTTATTAGGGAATCCTCAGAAAGCTGGTCCAATAAACTCTTAAGACCATAACTCATTTTGGTGGACTTTAATGTTAACTGATTAGAAAAAAATATTCATTGAAATCAGTAAGTAACACTGGTAGTAACTGTTGAAAATTGTTCTCATAATTTTCAAAGTAAATTAATGTCTTTTTTTCTGAAATATTTTTAATAACTGAAGGAACGGTAATGAGGCCAGACCTAAACAAGTGCTGCCTTTATCACTAAGTGACTAAGGGTTAAACAATTGGTATATTTGGCCAGGCACGATGGCTCACACATGTAATCTCAGCACTTTGGGAAGCCAAGGAGGTGGATCACCTGAGGTCAAGAGTTTGAGACCAGCCTGGTCAACATGATGAAACCCTGTCTCTACTAAATACACTAAAAATTAGCCAGGCATGGTGGTGCACACCTGTAATCCCAGCTACTTGGGAGGCTGAGGCAGGAGAATCACTTGAACCTGGGAAGCAGAGGTTGCAGTGAGACGAGATCACGCCACTACACTGCACTCCAGCCTAGGGGACAGAGCAAGATTCTGTTTCAATTAAAAAAATTAAATAAATAAATAAATAAATAAAATAAAACAAAACAAAATAAAATAACAATTGGTATACCTGTTTGAGTTTTCCAAAAAGAAGAACATTATAAATACGAGAGTAGAGGACAGATAAAAAGTGGTATTTACAAGAAACTTACCAGGCACCCAGATCTAAACTCTGTAATAGACATAATCAAGTGCATGGAGTATCTGAACTCCAAAACTAGTCTCATTTATTTCCCATTGCACTGGCTTCATAACTGCAATATGCTTATATCTAATACTTAAAACAACACTCCTTCTCACACATTTTCTCTGTATGTCAGAATTAAAATTTTAAGAAGCAGAAATATGGCCATGATTTTTCTCCACGAAAGTTCTTAATAATAACAAAGCTCCAATAGAATAAATGGAAATCATTTTTAAAATGTAGGAGAACAGAATCATTATATGGAAAAATTCTCATAGATACTGTATTTAATACACTCCAAATCAGAAGGAAACACTTCATATATCAGTGATACTTGGTTATTTCACTTAAGAGACTGTCATATACAGGCGTACCTAATCTCACTGCACTTTGCTCTACTGCGTTTTGCAGATACTGGGTTTTTAAAAAATTAAAGGTTCCTGCCAACCCAACACTGAGCAGGACTATTGGTGTCATTTTTCCAATTCCATCTGCTCCCTTTTGGTGTCTGTGCCACATTTTGGTAACTTTGATAATAACCCAGGCTTTTAGGTATATGATTGTATTTGCTATGGTGATCTGTCATCAGTAATTTTTGTTGTTACTATTGTAACTGTTTGGGGGCCCCATGTGTCCATATAAGTGGTAAAATTCGTCAATAAATGTGTGGTTCTGACTGCTCCACTGACTGGCCTGGTCACTCCCACATCTTTCTACCTCTTGTTGGGCCTCCGTATTCTGTGAGACACGGCAATAATCAAATTAGGCCAATTAATAAGCCTACAGTGGCCGTTATGTGCTCAAATAAAAGGAAGGGTCACATGTCTCTCTCACTTTGAACCAAAAGCTAGAAATCACTGACCTTAGTGAGAAAAGTATGCTTAAACCTGAGACAGGCTGAAAACCAAGCCTCTTGCGCTAAACAGTGAGCAAAGCTGTGAATGCAAAGGAAAAGTTCTTGAAATATAGGAAAAGTGCTACTCCAGTGAATGCAAATGATAAGAAAAGAAACCAGCCGTATTGCTGATATGGAGAAAGTTTGAGTATCCTGGGTAAAAGACCAAAGCAGCTGCAATATTTGCTTAAGCCAAAGCCTAACTCTCTGAAGGTGGAGAGAGGTAAGGAAGCTGCAGAAGATAAATTTGAAGCTACCAGATGTCAGTTCATAGGGTTTAAGAAAAAAAAAAAAAGTCATCTGTATAACATTAAAGTGCAAGCTAAAGCAGCAAGTGCTGATGGAGAAGCTACAGCAAGTTATCCAGAAGATCTAGCTAAGATCAGTGATGAAGGCGGATACACTAAAAGACAGATATTGAGGGTAAACAAGGCAGTCTTGTCTTAGAAGAAGATGCCATCTAGGATTTTCATAGCTAGAGAAAAGAAGTCAATGACTAGTTTTAAAGCTTCGGAAGACAGGTTTACTCTTTTGTTAGGGGCTAATGCAACTCGTGATTTTAAGTTGAAGCCAGCGCTCATCTACCATTACAAAAATCCCAGGATCCTTAAGAATTAGGCTAAATCAACTATGCTCCATCAATGGAACAACAAAGCCGGGATGATAGCACATTTCTTTATAGCATGGTTTACTGAATATTTTAAGGCCACTGTTGACACCTACACATACTGCTCAGAAAAAGATGCCTTTCTAAATATTCCTGCTCTTTGACAATGTATCTGGTCACACAAGAGGTCTGATGGAGATCTACTAGGATTTTAATGTTTTCATGCTTGTTAACACAACATCCATTCTGCAGCCCATGAATCAGGAAAGAATTTTCACTTTCAATTATGGTTATTTAAGAAATACCTTTCATAGGGCTATTGCTGCACAGAGAGTGAGTCCATTGATGGATCTAGCTAGACAAGGTAAAACAAAACCATTTGGCAAGGATTCCTCATTCTAATGATATTAAGAATGTTTGTGATTCATGGGAGGAGGTCAAAATATCAGCACAAACAGGAGTTTAAAAGAAGTTGATTTCAACCCTTGTGGGTGCCTTTGATGGGTTCAAGGTTTCAGCGGAGGAAGTAACTTCAGATGTGTTGAAAACAGCAAGAGAAGTAGAATTAGAAGTAGAACTGAATTGCTACAGTATCATAAGATCTTAATGGATGAGGAGCTGCTTCTTAAGGATGAGCAAAGAAAGTGGTTTCTTTAGATGAAATCTAATCCTGGTGAACATGCTGTGAACATTGTTGAAATGACACCAAAATATTGAGATTATTTCATAAACTCAGTTAATAAAGCAGCCTCAGGGTTGATGAAGACTGAATTTGGAAATAATTTCTCCTGTAAGTAAAATGTTGATTAACCAGCAACACATGCTCTACAGGAATATTTCGTGAAAGCAAGAATCAATTGATGTGGTAAACTTTACTGCTGTCTTATTTTAAGAAATTGCAAAAGTCACCTCAATTTTCAGCAACTACCACCCTGATCACTCGGCCTCCGTCGGCATTGAGGGAAGACCTTCCACCAGCAAAAACATGAGGATTCATTGAAGGCTCAAATGATTGTACATTTTTTAAAAACATAATGCTATTGCACACTCAATAGAATGCAGTATGATGTAAATATAACTTTAATATGCACGGGGGAACCCACAATATCATGTGACTAGGTTTACTGCAGTGATCCGAAGCCAAACTTGCAGTATCTCTGAAGCATGGTTGCATATTAGTAACTACAGACATCGTACCAGACATTATAGTTTCCACATTACAACACCATGTAAGATTTTACTGATTCAGATGTAATATATTCTTATGTCATGAGAGCCTCACATAGAATGTTACTTGAATTACTGCTTACACAGGAAACTTTATTATTTAAAGTTTATGATTAAATTCAAATATTACTTGAATTACTGTATACACAGAAAACTTTGTGATTTAAAGAGTTGTAAAACTTTATTAAACCTCAGTTCTAATGTTTAGTTACATACTAACTTACTGTGACCGTATTAAGTCATATCATATGAATTTCAAAATAAATATAAAAACCAGCATCTAACATCAAATACAAATTCTTTCCTAATTAACTTCTAACAATATTCTGAGGATTATGCAGGATCGTGTAGTAGAAATTTTGAAAGTGTGAACCATATAAAATGTTAGATATAAATAAATATTTTATTAATTTCTGGTAATTGTGTCAATAAATGTTGGGCACTGACATTGCCTGTCATTTTTGGGCAACATCCAGTCACTGATGAACCCATGTGTAAAATGCTTTACTGTATAAAAAATTAAATTTACGGAGCACAAGGGAAAAAATTGCATGCTGAAGTTCCTTAAATAAATTGTATTTTGGAAGAAAAAAAGCATATAACACAACATAAAGTAATAGAGTCAAAACTGAATACACTGAATGCAATCGGTGGGAGGCTAGTTTTGACTTGGGCTTCAAATTAGTAGTAGAGCTTAATGTCTTTGTGCAGTGGATCTGTGGTGGGGATAAGTACACTGAGTACAGAGGATGGGGACAAGTTTCATTTGGCGAGAACGGACAGGTTCTGTTGGGGGATGATTTGAGAGGACCGATGCTACCAATGTATCTTTTTTTTAGCCATTACTTGGAAATCATGGTGTAATCCCCGGATAAGGGCTGGGCTGCCCCAGCAGGTCACTGCAAGTCTCTTTGAAGTCTGCTCCTGTTAATTATTTTGAATGGCAGGAGTTGCCTCTACAATTATAGACCCAAACATAAGCTGTTTTCCTTATCTCAGCAATCTATATCAACTGCCTTTGTTGTGAATGTGACACTTCAGACGAATCCAAACATTTTCTTCAGTAAAATATTTAGCTAACATATCTTTATTTCAGACAAAGTAAACATTTTCAGAAGGCAAGTGAATCATTCAATGTGACAACTGTCTGTCTATATGCTCGATACTCTATCATTCTCTAACACAGTAACATTTCATTAGTTCTTAAAAGTAATATTCGTAGGCAGGGAGTATGAGAGTGTGGAATGGGGTAGGGTAGAATATTACATGTATAGTGAAATGGATTTTTATTCCAATATAGTAATTACTGAGCCAACAGTCTGACAGAATAAATACATCTCCTAAAATGCATAAATTATTGAGAGTTTACTGAATTACAGAAAAATAGTTCTTGCCCTGTGGAGAATAAACCAGCCAAACACAGTTTCTGAGTGACACACTGTACAAAAGAATCCAACACAAACGTAGTTCATCATGAATAAACTCTTAAAATCCATGTTTTACACGTTAAAAAGAAATGCTCACCATCATTAATTATCAGAGAAATGCAAATTAAAACCACAACAAGATACTGCCTTACTCCTGCAAGAATGGTCATAATTAAAATGTCAAGAAAATATAAATGTTGGCATGGATGTGGTGGAAAAGGAACACTTTTACACTATTGGTGTGTATATAAACTAGTACAGTTACTATGAAAGACAGTATGGAGATTCTTTAAAGAACTAAAAGTAGAACTCCCATTTGATTCAGCAATCTCACTAGATTCATTTAGTGTCTACTCAAAGGAAAAGATGTCATTATATGAAAAACACACACGCACAAAGGCATGTTTATAGCAGTACAATTCACAACTGCAAAAATATGGAACCAACTTAAGTGCTCACCAACCAATTAGTAGATAAAGAAAATGTGGTATATATACACCATGGAGTACTACTTGGCCACAAAAAGAAGAAAAAAATAGTGCCTTTTGCAGCAACTTGGATGAAGCTGGAGACCATTAGTCTAAGTGAAGTCCCTCAGAAATGGAAAACCAAATGTCATACGTTCTCACTTGTGAGAGCTAAGTTATGAGGTTACAAAGGCATAATAATAACAGAATGGACACTGGGTATTGGGAGAAGGGTAGGAAGCGGGTGAGGGAGAAAAGACTACATTTTGGGTACAGTGTATACTTCTCAGGCGATAGGTGTACCAAATCCCAGAAATCACCACTAAAGAACTTATCCATGTAACCAAAAACCATCTGTACCCCAAAAACTACTGAAATAAAAATAAATAAATCCATATTTTAAATGGAAATACTGAAGATGTGTAGATTTACAAAAATATATAAATAACTTCTAAATGCAGATATGCCTTACACATTTTCTTTTACAAAGTAAGATAGTACTACTATACAAGTTATTTTAAGCTTGTCATTGTGTTGTAAACATGAAAGATCTCATGCTTATTATTTTTGAAAGAGGTTTACTACAGGTAAACAGAGAAGTTAATTTTGCCTACAGAAGAAATCAGACTCTGAAATGTCTATTAATTATAGACATTTTAGGGTGATGAATTTATATATACACTTAATATTTTTCAAAATTTGTATTTCAGTATGTTAGCAATTGTATGGGAAAATAGTAAGCTATTTTGAAATTTATATTGAAAATAATGACAAAAATGTAATATGTATGTCATTAAGTAAAATATAAGCACATTTCAAAATAAAATGTTCAGTATATTCAGTAAAATTTAAATTATTTCCTCTGTGTGTGTGTGTATGTATGTGTATGTAGGTTTCTTTGTGTGTATAGAGGTATTCAAGAACAACAGACAAACAAGAACATATACATCACAACACTGCCAATCAATATGTAATCTTAATTTTCTTCTTTGGACTTCCTAGATGTTCACAAATTTCTATAATATACCTACATTGCTTTTTATAATACAAATTTCATATTAGCATTAATTTTTAAAGTAGCTTATTTTTCAAATTGTTTTGTTGTATACATAGTTCTCTTTTTATTAAAATATTATTAAGACTATAACAAATATCTTAAAAACCACAACTTAACCCAAGAAGTTTATTAAAAACTAATCATACGCTTCTTCCTTGTGCCATCTCCCTTCTCCCCCCGAGATTATGTCTATATTTTAAATATATATATGTATTTGTCCATATTTTATATATATGTCTAAATTATCATTTACTTTTCTACTGTTTTTATATTTTGGAGGCATAATAGCTGTACAGGCTACATGTGATAATTCAATATATCAAATCAGTGTAATTGTAATATCCATCACCTTAAAATTTATCTATTCTTTATGCTAGAAAATAAAAATAACTCTTATATGTATGCAGTTAAGAATATAAGCACGTTTCAAAATAAAATATTCAGAATATTTAGTAAAATTTAAACTGTGCTACAGAACAATTCAAATGTTCCTAGCACATATATTAAACATTTAGTTGAAATCTGACTTGCTGAATTACAAATTCCCAAAATATTATTTTAACCAGATGTTCTGAAAACCTCCTATGCCATTTACAATTTTTCTTCTACATTGTGTAATGAATGCTGATAATAATTTTCAAGTAATTTTTGATTTCTCAAGTTTAAAATTGTAAATATTTCTGTACATCAAACTGTAAATTTTCTTTGATTTCTGAAACACTGAGGTCCTATTAAATGCATCTTTGAGGAATCTGAATAAAAGGAGCTTTGATTTAAATGCACTTGGTTTTAATGTGCTTTCTCTCCTAGCTGTGGGTTTCCTTGGATATTTTACTACCTACACATTTCTATTAATAATAAGTATATGGTAATTCATGAAGATAAGACTTAATGAAAAAAATGAAACTCTTTCAACTGCAAGCCCACGCAGAGTTTGACTAGAATGTAATGAGATTTTTTCCAGATGTTATTTATTTACTTTTTAACTACAGAGCTAAATCTTGCATAAAGCATCATGGACACACACAATCCTTTGATTCCAATTTTTCCTCTGTTCCCTCATATAGAAGGAGAAGTGAAAATTCAGTGCAATCCCTTAAACCAAAAGGGTCCCCAACCCTGGCCATGGGCCAGTGTCAGTCTGTGCCCTTTTAGGAACTGGGCTGCACAGGAGGAGGTGAGCAGTGGACCAGCCAGCAAATCCTCCACCGTATTTATAGCCACTCCCCATTGCTGGCATTATCACCTGCCCTCTCCTCATGTCAGACCAGCAGTGGCATTAGATTCTCACAGGTGCGCAAACCTTATTGTGAATTGGGCATGTAAGGGATCTAGGCTGCAAGCTCCTTGTGAGAATCTAATGCCTGATGATTTGTCACCCCCAGATGGGATCGTCACCCCCAGATGGGATCATCTAGTTGCATGAAAACAAGCTCTGGGCTCCCACTGATTCTACATTATGGTGAGTTGTACTATTATTTCATCATATGTTACTATGTAATATTAACAGAAATAAAGTACACCATAAATGTAATGCACCTGAATCATCCTGAAACCAATCCCCTCACTTCCGGTGGAAAAACTGTCTTCCAGGAAACTGGTGTCAGGTGGCAAAATGGTAGAGGACTGCTCCTTTAAATCAAGTACCTTTTCTCAAAGTAACATTGCTAAGGCAAAGCATTACATTTATGGTACCTGAGCCACCGCACCTGGCCCATTGGACTATTTCGACACAGATGCCCAGATGAGCAAGTCACTATCAGGGACTATCACCCTCAACCCAGCAGGACACCAGTGCACGAAGACTTAAAATGTGCTCAGTTCAGTTTCACAGGGAGCCAGATGTAGTTTCTCCTCTAAATGTGACGTTGGTCTGGCCATTCTACTGACTGGTTAGCCTCGGTTTAACTTTAAAAACTGTTTATGATTTATAGGTTCTTTTTCCTCATGCCCTTTTTCATTTCTGTCTTCTTAATACAACATATGCTCAAAATACTAATGCATGTGTGATGTCTGGATTTATTATTTGTTATTTAAACAGTTAGTGGGATAAGAAAAATATTTTGGCAATACCATACCATAAGGGCAATGATTCAGCTACAGTATTGTTCCACAAATTGATGTGACAATGTAATAAAATCAAATGAATACATCATTGTGATACATTTTTTAATCTTTTAGTTTAAAAAACACTGGCAGCAACACAGTGAATTAGATACGTTGTGATAGTTTCACTAGTACTTTACTAAGGTTAGGTCTAAATTATTAAGTTTTATTTTGTTACTCAGGAAAATCATACTTTTCAGAGACTAGAGTAAGATAAACGTAATAAAATTTCTCCATTACCCCAGATTACGTGGGATTCAACTTTGGATTTTATGTTTCTCATTAAACAAGTTGAATGCATTGTTACCTTATGATAAATAATATAAAAATGACTCAATTGAGGATGTTTTCTGGTGTTCGATTTTCATCAACTGTTTTGGTTTAACCTTTGTACAATAAACATTTTAAATAATTTTAGTTCTATCTTTATTTTATAAATGTGTGAAAACCACTTTATCCCCCTTGACAACTGCAGAACTATAAGAGTGAAGTATTCTGGTAATGAGTGAACTCAATTTTGTTTTTAAAAAAAAAAAAAAAAAAAAAAAAAGGTCATATAGGCCGGGCGTGGTGGCTCACGCCTGTAATCCCAGCACTTTGGGAGGCCGAGGTGGGCGGATCACAAGGTCAGGAGATCGAGACCATGGTGAAACCCCGTCTCTACTAAAAATAGAAAAAATTAGCCGGGCGCAGGGGCGGGCGCCTGTAGTCCCAGCTACTCGGGAGGCTGAGGCAGGAGAATGGCGTGAACCCAGGAGGCGGAGCTTGCAGTGAGCCGAGATTGCGCCCCTGCACTCCAGCCTGGGGGACAGAGCGAGACTCCGTCTCAAAAAAAAAAAAAAAAAAAAAAAAAAGGTCATATAGCTGACTAAGTTATATCAGAATGTCTTATAAGTTGCTTTTATTTATTTAACAAAAAAACAAAAATAGAATTCCAGCAATTGTTTCTGACAAAAATTATCAGTCAGTGGATGCTAAAATTAGTGAATAGAAATATTGAAAATGGAATCTGTACTAGATTCAAAGAATCTCTCAAAAAATATATTACTTACAAAAAGAAAAATAGTGACTTTTCATTTGAAATACCTGGTAGACCCTATGTAACCAAGACATCAAAGTTACTATGACAATTAATAGGACAAGTCATCAAGTGTCCCCTGCTATAAAGAACTGAAGACACAATGCCAATTCTGGACATTTCTGCCAAAAAATATTAATCACCTGAATCTAATCACAAAGAAACAGTTAAATAAACCCAAATTTAGGGACAGCCTGTAAAATAATTGGCCCTTACTCTTCAAAAGTATAAAGGATATGGAAGGAAAAAAATGCCATTTCCTATTTAGGGAAATGAAAGAGATACGGCAGCTAAAAGCAACCTGTGAGGCTGAATTAGGTTCTGGGCCAGAAAACACGGTTTGTGGGATGTTAGGTAAAATGTGAATTAGGTCTGTA
Organism: Macaca nemestrina; assembly: GCF_043159975.1. Lineage (NCBI taxonomy): Eukaryota > Metazoa > Chordata > Mammalia > Primates > Cercopithecidae > Macaca > Macaca nemestrina. Next base: position 150,207,840 of record NC_092132.1, on the reverse strand, counting down.
AATTAGGCAATAATATTAAATCAGAGTTAATATCTTGACTTCAATAGTTACACTGTAGTTATGAAGGAACATGTTCCTGTTTTTGCTCTCAACTATTTCAAGAAAACATATAGTGAGAAAGAATAAAGCAAATGTGATAAAATATTAACATGTGGGGAATTTCAGTGAAGGCTACATGGAATTTGTGTACTGTTTATGCAACAATTGTGTAAGTCTGAAATGGTTTGAAAATAAAAAGTTAAGAAAACAGTCTCTCAAGTTGTTTTTTTAAAAGGTGTCTCCTTCAAAGAGAGGGCAAAGTAGAAACATCAAACCTGTCAGTTTGTGCCCTGGATAATTAACTTTTGCATAATGCCTTATTTTTTAAAGAATAGTTTTTGTACCAAAATAAGATGTGTTCCTGTCTATGACTGAATATTGACAATTAAGTGAGTGGGTGATTCTTCTTCATACTCAACTGATAAAAGAAGCCTTTCTGTTTTTTGGTTTTTTTTCCCTGAAAGTCTTGATGTTGTCAGATCACTTTAACCTTTAGATTAGGCAGAGTTTGAGTTTTAATTACCACACACATATTCAAGGAAATTTAAATTGTCTACAACTTTAAAAATACTTATTGTGCAAATTCCCAGATATGCCAACAAATTCACTAACAGACACTTTACCTTTAAAATTGGTGGGTTCACTTTTTGGGAACGGTGGAAAATAAAAAGGTCTATGGTGAAGATGCCTCAGGATATTTGTCTTTTGACAAAATTTCAAATTAACACATTTTTTTTCAAAAACATGTTCTCAACTATTTTCTTACAAATACCCAGATGATCTCTTCTGTTTTTGTGTTTCTTCCCCCAGCCAATCCAATAATTACAGCTAGTTCTATGAGTTGGCCACAGCTTTGACAGTTGATTCCGGGTTCTGTTTTCTAATTTATCCCCGTAATCAGTTTTTCTGAACACCGTCTCTCACTTTCTTATTCTTCAGCATTACAAGGATGACAAAGATACCTAATAATTACACATCGAATGCGTTTCACCCACACGTCAAGTGTGAAATGTCAGATGTCCAGGACATCCAGAAAGAGCTCTACAATCCTTCATTTTATAACTGTTTAAGACAATGTGAACAGGCTGACCCCACATAATTATAAAATTAAGCCTTTGTAAGTGATACACAATTTGAACAACAACCGCCAATAATTTGACCATGAGCAAAAAAGAAAACAAAAACAAAAACAAAAAAAATAAACAGAAGCTAACTATTTCTTCTGGAAAATTGTCTTTACACATGAAAGATGAATATAAGCTGAATAATACTTTCTCCATCATGTAGGTAAATTGAAATAATCACTAGTATAGTAAGAAATTAAATTAACTTAAAATTACTATGGGCATAGTGATGTCCACAAAACTGTCATAAAGGTAATAATCCTGCACAGTATAAATGAAGGGCTTTAACTTTTTTTGGCACATTGCAAATAACTTCAATAGTGTAACTGCTAATCTTTTCAGTTGTTTTCATGGTTACTCTTCAACTGTGCATTTCCCATATTTCCAACGTTTATTGATAAAAGTGAAAGCCATTGATTCATATAATTTTTCAGAGACAGGGCAAGTTTAAAAAAAAAAAAACTATTAAAAGAACTCACAATATCATCAGTAGGCAAACTAACGTAGTGTTAACTCACAGTATTAACTAAGCCTGATGTATGATTTTACTTCGGTGAAATGACTACAGTCCAGACAGCTCATCAGCATTTAAAGCTCATTTGCTTGCCTTAGGTCACTAGGGGATAGAAAAACAAGAAATGGGCTGGAACTGGAGATATGAAAGTAGATGACAAGCAATTTTAGATTTCACCCACCAACACACACATGAGGTAGTATAAAAGGTAAATACTGATTGTAGTGAATCATTATTCCAGAAATGCTGTAGACGTAAGAATGTACTGACTATTCACTCAAGACACGGCTCCTACTAAGACTACCATGATTATTATTACTAATAGCTTAAATGTATTGAAAGGTTATGTTCCAGACAGTATTTAAAGCCCTTGACTTAAATTTTGCTCATAACATTCTAGGATGTAGGCACTACTTTTGCCTTTCTTACAAAACTAATGTAAAGAGTGATGGTGATCTGTGGAGGACTTTATCGCTTGCACCTTGGAACTGATTCCATGCCTATGATCTCACATAATCCCAGGGCACCCTTTGAAATAAGATTATTACAAAGAATAAATCTCAGTGGTTTAGCAACTGTTCTAAATTACTTGATCTTGCAAGTTGTATTCATCTTGGTATTGTAATTTCCATATTAGAGAAACAGTGAACTAGTTTCATCTCCTCAGTACAAATGTTGATTATCTCTTCCTTATGGAATTACCTGACATTTTCATCAAAAAAAAAAAAAAAAAAACCATTTTACCACGTATGTGCCAGCCTGTCTCTGGATTTTCTTGCCTGTTCCCTTGAGCAATCCTGCACCACCTTGGTTACTTTAGTTCAATATTGACATCTTCAAATCATATACGTCCTCCCACTTTGTTCTTTTTAAATCATGTTGACTATTCTGGGCTCTCTGTAATTTCATATAAATTTTACAATTAGTGTGTCAATAAATAAATAAATAAAACATCCTTTGGCGCTCTTGACTGGAATTGTGTTGACCCTACAGACCATCTACAGATGAATAAGCTTACATCTTAAAAGCACTGAGTCTTCTCATTCATGGTCTAGTATTATCTCTCCTTTTCATTCTTTCATCTTTTGTTAGATCATTTGTAATTTCTCTCAGCTATGTTTTATAGTTTCAGGATGCAGTCTTGCATGTATCTTGTTAAATTTGTTACTAAATCTGTCATATTTTAATTTTGTAAATGCTATAATTTTTAAAATTTTATTTTGAAATTGCTCATTGCTAGTATCAATTTAAATTGTGATCTTGAACCATGCAACAGTGCCACCTCACTCGCTATGTCTAGTAACTTTTGTCTAGATTTAAAACAAAAATCTACAACAATCACATAATATAAATAAATACATTTTATCTCATACTGCTAATCTCTATGCCTTTATTTTTCTTGTTCATGGCACTTGCTTAGTAAGTTCATTACATGTTGAATAGTTGTAAAAGTGGATATTATTATTGTTTCTGATATTATGAGGAATATATTCAGTCTTTCATCATTAAGTAAGAAATTAACTATAAAATTTACATGGATGCCCTTTATTGGGTTCAGGTAGTTTCTCTCAGTTCCTAGTCAGCTGAAAAGCTGTATGATAAATGGATGCTGAATTTTTATCTAATGTTCTTTCCACATTTATTGATATGATCATGTATGCAGGTGTTAATTTTCAGTCTGTTAAGATTATGAATTACAATGATTTTCAAGAACATTAAACCAATCTTGTATTCCTGAAAGTGACCCCAGTGGTTAAAACATGCTATCCTTTTTATAAATCACTGGATTTTATTTGACAACATTTTTAAAAGCTTTTTTTTCTGTTTTCATTTCATCCAGTTTAATTTTTTTTTAATTTTTAGGTAATATGTACTTCATATTTGGAAATTAAACAACACTCCTCTACATAACCCACTGGAAAGCTCCTTATATTTGGAAACTAAATAACCCATGGGTTATATAGAAGAGCTTTGTTTACTTTCCAAATAGGAGGAGCTTTCCCATATATTCTGTTATCAATTTACAGTCTAACTATGTTGTGATCAGATAATATAACACAGTATCAAGCATTTTTAATTTACCAAGCCTTTTTGTTAATGGTATAGAGTATAGTTTATATCAGTGAACGTTCCATGTGCAGTTGAAAAGACTGTCTTCTGCTGTTGAAGAGGAGTGTTTTACAAGGGTCAAGTAGGTCACATTTGTTAATAGGCCTAACAAAGTCTCCACAGCCTTGTTAACTTATGTCTACCTGCTCTATTAGTTAAAAGGCGTGTTAAAATCTCCAATGGTAGGCCAGGCGCAGTGGCTCATGCCTGTAATCCCAGCACTTTGGGAGGCCGAGGCAGGTGGATCATCTGAAGTCAGGAGTTTGAGACCAGCCTGGCCAACATGGTGAAACCCCATCTCTACTAAAAATATAAAAATTATCTGGGTGTGGTGGTGCATGCCTTTAGTCCCAGCTACTCTGTAGGCTGAGGCAGGACAATTGCTTTAACCCGGGAGGCTTAGGTTGCAGTGAGCCAAGATTGCACCACTGCACTCCAGCCTGGTGACAGAGCGAGACTCCGTCTAAATAATAATAATAATAACAACAACAGTGTCCCATATATAGTATGTGCTATATATATTTCTTAAAAAATAAAAACAAAGTTATGTTAGTCTGCATTTGAAGAGTATAAGGGGCTTAAAACTTGGGACAGAGGCTTTAATAAATGAACGAACAGGACTTTGGCAGCACTGACACCATACAGGAGAAGGAGGGAGAACAAGGAACATAGGGGAAAGACGTTAGGTTTTAAGATACACTTTGAATGTGATCCTTCTTTATTGGCAGGGAAATTTTCTCAAGAAGTTGTTTTGAATAGTTTGGTTTTTGGTATTTTATTTTATGTATATTATATTTATTTGCTGGACAAAGATCTTGACTGTGAACTTGTTCATGATGAATGATGACCCTGTTCTAACATCAATTCCACATACTTACTGCTTTATATTATCTACAAGTACAACTTTCCTAAAGAAATAATGGAAAGTCCAATGAGTCCCATTCCACCAACTTAATAATGAATAAAACCAACAATCAATAATACTGTGACTTAATCAGCTGGAAGAGATGTGCATTTCTTCACTATGACTATTACAATCAAAAGCAGTTTTACTACCCAGTTATCATTCTGAAGAGACATTTTTCTTTGCAAGGGATGTCCAATTTTCAATGCTCTCATTATTCAGAAACTAACAAAAAAGGAGATTTTTTTTTTTTCAGAACACTGATTGGTACAAAAAGCATTAGTAGAATAACTGATGGTGGGCTACTGGAAAATATTTATCACCAGGGTAAGAAATTGCATATATAACAACTAAAATGCATGAAATCTGAACTAGAGTTTTCTAATTCATGAGTGTGATATTACTAAGTTTTTAAAAACTATTTTTAATTAATAAATACAAATTATACCTATTTATGTGTGCAACATAATGTTTTAAAATATGGATACAGGCCAGGCACGGTGGCTCACGCCTGTAATCCCAGCACTTTGGGAGGCCGAGGTGGGTGGATCACGAGGTCAGGAGATCGAGACCATCCTGGCTAACACGGTGAAACCCCGTCTCTACTAAAAATACAAAAAATTAGCTGGGCGTGGTGGTGCGTGCCTGTAGTCCCAGCTACTTGGAGGCTGAGGCAGGAGAATGGTGTGAACCCGGGAGGCGGAGCTTGCAGTGAGCCGAGATCACGCCACTGCACTCCAGCCTGGGTGACAAAGCAAGACTCCGTCTCAAAGTCTCAAAAAAAAAAAAAAAAAGAAAAAAGAAAAAAAAAATGGATACATTGTGGAATGGCTAAATTGAGCTAATTAATGTATGCATTGCTTTACATCCTTATCACTTCTTTGTGGTGAGAACCCTTAAAATCTTCTGTTAGCAATTTTCAAAAATACAATATAATGTTACCAACTACAGTTACCATGTTGTACAACAGAGCTCTTAAAGTTATTCCTCCTGTCTCGCTGAAATTTTGTAGCCTTTGGCCAAGATCTCCCCAACACCTCAATCTCACAGCCCCTGGAAACCACCATTTTACTTTTCAAACCATTCTAACTATCACATGGATGAGGTATATAGAAGCTCTAACAATTTAAGGAAAAGTATACATTTTAAGCACCAATACATATAAATTAAAAGGTTATTATTACACTGTCAGGAGCAAAGAGAGAAGCTAGCAACACTGAGTGTGTCTATTTGGGGGTTATTTTGGGGTTATTTTGTGCTGGGGGGGAACTAATTGAAGAACTTGAGGGTGGGTGGTTTGTTTGGGAGATGATTTTAGGTACAAGATCGAAGGGGCAAGAGGGATGAGGGAAAGGAGGAGGAAGAGGAGTATTATAAGGGCACATTTCATGATTCATGCTGTGAGCAGTGGGGACTCGATCCCACCAGGATCTCCAAGAAGTGCACAAGACAACCACAAGCACTGTTGCCTCTAACAGACGGAAAGTTGGGGCAATGACCTGCTTCCATCTTTCACTGATTGAGAGGATCCCTGGCCCTGGGGACATGGTCTCCTCATCCAGCCCCAATTCAAGATTGTGCCTTCATGGCAAGCTCCAGGTGTTGACGCAGGTGAAAACACACATGGAGAGGCTCATGCCAGGAGAGAGACATGTCTCTAGGCTTGCATGAAATCACTCACTACATTTGCCAGGGTCCAGGGCATTTCCTGTGGGCATTTGCTGTCATGCTACAGACAGGACTGGGTTGCCAGAAAATAAAATCTTCTTTAAAGACAATGATGATAATAATTAGACACCTTGCATTGACCTGCATTTATACATCGGCTGACTTACAGAAGAAAGATAAACTGCAACACCCTAGAGGCTGCGATCCAACATTGACTCTGAAGTTGCTCATCATGTAGTGGAAAAATTACGTTGATGAATTAGTAGTTTGATCCTTAAACATAAACTATCAAAATAAAAGAAACTATTCTCCATGTTGATGGTTTCCAGTTAGAAATGCCATGGCTTTAGTTGATCTGCATTAAGTTTAAGAACAGGGGAAACTCTGCAGTAGAGTTCCAGTCGGCCTAGGGGTCAACGTAAGTCACAAGAGAGAGGTTCTTCTGGATCTCCGATGCATGAGTGATTCAGCTGCTCATGCACAAACATAACATGCCCCTTCACTTCTGCAGACTCCATCCACTTAGTGCCAGTTTTCCCAGCATGACAGAACCTCAGTACCAGCGTTCTGCTTGGCTGTAGCAATATTGCATGAAATATGGAACCACCATTAAGTCGTGGCTCAGCAGGAACGTGTTTGATTTTTTTCTTCATGATGGTTAAAAAGTTAATGTTTCTCCTGCCACTTTAATAATGCATTATGGAGCAGTGGATACAATTTCTTCCTCAAAATGTAATTAGGGTTTTCAATCTTTTTTATCTGTTACCTCATCGCTAACAAACAGTACATGGTATAAACAAATTCTTCGGTCATAATAGGTTTAGTACATGAAAATACTGTGCTAAGTAGAATATTTTCTTTAAAAGATTACATTTTATTTATCTTTCAAAGAATACTTAATAAAAAATGAGGAAACGCAATATTCTCAACAAGTGCTGAACTGACAAGAAGAAAAAGCGATTTCTTTTTTGATCACGTAACAGATACAGTAAGAACATAATTCAACTGAGCCCCATTTTTGATCTACGAAAGTCACTTTAGGGAGATTTTTAAAGCTATTTCAATTATTTGAAAATAACACTTGAATTTTATATATTTATCTGAAAGAATAAATCTACATTTATAGGCAGGAGATGTCTCAAAGTTGTTTGTCTTACAAAGACAGATGTTTTAAAGTAAATTCCTGCCATGTGAGACAAGACCTGGGGAGGTAGTTTGTTGGGACTGCATAGGCGGGCACGGGTCTGACAGTGACTGAGGCCAGCGCGGATTTCCTCCTCAGCCCCGGCCTACCTTTGTGTCTTGTATGGCACCTTCCCCTCTTTTTAAGCACCAGCCCAGTGTCTGGAACAGAGCAGGAATTCAAGAATTCAGTAAGTTTGTTAATTAAATGAACGCAAAGGGCATTTGGGGTAGACTGTAACTTAAACTCTGTTCATCAGTGGGATCTAGAGTGCTGCATTGTCCTCCCCTTGTGGGATTCCAACTGCTTGAATAACAATTGGTAGACCTGAGCCCCAGAAATTAAGCAGGTAGATATGATGATCTATCTAAGTAAAATACATTGCCAAAGACAGGCTTCATCATAGAAAACAACCAGAGAAATACTACTACTCTAGGAGACAGCTGACAAAAATATTGGAAGAAAGGTTAAAAATTTTAAAAAATTAAAAAACTAAACATTTGCAGATATTTAGTTATAATTTAAAATGAGACTTTATGGTATTAACAACGTGGCAGGGGGGTAAAATGTAATAGATGAATAGAAAATGAGGGTGACCTGTGCTGAGAACAAATTAGTGAGCTGGCAAAGAAATGAAAAATAATAACACAATTAACAGAAGGAAAAATTAAATACATAACTTGCACATTAAAATATATAAGATATCCTGGAGAAAATATCTCAAATAACCAGTTTCCCAGAAAAAAAAAAAAAGATAAATAGACGCAGAATAAATAATGACGAAAGTAATAATAAAGGAAATTTTCCCTGATTACACTTGGAACAACTTCACCATTTATGTATAAGATGGATAAAAAGATACTGACATAGGTAAATAATGGTAAAATTCATGAGTTGCTTGAATAAAAATAAAATCTTTAAATTTCCAGACAGAAATAACAAATCATTTAAGTAGTAGTTTTCAAAGTATGGTCCCAGAAACCTTCAATGGGACAGAGCAGAAACTCTTCGTGATGTCTTGGAGGTGCAAAGAATTTTCATAAGAAGAAGATTAAGACGGTATGTGCCGTCCTCTTTTATTCTCCTGAGCACACAGTAAATTTTTCTACAGGCTACACGATAGGTGTCATGGCTATAAACTGCATGCAGAAGCCAACAGAATAATTCAACCATCTTTTGTTGAACCAAACATAAAATAGATTTATTTTAATTCTACTGATTTTAGTTTCTTCGTTAAAAATACACATATTGATATGTAAAGGGATTATTATTTTCATAAATTAATTGATTCGCATTTACTTTAACTCAGTTTTACTTTCTAGTACTGACAGATACAACCCACATAAACAAAACCTCTTTCAGGTTTGGAAAACTTTTTAAGAGTATAAATTCATAGAGGGAGAAAGCAGATCAGCAGTCACCAAGGGATAGGGAGAGAGGAGAATGGAAGAAATTCCTTAATGGGTAGAGCTATTTTCCTGGGGTGATTATAAATTTTGAAATCAAAGAGACGTTGTTTCACAACATTGTGAATACACTAAATGTCACTGAATTGGACATTTTAAAATGGCTAATTGTATGTTATCTTTATTTCACTTCAATAGAAACAAAAGAAGTACTTGATTATTAAGCAATGCTCTCATTAATCAAAGAAATAAAAGCAGAAAGTTATTTTGAATGCAGTGAAAATACGAGCAAAAAACAAATCATCTCTAACTCAAAGCAACTCAATGAAAGCTGTATTCAGAGTGCAATTTATGCCTTCATTAATGAAAAAGAAAGGAATACAAAACAACCTTCCACAACACACTATTTAAAAATTAGAATAACATTATTTTTAAAAATACATGAAAAGGTTTACTAAAGACAAAACGATCATCACTGAAAAGAACAGAAAACAAACAGTATTTGTAAAAAAAGAAAATCAAAAGCTTTCTCTGAAAAGATCAATGATCATGAACTCTAAAAAATACCATTTACAAAAAAATTCAAACTGGATTAGAGACTTTAATTTGTGTAGAAGCACTATAAACATGTTAGGATTAAAATCAAGAAAATATATGACTGATACAGGCGTTAAGGAGAAGTGTTTAACCCTGGATTAAGAGAATTCAACTCAGAAATTCTCTCATAAAATAAAACATTATTTAGCATATATTTTACATAGTATGTATAAACATCGCATGTCATATAATGCAAGTTAAGTGTTTATATACACTTAATATTCATGTGCAATGAGTACATAGAATGTTTCTATTCAAAAACTGTTTTGTACAGAGAAGAGATCGTAAACACAAAGAGACGTGTACGGGCTGGGTTTGGGGGTCCCAGAGGGAAAAGCTAATGACATCGCTCTGAGTGGAGTTTTACAGCTTCAGGCCTTCCCTGGGATAGACAATTGGAGGTACTAACCTGGGTCACTGCGCCCAAGCACATGCATTTCAAGGTTTCTATGCTAGCTGCCTCACCTGAGAACCCTGGGACCGGGAGCCTGGGGAAGTGATGGCGAGAAGAGATGAGGGGTGGACAGGCACGGGGACTGAGGAGAAGCCTCCCCCACAGAGCCCCTGAGCTGCGCCACGTGACGGCTGAGCTTATCCATAAGCCCCTCAACACCTCAGAGCTACACAGCCACGAGAGGTGGTATTTTCCCTGAAGTTTCTGGAAAGTCTAATGTTCTAGGTGGTCTCCTGTGTGAGGTGCTGTGCAGGCCCCAGGACTGTGCTCTGGGCCACTGTCTGCAACGGCCCCTGCAACGGTGGCTCTGGGTCTGGCCTTAGGCTGGGGGTGCCCAGGAGCCCTTCCTTCCTCTGCCGCTGCTGCCTCCAGGTCTCAATGCCACCTGCTCATGATGAGCAGGGCGCATGCCTGGGAGCTCCTGTCCCCAGGACCCCGCCTCTAGCAAACTTGTGCAGGGGCCTAGGAATGTGGCTGGTGGGAGAGATCCCAATTTCCTGCGGGGAATCACATATGGGTCCATAGAAATTTCAGCCCTTGCCTCCTCAGAAGAAGGAATTTGACTGAGGGCCATAAAGGAGAAAAAGAGACCAGGCAAGTCCAGAGCAGGAGTGGAAGTTTATTTTAAAAGGCCTTAAAACAGGAAAGGAAGATGTGCTTGGAAGAGAACAGAGCAGGCACGTGAAGGTTAGAGAGAGATGGTCAAGGTCCATTTAACTGGGATCCTAGGACTTCCTTTTTTTTTTGAGCTGGAGTCTCGCTCTGTTGCCCAGGCTGGAGTACAGTGGCGGTTGTGATTTCAGCTCACTGCAACCTCCTCCTCCCGGGTTCAAGCGATTCTGCTGCCTCGGCTTCCTGAGTAGCTGGGATTACAGGTACGCACCACAATGCCCAGATGATCTTTTGGTATTTTTAGTAGAGACGGGGTTTCACCGTGTTGGTCAGGCTGGAACTCCTGACCTTGGATCCGCCTGCCTTGGCCTCCCACAGTGTTGGGATTACATGCATGAGCCACCGCCCCTGGCTGGATCCCAGGACTTTTATAGCCTCCGCTCGTTCCCAGGATTTTTCCCTTACAGCAGGCTGCCCACATACACAGCCTCCTTTACCCCCTCGGAACTGAGCACGCATAACCTGGAAGGGCGTTATAGGCACGCAGCGCCCTCCTGGCCTCTTGGAAATAAGCATGCGCAGCGTGGCAGGGAGTTACATGCATGCATGTTGGAGATTTTCTTCCTTATTCTGGTGGAGGGTACGTGGAAAGTCACGCTCTGCCATCTTTGTCCTTGAACATGTATGCGCAGAAAGTTGTTTCTCCCTGGGGTCTGCATTCAATTAACATTTTGATGTTAATAGGTGAGGACCATCAGGAAATGGCCTCTCCTTGGCCCTGCTAAATTATTTTTAGAGAGGCAATGCGATAATTGTGAACTATCTCCTGACATTTCCAGTGGGTGGGGGGAGAGCCCTCTCCAGCCTACCTCGTACCTAACTACCTGTAACAGGAAGAGAGAAGCACTGCCCTCCTGTTCTCCACCACCCGTGACCACACGCAGAGCACCTTGAATGAGCCTCTTTCTCCTGTTGTGTCCAGAATTGGGGGCGTTATTGATCCCACTGACTTCAAGAATGAAACCGCAGACCCTCACGGTGAGTGTTACAGTTCTTAAAGATGGTGTGTCTACAGTTTGTTCTTGCAGATGTTCAGATATGTCTGGAGCTTCTTCCTTCTGGTGGGTTCGTGGTCTCGCTGTCAGGAGTGAAGCTGTGGACCTTCATGGTGAGTGTTATAGCTCTTAAAGGCAGCGCGTCTGGAGTTGTTCATTCTTTCCCACGGGTTCGTGGTCTCGCTGGCTTCAGGAGTGAAGTTGCAGACCTTTGTGGTAAGTGTTACAGCTCATAACAACTCACAATGGCAGCCTGGACCCAAAGAGTGAGCAGCAGCAAGATTTACTGCAAGCAGCAAAAGAACAATGCTTCCACAATCTTGGAACGTACTAGAAGGGATTGCCACTGCTAGCTTAGCCAGCCTGCTTTTATTCCCTTATCTGGCCCCACCCACATCCTGCTGATTGGTCCATTTTACAGAGAGCTGATTGATCCACTTTACAGAGCGCTGATTGGTCTGTTTTGACAGAGTGCTGATTGGTGCGTTTACAATCCTTGAACTAGACACAGAGTCACAGAGTGCTAATTAGCTAGATACAGAGTTAGCGAGATAGAGTACCAATTGGTGCATTTACAAACCTTGAGCTAGACACAAAGTACTGATTGGTGTATTTACAAACCCTGAGCTAGACACAGAGTACTGATTGGTGTGTTTACAATCCTTGAGATAGACACAGAGTCACACCCAGAGTTAGTCCTCCAAGTCTCCAGTAGGTTACCTAGACACAGAGTGCTGATTGGTGCACATACTATCCTCCCGCTAGATGTCAAAGTTCTCCAAGTTCTCTTCCAGTTCAGGAGCCCAGCTGGCTTCACCCAGTGAATCCTGCAACCAGGGCTACAGGTGGAGCTGCCCACCAGTCCCGAGCGGGGCCTGCACTCCTCAGCCCTTGGGCTGTCGATGGAACCGGGCACCATGGAGCAGGGGGCGGCACACATAGGGGAGGCTCAGGCTGCGCAGGAGCCCACCACAGGGGTAGGCTGCAGGTCCCAAGCCCTGCCCCGCAGAGAGGCAGCTACGGCCCCGGCGGGAATTTGAGTGCAGTCCCCGTGGGCCAGCACTGCTGGGGGACCCAGCGCAACCTCTGCAGCTGCTGGCCCGGGTGCTAAGCCCCTCACTGCCCTGGGTGTGCGGCCCTGGGTGGGCGGCCCTGGCCGGCTGCTCCGTGTGTTGGGCCCGTGGAGCGGGTGCCTGCGAGGGCTGCGTGCAGCCAGGGTTCCCACCATGCCTCTCCCTCCACACCTCCCCGCAAGCAGAGGGAGGAGGCTCTGGCCTCAGCCAGCCCAGAGAGGGGCTCCCACGGTGCCTTGGCGGGCTGAAGGACTCAAGCACTGCCAGAGTGGAAGCCGAGGCTGGAGGCCGAGGAGGCACTGAGAGTGAGGGGTGCTAGCACATTGTCACCTCTTTCTGTGAGAGGTCCCCACAGACCCCACTGACAATGCCAAACGATATGCAAAAGAGACATGCAGTGTCAACACCAAACACATCCAGCGTGTTATTGGTGAAACTCCATGTTACACCACAGAAACCAAAACCATACATCCTTCATCTTACTGGTTCAGAGATTTTCCAAAATTGACTCTAAGCTTCCATTCAAGATACAGAGATACAGATCAACAAATAAACCAGAAGGAAAAAAATGTAGAAATAAAGTAGAATTTTGTGCTGGTATGTCATTCTCTCTACTCATGTTAGAAGCCGTCAGCCAACCCCTAATAAGTCAGTAGATGATTTGGGGTCTTAAAAAAATGTTTAGCTATTCCATAGAAGATTGGTGCTACCTACTCTGCTCCATTTTGTACAATTCCATATCTCATCAATAAATACATTACTACCTCCTCTTTCACTGATTCTAAAAGAGTGTCTCCGAGGATAAAGAAAAAGGATAAATATGTGGACACCAAGATTCTTTGAGAACTACCAAAACTAAGAAAAAATACAGGTCTAATACATAGACACCCAGTGAATTAATATCCGTTAGAAATCAATCACATCTCTGGTTGATTAACTGAGGGGATCACCTTGCTTCCTGCCACACTGAGATTTCTGTTCTAGGGTTTCCTTTGTTTCTTTTTTTTTTTTCATGTTTGAGATGGAGTCTTACTCTGTTGCCCAGGCTGGAGTGCAATGAATGGCACGATCTCAGCTCACTTCAATCTCCACCTCCCAGGTTAAAGCAACTGGGATTACAGGCACCTAACACCACGCCCAGCTAATTTTTTGTATTTTTAGTAGAGTCAGGGTTTCACCACATTGGCCAGGCTGGTCGTGAACTCCCGACCTCAGGTGATCCACCTGCCTCAGCTTCCCAAAATGCTGGGATTATTTGGCATGAGCCACCATGCACAGCCAGGTTTCCTTTCTAACCCATATAAGGTCTGACCAAGTCTTGAACCAAAATCTAATTATCTTAGATTTAAAAAGGTTGCACAACTTTGGGGTATTAACCATAGCTAAGTGTAGATAGCATATAATGTGCCAGGTGGTGGTGTTAACTTTTTACACACATTAATGCATTTGATTTTTAAAACAATGAGACCATGACATGGAAACTATTATTATCCCCATTTCAAGATGGGGAAACTGAATCACCAAGATGTTAGTCAGTTGCCTTATTGCACAATTAGAAATGAGAGACCTAGAATTTGAGGCACAGAAGTCTAACTCAAGGCATGTATGTTTAGCCACCATGCTGTTGCCTTGTGATAGCTTGAGTTTCATCATCTTCCATGTACATTCCTAAAGAGATTGTAGGAAAAAGAAAGAGGAGAGGTGGAAACTCAGTAAATATAATGGCTACTTTTTATCAAATACTTAATATGTATCAAATACTGTGCCCCATGTTTTGCATACATAGTTATTTAATTCTGATAACAAGACTAAAAGGTTATTATTTTCATTTTTAGATAAGACTATTGAGAATTACAAGTTACTACCCGGTGTGGCAGAACCTGTATTTGAAACCCTACTCCAAGAAAGTTCAGTTGGGCTGAACATTCTTTAGCCCAACTCCAAAGCTGAGTTTTACCCTCTGGAAGAACAGACTCAGGAGCTTGAAGGACACCCAGCCTTTACAGAAGGGAGAGAGAATGTTGGCGGCTCTTCCAGACTAGGAACTGCTTGGAATGGTGCAAATGTACAGGTGATTATCTCTGCATTGTTGCAAGCACTAAATGCTAGTTTAATATCTAAAAAGAATGTTACCTTTTCCGTATAGAAAGGTTGCATCTGTTTTCTTGTTGGCCCTAAAAAAATGAAACCCACATGGAGGTAGAAAGAGAGTAATAGGCCTATCTCAGATGGAAGAAATAACGAAGGAGACAAAAACGCTGGGGGAGGCTCTCTATATGTCTTTAGAAACTATTTCCTCACGTTCCTGTTCCTAATTTCCTGCCTCTTTCTCCCACAACTTCACGCCCAGCTCTGCTAAATCCCTGATATAACTGCAGAACTAAAACATTTCTCAAAATGAGAAGACAGAAATACAGGGGCAAAGACAGCCTTTGTGTGTAGGTTTCACTATTGCAGTGGGGATACATGTACTTTTGTTCCCTCAGAAACATTTTTTCAATTGTTTCTTTCATTCAACAAATATTTGTGAGTGTGTTCTACATTCTACGCACCAAGGCAGATGTTAAGCATAAAAATATATGTCAGGCTGGGTGCAGTGGCTCCCACCTGTAAACCCAGCACTTAGGGAGACCAAGACAGGAGAATCACCTGAGTCCAGAAGGTTTAGATCATCCTTGGCAACATGGCCATACCCTTCTCTATAAAAAATAATATAAAAAAAAAAAAATTAGCTGGGCATGGTGGTGCATACTTGTAGTCCCAGCTACTTAGAAGGCTGAGGTGGAAGGATTGCTTGAGCTCAGGAGTTCGGGGTTGCAGTGAGCTATAATCATGCCACTGCACTCCAGCCTGGGGAACAGAGCAAGACCATGTCAAAAAGAAAAAAGGAAAAAGAAAAGAAAAGGGGAGAGGAGGGGAATGAATATTTATTTTCCATGCCAAGAAGAATAGTGTTGTTAGGTTCATAAAGCTCAGAGGAAATGAAGGGATAATCATAACTATACAGCCAATAAGAGGCACACAGGAGCTGATTTGGAGCTATCGCTGTATAATAATCCCCTTTGGCTGGCTGGTGTTATACTTCTCAGGGCAGCAAATCCTGCAGGGTATAAAACATTTGAAAATATTTTTACTTTCTTTTTGCTTGTTTAACGTTCTAGATTAAACCAGAGAAGACAACTAATAGAATGCCATTCTCTTAGTTGTGCCTGTGTACTTGTTCATGTGCTATCTTAACTTTTAATATTATAATGCTACTTGAAGGAAAAGTCCACATGTTAATGAAGCTGCCAAAGTCTTCATGAGCATTCTGTCCTTCTGGCAAGCAAATGAAAAAGTGAAATTATTATTTTGGAGAAAACAAATATCCGAACCCAGAAATCCATAACCGAACATGAAGATAGACTCTGTTTTCTATCATTGTTTTGTAACATTACAATGTGGGTTTTTGTGGGGATGTGGGAAAAAAAGTTTCATTTTTATAACTCTATTTTTTTCTAACTTGCTCCTTGAACAATAACTTTTTTTTTTAAATTATACTTTAAGTTCTAGGGTACATGTGCACAACATGCAGGTTTGTTACATATGTATAAGCTGTTTCACTCTCTAGAAAACCAAAAAGGTGGCAGAAAAAGATGGTGAAGTCGTGGAAGCATGTGCACGTTTTTGAAATATCTGTTTTATTTTTTTAAATGAATTAGAATTGAAATTGTTCCTGCTTATCACTAACATTTTAGAAATACATTCTTCTGGGTTTAGTTCTATTATTCATTTACTGAGGTATCAATTTATTCACTTATCTCTTTGTTCTTTATCCATTCACATACCCACATTTGAATAATTTAAATGAGGCTCACCGCATATTGTAAAATACAAATTAGCCTATACAAACAAAATGTTAAAGAGGCAAGTGATCAGGACATCACTGAGGGCCAGAGGTGAGGCTTTGTGGTTTAAGTCCTATGGGTCAGGTCACACAAAGCACCCTTCTGTCCACTCCAAAGAGGAACGTTATTATGGCTTTATCTCTGATACACCCCAGAAGGATCTGCAGAGGAAATTGTGTAGTAGGTGAAGTGTAAGTAGATGATAATGGAAAAAGACAACAGTTATTCACTGAACTTGAACAATTCTAACACACAATCATTCGTGCAACTCACATGTTTTGAGCCCTGGCCTTGGCTTAGGATCTGTGAGCTCCTGGGTTGGACCTTCTCCCATGCGTCTCCCGCCTCCCCACTCTGGGGTGGCTTCTCGATGCTTCTCCAGGCTTCCTACTCCCCAGCACCATGTTTCTCAAGCTCGGCTCTTAACAATGCCTCTGTCACATGCTTTCATTTTATGTTGCACACCAGTCCTTACATATTTAAAAGCATAATTTGAGTATCAGAAGCTACAGTGCATCTTTCTAAAAACTGATTTTAAAAATTCCTGTAGTTTCTAGACAGGGCAGGGTGGATCACACGTGTAATCCCAACACTTTGGGATGCCACGGCAGGAGGTCTTGAGGCCAGAAGTCTGGGATCAGTCTGGGCAACATGACCAAAAACCCCATCTCTACTAAAAATACAAAAGTTAGCTGGGTGTGGTGGCCCCAGCCTGTAGTTCCAGCTACTCGAGAAGCTGAAGTGGGAAGATCACTTGAACCTCAGAGGCGGAGGTTGCAGTGAGCTGAGATCACAGCACTGTACTCAAGCCTGGGCGACAGAGCAAGACTCCATCAAGAATGAAAGAAAGAAAGAATGAAAGAATGAATGAAATAAAGCAGAGAGAGAGTTCCCATAGTTTTTGTCTCTTTTAATCTAAAAATAATTTGACAAAATGCTCCAAATGACAGCATCTCACTTACAATTTAATTTATATTTTTGCTATGTTCTCCCTTATTTGACCTATATTCTAGTGCAGAAGGTAAGTTTCTTCATATGATGTACCTGAACGCAGAATGTTTTGAAACTGCAGTGAAAGACACTCAAACTTAGGTATACGTTCAGTTTTGTGATTGGAATAGCTGCAGGTACTCTGACCTGCCAGCGCCTTCTGGCATTATACACCAAGTGATGCGCAGAAAAACATTCTATATTGTGATGTACATAATGTGCGATCTGCCTTTATTCCTATTATTATTTAGATACCTGGGTATTCCCTGAAGCCCTGTACTAGGCATTTGATCATGTGGTACTTGAACATTTATGAAATAAAAAAGGATCTGTTAAGGACAGTATTTGTGTGAAGCTATTTCGAGCCTTTGCAAGGAGCCTTCTGGGCATCTCAGGGTATGCATTTCGGGATGATCATCTTGTTAGACAACAGTGCTGGAGCTAAGTGGAAACACAGGTTGTTCAAAATGATAATGATAGAAACTTAACAGATATTTTTACAGTGTATCTTATTGCATATTGCATTTGTGAATTTTTCTTTCAATCATGGAATCTATTTTCTAAGAAAGTTTTATTTCCTCCCCTCAGATTCTGGGAACAGCAAATCCTAAGTGACATCTAATAAGGAATTTAGCAAATGTTATTCTGCAAACCTTTAAAATATATTCAAGTTTCCAGATGTAGTTAATGCCCTTTCCTCATGAGGCTACAAACTTAAAAGCATGGCGTGAATGTCATGGCATCAATGCTAGTGAGAAATACAACTTTCAACACTGAGGGCAAATGTCATTTATGCCTTTAAAGACTGATTCTTAGAAAATATTGAGAAAATTTAAAAATTAGCATTTAAGGCCAGGCGCGGTGGCTCAAGCCTGTAATCCCAGCACTTTGGGAGGCCGAGATGGGTGGATCACGAGGTCAGGAGATCGAGACCATCCTGGCTAACACAGTGAAACCCCGTCTCTACTAAAAAATACAAAAAACTAGCCGGGCGAGGTGGCAGCGGGCGCCTGTAGTCCCAGCTACTCGGGAGGCTGAAGCAGGAGAATGGCGTGAACCCGGGAGGCGGAGCTTGCAGTGAGCTGAGATCCAGCCACTGCACTCCAGCCTGGGCGACAGAGCGAGACTCCGTCTCAAAAAAAAAAAAAAAAAAAAAAAATTAGCATTTAAGTATGCCAATTAGGAAAGCATTTTTAGTCTTGAGGATTTTATTATTGATAAAGCAAAAAGTTATTTTAAATATTGTATTTAACACTAATGGAAATATTAATATGCACTGATTTGATTTAAAATCAAGAAGTTATGATAAAACTTTTTATAAAGATAAATTTAATAAGATAAATTTCTTTTTGGGGATAAATTTAATTCATTTTAAAATTTAACTGATTTAAAATCAAGAAGTTATGATAAAAACGTATGTAGAAACTGGTAAATTATAATTTATTATTTTTACTGAATTAGAATTACTTCGCAGTCATAACACTGTCATAAAATGAGAGACATTTATACCTAATGCTTGTACAAAGCACATATCACAAAAGTCCTTCAGGCTTAGATTATTCCTCTGGAATAAAGGAATAATACCATCCTCTTAATATTGTCTGTATGATTTAAATTCTTTTAAAAAGACATTATATTGTCTGAAAAATATAAATTATACATTACAATTCCCATTTTACAAATGAGGAAAAGATAATTCAGAATTCAAACAAAATTGAACATGAACAAACTGAAAAGCTACAAAGTCTCCAAGAAGCTAATGATTAAAAATTGCATCTCTTCTTGCTAAGTTATCATTTTCTCTGCCTATAAGCATAAAAGTCATTGTCTCAATTAAGGAAATTTTCTTAACCAAGTAAGCTACTGAAGAAAAAGAATTCTGAGTTATAAGCATAAAAGTTATATAAGCATAAAAGTCATCCTTTCAATTAATGAAACATTTTAAACCAGATAAGCCATTGAAGAACAAGGATTCTGATTATCTAGACTCCACTGAACTACAGTTTCAGTTTATTTTCCCCAAGTGCCGTATTTTCCCAAAGGTGATCTTCGACACAGATTTAAATTAGAAATGACATTTTAAAAGTCTGGCCCCGTATGTGTTTATTAAGATTTTGGTCTTGCTTTGTGAAGACACTAGGAAATCTATCCTAGGCAGAAATTTCCACTAAGATATCTATAAAAATGCTTTGAAATCATAATTTACTCAGGCACCATTTGTAACACAAAATCTGTTTAGGTAACATTCCTGATAACAAACAGATAATACACAAAGTGAAAGCAAACATCAAAAAAAACAGGTTGCTGGGATATTCATGGGAGCATTTCCTGCTTATGTAGTAAAGCCCGGTCTTTCATGATGAAGGCATCGGCCTTGATAACGGTGCATTGGGTTTTTAATATTTCCCCCTAGAAACGCTATTAAATAAATAAAGCAGCATCATGAGGAACAGATGCCCCTTTAGTCCTAAAACATAGCGCATCATGCTTTACGACTTCTCTAGTCACTGGTCAAAAACGAATAGTCTTGGGTGCTTTCTTCCTCAAATACCGCATGTTAAAAGGAAAAGCAGCGTAGCAAAACATCACAAAGCTGCACAAACACATGTGTGCTTTTGTCACCTTATTTCCTTAGAGTTCATGGGCATGTGAGAAGGTACACGGACCATCATTCTCAGAGATAACTTGAGCTTGGGCTCAGACTCAGCCAGGACCGTCCTCCTCTGTCTATGTCCAGCCCACGCCTCAGCACCTATTTCATGGACCTGTTCTGCTGAGGCGGTTTGAATAAACCACATTCCCTAATGGGACTGTTCTGCACCTGTCAAGATTTTCTTCTGTGCACTCCAGATTTGGTCATGATTAGGTTCTTCTGTCCTGGAACTCCCCTACACATTCAACTTGGGATTTTGTTCCAGCAGTCACAGACCTGCGGGATTAAGATCCCAAGTGCAGTGCAGTGGTACAGAGTGAGGGAGCACAGGTGTTGTCACCCGGCAGCCCTGGATTCGAGGTCTTCCACCCTCACCTCTCAGCTGGGTGTCACCCTTGGATGTCAGCCCCCTGTTTGTGATACCAACCATGCAGGAACCGCTATATTAAGGTAGTAGGCGAACTGCAGGTGAGCAAAGTGTAGGGGTCATGATTTCACACGAGGAATAAGCAATGAAATCCATGCTATGAAGAAGAAAGGAGAGGATGATTGGCTGAAAAGGAGAACATGGACATTCAATTGCAGTAAGATGTGGAAATCAGAGCAGTTGGGTGTGGAATGTGGTGCAGAGGTGGTGCCTTTTCTTGCAGACTCTTCGGATGGGACTCAAGGCTGGACACTCATCTATGTTTCCCCAGTATCCATATTTTTAAAAATACTGAGGGCAATAAGTTTCTTTTAACATTTTACATGTTATGGTAACACAGACATGATTTCTATTACTCAAGCTGTAAAACAATTGAAGTCTGTTTTTATCATTGTCTATTTTTTTCCACAAAACTTTTCACTCAGTTTTTGTTTTGTTTTGTTTTTGTTTTTTAGATGGATTGTTGCTCCGTCACCCAAGCTGGAGTGCAGTGGTGCAATCTCGGCTCACTGCAACCTTTGCCTCCCAGGTTCAAGCGATTCTTCTGCCTCAGCCTCCCCAAGTAGCTGGGATTATAGGTATGCACCACCACGTCTGGTAAATTTTTTGCATTTTTTAGTAGAGACGGGGTTTTACCATGTTGGCCAGGCTTGTCTCAAACTCCTGACCTCCAGTAATCCACCTATCTTGGCCTCCCAAAGTGCTGGGATTACAGGTGTGAGCTAGCGCACCCGGCCTCAGTGTTTTGAACACTGTACTTGTAATAATTATGAGTTTGATGAATGAATGAATAACAAAGGTTCCACATCCATGGCTCTCACCCAGATAAGCCAATTAAATGTGTTGGAAAGAACATGTGGTGTTTACTTAGCAATATTTTCAGTAATGTATGACATCCTATACTCCATGGTTCCTAAGTAGCTTGAAAATACCTCACTGGTCTCTTAGTCCAACCTAAGGTGAATGAATGCCTCATAATTGATTATACAATAGAAATATTTGGGGTGTAGATTTTAAAATTCAGAAAATTTTCTATTATAAAACAAAATTCATATTTCAATTTAAAAATATTAAAATATACTAAGTAAACAAAAAATAAAGTT
Organism: Macaca nemestrina; assembly: GCF_043159975.1. Classification (NCBI taxonomy): domain Eukaryota; kingdom Metazoa; phylum Chordata; class Mammalia; order Primates; family Cercopithecidae; genus Macaca; species Macaca nemestrina. The sequence continues at coordinate 150,186,042 of NC_092132.1, read as the reverse complement.
TAAATTTAGTAGCACATATGGTATATTGTTTCATTTTTAAATACTAAAGCTATGTGTATATAAGTTTGTATGTAACTGAATATACATAGATTTCATCTAGACAAATTGCAATAATTTTGATAGCAAAACAAAAGCTATACGCATATCACAATAGTACAGTGTATGTATAGCAACCTAAGTCAGAGAGAAACTTAATACTTTGAAATCAAATCAACATCAAACTTAAATATAATCTTAAAACCCCAGTTTAAGAAATGAAGGTATATATGTTGACACTTGGAAGAATTTCTAACTCATTCTATCCCAAATTTCCTCCCTTTCAGGAAAAAAAAAAAAAAAAAAAAAAGTTTGTTGGATTTAAAGGTATTAAGTCAAATAGAATGAGTTGAAACATCCCCAGAATGCACAAAGAACCTTCGTGCTTTGCATAAATTACTTTCATTAATAGCCCAGCATGAGGTGCTTGCTTGAATAACTTTTTTGTCAACAGTAAAAAGAACCTGCTTTCAGAAAAGAATTTTACATAAAATTCACCCAAGAGGGTAAAGACCAATTTTCATCTTAACAAGTAAACATTAAAGGCATTTATTTTTTTAAAGACTACATAAATGAGAGTGATTTACTAAATTATGCTTTTTGTGGCTATACTTCCTTTGGGGCTTAGAGCTCACAGGCTGCTTCAGGGAGCGTTCCACAGTCACGCGGCCACAAGTCTTACCGTGTCACCGTGACTTATTTGAGCATTGGTACAACTTAATTCACATGTGTTTGTATTAATTCCAACATATAATTTAGCATAGATCCTGTATTTTGACTGAGGCCTTAATCAGCCAGTGGAAGGAGAGACAGGTGCTGGTACGCCTCATTTTGTAGCACTTGTATTGTGTCTCTAGCCTGCCGTACTCTAAGCTCCGATAGGAAGAAATGACCGCCACCAGGAAATAAATACGTTGGAGAAGTCTTCCAGGTTAATTCTCTTGTAGCAGGATGAGCCACAGACAAAACGCAGACACCGAGTTACAGAAGGAAGGGGTTTACTCGGCCGGGGGCATCGGCCAGACTTCTGTTTCAAGAGCCGAGCTCCCCGAGTGAGCAATTCCTGTCCCTTTTAAGGGCTCACAACACTTTAAGGGGGTGCCTGTGAAAGGGTCGTGATTGAGCAAGCAGGGGGTACGTGACTGGGGGCTGCATGCACCGGTAATTAGATCAGAACAAAACAAGATAGGGATTTTCACAGGGTGTTTCTATACAATGTCTGTAATCTATAGACAACAGAACCAATTAGGTCAGGGGTCGATCTTTAACCAGGCCCAGGGTGTGGCGCCGGGCTGTCTGCCTGTGGATTTCATTTCTGCCTCTCAGTTTTTACTTCTTCTTTCTTTGGAGGCAGAAATTGGGCATAAGACAATATGAGGGGTGGTGTCCTCCCTTACTCTGAGCCACTCAAATTCCAATTGTAATGTTTTACCTAGTTGCAAAGAAATACTTAAATTTTGCTATTAAAGCTGAGGTGTCTTTATATTTTCATTTTAAAATGGACCATAATTATTAAATTAAATGCTTCAAAATCCATTTTAATGCACTTGCATGACACATACACTAACTAGTATCCTTCATAAAGGACTAATGTATCCAACAATTATTTGTTGAGAATCTGTTAATGATTAATACATGAAATAATACATGGCTTACAAATGAAATAATACATGGTTATTCATTAAGCAGGGTTTCCACTTTCGAAAAAGTGTGATTGCATATTATGCCTACTTTTAAAAAGTTAAATGCGATTATGTTCTTAAATATTTGTCTTCATTTTGGGGGTTTATCCTCATCATGTAATTCTTGGCGAGTCACATAAAACTCCCTAGGCCATGGGTTTTCCTGTTTATAAAGTGGAGTGATATAGTTTCTACACAATGTGGTTGTAAATACTGCGATAAATTACATAAAGCACTCATCACAGTAGCTGGCTTAGTAAATGGATAACTCGAGGCTATTATTGTTGTAATTGTGTTATTGATATTTTAATAGTTTCTTGTTTTTTAACAGTAAGAGTGCCCAACAAAAGACCAGGAGACAAGTGGGGGAGGAGGGGCTGAACTTGAACAGAGATGGCCAAGGTTTTCCACGCAGCCTTTGGTCTCCTCCCTTAAACAAGGGACTCAGATCTCTAAGCATCGGTTTCTGAAATGCTACCATGAAGGTCATGTTCCTTGGTGCTTAAATAAGACAAGTGTTCTACAAATACATTGCCATAGAGACATGGTTTTCGTGATGGCCTTGGGAGAAAGGGTAGAATGTTTATGGGCAGAATTCTCTGATTAGAGGATATCACAAAACCAAAGTAAAGTGGAAAAAACTGTGGTTCGGCTGAAATAACAGAGCCTGAACAACTAGGTCAGGAAAGAGAGGGCTTTCAATTCCAGGCCTGAGAGTTATGATCTTTTTTAATTTCTTTTTATCTTTTTTTTTTTTTTTTTTTTTGAGATGGAGTCTCGCCTTGTCACCCAGGCCGGAGTGCAGTGATGTGATCTCGGCTCACTGCAACCTCCGCCTCCTGGGTTTGGGAGAGTCTCCTATCTCAGCCTCCCAAGTAGCTGGGATTACAGGCATGCGACACCACACCTGGCTAACTTTTTGTATCTTTAGAAGAGTCGGGGTTTCACCATGTTGGCCAGGCTGGTCTTGAACTCCTGACCTCGTATTCCACCCACCTTGGCCTCCCAAAGTGCTAGGACTACAGGTGTGAGACACCGCGCCCAGCCACTGGTTATGATTTTATAAGAAATAAGAACTGTCAAAGTCTTTTGAAAAGGCATAATTTAGGGAGAATAAAATGTTAATATGAAGGATAGATTCAATTTCAGACAGAAGCAGAAGACACTGGTGAGAGAATGAATAATTCTAGAATAAAATAATGAAGGTCCAGGAGTAGGGGCTATGAATGTACTATTTTGGGAATAGGCTCCCATCCATGCTACTGATAATATCTCAGTTAATAGGATGGCAAAGGAGGAAAGGTCTAAGGTACCACAGTGTAAAATACGCCAGATTGTCAGCTCATTGGCCAAATGATTTCCTCCCATATTTAAACAATATTGCAAAGATACTTAAATTGAATATGCAGAGGGGCTTGGATGGTAAGTGATGGAGAAGAGGGAAAGACATAACATCTTGCTCAGTCATTCTCTCTCCCAAATTTATAAACATCCATGTCTTGCATCTTAAAAACAATTCTGATATATGTTTTATATATATATATATATATCAGATATTATATGTAATTACCTACATATATTTTTTCTAGATATATATTTCCATTTCTCTTATTTATTTGTTGGGAGGAATAGGAAAATCAGTTCCTGGGAGAAAACTGTATTGTTTTGTTTCAGGCTTATTTTGTTGCCAATTTCTTTTCTGTAAACACTGGTTTGCAGTTTTTGGCAAGCACTACTCATATTCATTATTTTTTCAATTAGCCTACAAGGTCTTTGAGGGTGAAGATCATGGGCTGTGTTTCATGGTATCGGCCACTGCAGCGTATGCCACGCCTGGCAGGCTGTAGGCATTCATAGACAGACAGACAGACACACACACACACACACACACACACATACAAGTCTTGGATTAAATCCCAAGAAATAATGTATTTTCTATTTTAATCAATTCTGTACAGGCACTAAGTGGTATCATGCGGCATACAACACACTGGATGTATCATGTTTTCAGTTTCAATTGAATGCCAATGAATTAAAAGACTGGTCTTTATGATCAAGAGATAATCCAAATTCTCCATTCAGTTTTCAGGAGTGGAGGGTACCTCTTCCACTGTAGAGTGTCAACTGGTGAAATCACCTCCAAGGCTATTTCAGCTAAGTAATCCAGATACTGAAATCAGACATGAGCAAGCTATTCTAACACGGAAAGAAAGCCATTATTTTCATAGAGAAATAGACTAATTTTGTCTGTTTGCATCTTTCTGTTATTTAAAATGTTGATTCCTTTCCACCCTCTAACTTGATTCTCTGTACTGTTTGGTCTTTTCCACTTTAGCTATTTTCCTCTTCTGATCTAATTCTTTCTGCTTTTTTATTCTCTCTCTGCACTGTTCTTGTTCGTTTTGTTCCTTCCCTTACACCTGAATGGAAATGATGGTGCAGCTTCTCCATTCAGACCCTGAACTTGTAAACAGGCTCATTGTTCTCTAGGGACGTTCTCATTCAACCTGTATCACCGGATGCTTTCAACTTCCTCATTCAGGATCTTTGCTTAAAGGAAAAAACAGATGGAAAGTTGTTGAAATACATGTGTTGCCAACTTGGATGGAGAATTAAAGAAAGAAAACTGAAATAAATAAAGCATGAGTGAGTTCAGCAAATACCACCAGCTTGACCTCCGTGGTTAGAGTCATACAGTTGAATTATTTTCATGTGCGTTACGCACCTTTTTTTCCCTCTCCATTCCCTGCCTACAATCGTCCTTGTCAATACATGGCGGGTTGAGCTTCAAAGGGAGAATGATAAGGGAAGTGGGCAAGAGGTGAGTCCAACAAAGGCCAAGAAGAAAGAACCTGATTTAATATTATGTGTGAAATAATTACTTTTATCTACATATGAAATTTGCTTGAGAATACAGATAAGGAAAGTAATTTATCATGAAAGCATTTCCTTTGCTTGCTTAAGAATGTGCCATAATCATATTTCTAAATGTATTGTATTTTCCAGGTAGAGGTAGTATAAGTATTGCCTGGAGAGAGGGCTATAATTTCCCTGATCCTGGAAGAATCCAGGGCACTGGGCACCAGCTCAGTGTGGTCACTGAGCACGACTCTTCTTCCTTCATGGGTTCACATGGACACACACTCAGCAACCCACAGAATGCTTTTCTCTGTAAGAATCTTTTTGGTTAAGTACATCTTGCAGATTCAAAATACTTAATAAAGCAACATACTGCAAATGCCATTTTTCAGATTTTCAGAAGGTGTGAACAATAACCAAGGGAACAGTGTATTTCAGATGGAATATTTGCTAAGGAAGATGTCTTTACACAGAACACAGTCTGAGGTTCTACTGTCCTAACGGCTGAAAGCTCAGAAAGCGTTAGTCACTGTACTTGCTCTTACTACAGGGTCTGTGTATTATCTAGTGTGTAAATAGCATTTAAGCAGCCTCAACAACCAAAATGCTGAAGATGGGTGGGGATTTGTAATTACAATAAAAAATTAACAGAGAAAACACTGATCCAGTATGGGACAAGATTTGGCTGCTGGTTATATTTGATCACACATCATCTTTTCTTGCAAGAAAGATTCTTGTAATTTAGATGTAATAGTTTATCTCAAAATTTTCAAGGCATTGAAACCTACTACTCCTCTTCACTAAGACCTAATGCAGGGCAGGTACAGTGGCTCATGCCTGTAATCTCAGCAATTTGGAAGGCCAAGGCAGGTGGATCACTTAAGGTCACAAGTTCGAGACCAGCCTGGCCAACATGGTGCAAGCATGTCTCTACTAATAACACAAAAATTAGCCAGGCATGGTGGCATTTGCCTGTAATCCTAGCTACTTGGGAGTCTGAGGCAGTAGAATTTCCTGAACCTGGGAGGCAGTGGTTGCGTGATCCTAGATCGTGCCTCTGCACTCCAGCCTGGGTGAGAGAGTGAAAATCTGTTTCAATAAATAAAGATAAAAACAGGGTGGCTCTAGCTGCAGAAGGTGAGGTTGGGTGGAGAAAGGGCTTCCCAGGCCCATGCTCTCCCTACTTGCTTCCTAATGGAGTATCACGGAATGCTCAGAAGCTGAAAAACATCACTCAAATATCTCGCTCATACACCCTCTACACCCTCCTCCATGCAGCAGAATGGAGATGGGTGGTAATGGTCACTAGTGTTAAGCTTGTATTTTTCCCCCTTCCCGTGTATAAGTTATTTAACTTGGTGAAATCTCTGTAAAATGCAAATAATAAAATACACATCTGAAAATAGGTGACGGCACAATTGAAATTTCATTCCATCCAAACTTGGCTTAAAATTAAATAAAGATTTAAGAAAACGCTACCACATTTAAAAAGTCTAAAGGTTCCTTGCTTTGATGTCACTAATGGACATGGTTCAGACACCAAAGGATGATTTTGACAATAAAATAACCATGTGTAGATGCCACAGAGGAATCACACATATTACCATTTTAAATCAATGAAGAAGAAATCTAACATCCTACCAGGAGAAAGAGGGGGAGACTTTTAAATGAAGTGTCCATCTATAAGTGCATTTCTAGAAAGCTGTCAAATTAGAAATGCAAAGCTCTGGATAATTTGCAAAAACAATAAAACAAACCAAAGCCAGCCTTCATTTTATTTAAACAACCTCCCCCAGCATTTTCTGTCACTCAGGGAAGAGTTGTCAGTCAACATTTGATTGAGTAATTTGGCAAGAATGCTTTCTCACCTTTCCCTTCAGCATACTGAGCTACCAAACTAGTAAGTAGTCTATGTTAGGTGCTGCTCTAAAATTAAATACCTTCTTTTGTGGGAAATCTTAAACTGCTCAATCATGCTCTAAAATAATTATTTTATGTCACATTTGTCAGTTAAATAGGAACCTGTTAAACAATGAATTTTCTTTTACAAAATAAATACATGCCCAAAGCACCTCCCAATTTAATCAGCTAAACAGACCAGACTGCAGTATGTCCAAAGCCTTTGAAACAGTCTTTCTAAGAGCAGAGGCATGGTGATTAACACAAAGACTCCTACACCAGCATAAGATCGCAGCAGCTCATTTTGCAACTCCCACCAAACAGTAAACCTGAAACCAGAGCGATTAGGAGGGGAACAATAAGGATTTTAGTGCCCCAGGACATGACCATGAGAAACACTTGTCTCTTCTGTAAACCAGAAGAAATTATAAGAATGTTCACAATCTTGATTTTAAGGACTCCAGGAGGACAATTAAAGACCCTGAAGCCAGATCTTAGTGATTTGCAGCAGAAATGTCATTAGGGACCCAAGAGAAGTAGTAGCAAAGAATCTAGGGAACTCAGGAGGAATCTTCAAGGATTTGTTAGAAACATGCACATCAAGTAGCATGCTGTTCGCATATTGAACTTCTAATAAAATGTATATTTATGTGTCCATGAATGAGGTGTACCTCTGCCTAACAGGTGGCATGGCATCTTTTTTTTTTTTTTTTTTTTTTTTTTTTTTGACGGAGTTTCACTCTTGTTGCCCAGGCTGGAGTCCGGTGGTACCATTTGACTCACTGCAACCTCCGCCTCCCGGGTTCAAGCAATTTTCCTGCCTCAGCCTCCCAAGTAGCTGGGATTACAGGTGCCCGCCACCAAGTTCGGCTAATTTTGTATTTTTAGTAGAGACGGGGTTTCACCATGTTGGCCAGGCTGGTCTCGAACTGGCGATCTCAGGTGATTGCCCCGCTTCACCTGTGATTTCACCGTATGATTTCAGCGCCATGTTGAATCACACGGTGTTAAATATTCTGTTTATGCCGCCTGCTGGAACGATGGAGGGAAACACCACCAAACGTCCTCTTGGCGTTCAGAGGCGCTGCTTCCGCCTAAAGAGCATTCGCACTTTTCTGCCTGAGTTTTGAATCTCTGTACTGTGATTTCTTTTCTCCTCACCTCTCCACGGGTTCTCCTGAGTTTCCAGCGGCTGCAGCTGCCGGTTCACATGTGTTCTCTTTCTGTAACGTTCTGATCATATAAATGATTACTGTCCCTGTTAAGTTTTTATAAAACATTTATTTATATATATATTTTGGTCCCCTCTATAGGCTTTGGAATTCGCCTAATGCAATTGCAAGTTTACAACTTTAAAAAATCTATGTGGTAAATCAGAACTCCCAAATCGATGACTGAATTTTAAATATGAAGTAATCAAACTCAATGAAAAATTTAAACAAATGATACCACAATTTTGTAGAATATGTTCAGTTTTGAGGGTCACTTCTACTTGTATTTCCTCAGGGGAGCCTGGAGACAATCCTGATCCATGTGGAAGATGAGGAGGCTCAGAGAGAGAAAGGATGCAAGAATACGAGGCTCTTTCCGTGAGTTTCTCGTAGACTGCCAAGGCCAATGCATTTTCTTAAATTCAATAAAAGGAATTACCAGAGAACAGAATTAAATATTAAATTACTTTCTCTGCCTGTTGCACGAATTATTTGAAATGTTGAGCTTGCCTGTGTATCTACTAGCTTTCTGTTTTTTTGCTGATTTTTTGGTGTTCTTGTTTGTTTTTTTGAGACAGGGTGTCATTCTGTTGCCCAGGCTGGAGTTCGGTGGGTGATCCCGGCTCACTGCAGCCTTGACCTCCCAGCCTCAAGGAATCCTCCTGCATCAAACTCCTAATTAATTTGTAAATTTTTCATAGAGACGGGGGCTCTCTATGTTGCCCAGGCTGATCTTGATCTCCTAGGCTCAAGAGATCCTCCTGCCTGGGCCTGCGAAACTGCTGGGATGACAGGTTAAGCCACTGTGCTGGCCCTTCTAAGACCACAGTTGTGATTTCCTATCACTTTGTGGAAGAAAGCAGAGAAAAAAAAAGAACTTCAATTAAATAGTATTGACCTTGTATTCGTTTGTATTAAGTACCGGTTACATAAGTTACCAACACAACTCAGTGTTAGAAATCCAATTTTCCAAGACTGTCACTTTTTCTTAAAATATCATTTAATTTTTGCTAAAGCTCTTTTTTATGCAAACACAAGTATATTGGAAAGTCAAGTGATTAACTAATATTTAATGTAACTTTAGGTCTTTGTAAACAGTGATTCCTTGGCTGCTTCTGTTCCTTTCTCATTGGAATGAATTTTTGCCTCTATCATTTTTTAGGAATATGGTTCTCTGAATAAGCATGTGTGACCACGTATCACTCACAGGGCCTCTCATGCTATTCATCTTTATAAAATGGCCTTCATTTTTCATGCACTACTAAGCCATTTGCTTAAGTTAGTTCACATCTGATAGTAAGAATAGTAACAGATTATGACCAGTGTTAGCATGGATATTGCAAATAGCTTCTCTTCAACACTACTTGTGGGAGTAAACACACAGCACCAGCTAAAAGCATTAAAAATGCATATATTCAATGACCTAGCACATTTTAGGAATCTATCTTACGGGAATAATGTTGGATATTCACACATACATTTGACATTTATCTCAGAATCTTATAAAATAGCAAACGGAAAAAATAAAAACCATCAAAATATAAAACAGGAAAACAAGCTAAATGGCCAAAATAGAAAATTAGGGAAATATTAATCAAATAAAAATTACTCGCAGTACTTACGTGGAAAAACATTTATGGCTTAAGTTTTACATTTATTTTTCTCTTATAACAGTGTTTACCAGTAAGATCACAGAGAAGTGTACTTTGATAACAAATGTTTGTTGTACAGAAGATCTAACTTTTGCAAGCATCCTTTCTTGGCAATTGGAAAGCTATGAAAATAGAATTCTAAGGAATCCATGTTTTGTCTGAAAACATGGAAAAACTGTTACCTCAAATGGTGTTGCTGCATGCACCTGTGCCCTACACAGAGCTTTTCCTGGGCAGGTTGGTCAGGAGCCTGTTTAGGGTTCTTCCACCTGCCCAGGGATTTGAATATCAGTTGAATGTTTGTACTCTGCTTGGTGCTAGATAGAAGACTTTCAAAAGGATATTTAACTTTCATGTATTCACCTACTGTTGTCACCATTAATACCCTACTAGTGAAGTTTATGCAAAATATAATTTTTTTGTTTTGTTTTGTTTTGAGACAGCATCTCGCTCTGTCGCCCAGGCTGGAGTGCAGTGGCCAGATCTCAGCTCACTGCAAGCTCCGCCTCCCGGGTTTATGCCATTCTCCTGCCTCAGCCTCCTGAGTAGCTGGGATTAAATTTTTTCTTGAAAATAAGTTGCAATATTTCTGAAGTTGTTTATTTTAAAAAATAGCATACATCTCAACAAATCATTTGTGTATAAGAAGAAATGTATTTCTACTAACAACAAAACTCTTTCTTGTCATTCTAGAATTTTTAAAAAGAAGGAAAAAAGGGAAAGAGAAACAATTTCATCCTTGTGATGCTTCCCGATTGTCATCTGTTGACTCCCTCAAGTACATCACAGTATCCTTGGCACTGGCAACAAAGATGTGATTGCAAGACCTTTATCACTTTGCAAGAACAGTGAATATTTCACTGATACACTTATGCAAACCAACCAATGTTTCGTTATTTGAGACACAGTACCTATTTCTCAGAAACCAGCCCTGGCCTTTTATATGTTTAATATGTAGTTGTTGTTTTTTCATTTTAAATGTTTGTAGGTACTATGGTAGATGAACACACTGACGGGTTACATGAGATGTTTTGATACAGGAATGCCATGTGAAACATGCACATCATGAAAAATGGGGTATCCGTTCCCTCAAGCATTTATCCATTGAGTTACAAACAATCCAATTACACTCTTTAAGTTATTTTAAAATTGTACAGTGAAGTTATCATTGACTATAGTCTCCCCGTTGTGCTCTAAAATAGTAGGTCTTATTTATTATTTCTAACTACTTTTTGTACCCATATAATAGGTAGTTTTATATGTGTGTGTCTGTGTGTACACAGGCATGCGTACACACCCCCACACTTTATTAGCTGAAAGGTCAAAGCCAGGAAACCTTTCATAAGAGTCTTTTTTAAAGTAATATAATTATCTTAAATAATTATTTTTCTTTGATTTTTAAATTATAAATCTAGTATTCTTTTCTGATATTTTATTCCTTTTGCCCCTTAAGCATTGTTTGAGTAGTTGAAAGAAATGGAATAAAATATATAGTTTTTAAAAGGAGGAGGAAATTAAACATGTATTTTTATTTTCACTTGTCAGGATATTCATAAGGGTACGTGCAAATAATAGTATATGGCCACTTATTAAAATGTATTAAAACAGAAAAAAGAATAGGTATTTATTGTTAAAAAGAAAACCTTTCTAGTAGTTATTTAGTTCTCTCTAAATATTTAAATATGTGCTTTCACAACTAGTGACAATCCTTTTTGTAATAAAAACCCTTGTTTGTACTACACATTCAGTAATCATTAGATGAAAGAACTGTTGAAACTGCTTTAAAAACAGGGTGCAGCTCTTTTTTTTACATAACAGAACAGAATGAAAATTTTATATAAGATGAAGAACAGGCAAAACTAAATTATGCTTTACTTATGGAATTCTTTACAGTTATTGGTAATTCAATCACTAATTCACAATTATTTATAAAGCATCTCCAATGATGCAATTAATATGTTTTACCAGAGTAAGATATAACATCAGCTGTTATCATAATTTAAGAAGTTTAAAAATTATATTTTTATCTATTACAATGAAATTATCTTGATTACATAGAACAAGTCCAAGCTAACACCTGTTAAGAATCCAGGATTTTCTGTGTGTAATGCTTGAGTTCTTTGAAACAAAAATGGAATATACATTTTAAAGTATTTTAAATCTTATTTGCTAATATATGTCTTTTCACTGAAGTTTATTTCTTAACATTAAAAACTAGTTTTAATGATTTGAAAACTACTATGTATGTTTCCATGGAATGCAAACGAGAGGTATGCCTCACCTTGCAGTATGATTTTCATTCAGCATCCAGTTACGATGTTATTGTTACCTAACTGATTACTTGGTTTATGCCATTACTTACTTCGTTATTTATCAACATGAAAGCTTGGGGTTGTTGCAATATTATTTATTTTTTACCTTTTTTACACCAAATGCCCTTAGAACAGTTTGGATGTTTGTGGGCATGAACTGCAATATAATAATGTTATGTTTCTTTTTATGATATGAGCTCCATTGAGCATTATTTTTAATATTAGATGATATCCGTTTACAACCCTTATAAAAATTCAGCTATTAAATGCACTAATACATCACAGTGGAGTGACGGTCCCTACATCAAGTAGCACAGAAACTTCATCCACAGGTCGCTGCTGCCACGGCTTCTCCCACGGTCAGGATGACAGGCAGCGCTTGATCACAGAGAAGCTGCACACCTCATGTCGATTAGAGAAAGCTTCCCATGACTAAAGTGCCTGTAGGCACCCAGCAGTGATTAATGGTCCTGATTCAGGAAATGTACAGGTGGTGATGGATTTAAGTGTCATGGTTGACACTGACTTCATTACATGCAAACTTTAAAACAGAAAGAATCATGTCCAAGTCTTCAAAAGATTTATCTGACAACTTAAAAAAATACATATTTATTTTTATTCAAATACATTTCTCACATAAAATTTTAGTTACTGTCCTTTATTACTTCCTTAATATTATGTTTTTATGAGTTGCAAATGAGTGAATGTATTAGTTTCATAAAAGTTATTTGCAGCATGTTTTATCTATCAGTTTTTAACATTTAAAATCAGTTTTTAATATATCAGTTTTTAACATTTAAAATATTATGATCCTGAAAAGATCAATATATTCATAATACACTGATATAAATCTGTATTTGACATGCTAAATTATTTGGGGGGTCAGGAACTAGTAAAAATCTAACAGAGAAAACACATTACCTATATAGTAGAAATTCTATAGCAAGAATGCATAACCTAAGGTTTTAAATTTGAGATAACTTATGCTTATTTTAAAATCACATATGTACTGGTTTCAAAAATACTTTAAATACTATTTTAAAATTTTATTTAAAATTGTATCTTCTTAATTATTTTTACCTGTCAGGGTATACTTCTAATTTTTTCTCATAGAGTCAATGCGTTTTTAATTACTAAAACTGAAAGGTAACTATCATGACGTTGATGAAGATTCTTGAATTCTTTTCAAGTTGCTTCTTCTACTAGCATGAGCCTCATCAAGGCAAGCAGTTGCCTCTTGTTTATTAATTCAGCTGTCTCCAGGGTCTAGAAGTGCGACTAACACATAATGCTTAATAAATACTTGTTGAATAGTCAAATATAATATCACAAGAGCCTGTGAAACAGAGTGTAATCTCAGCAATTAAGAGCAAGTACAACCAGGCAGGATTTGCATAAGCAATAATTATTCCATCAATGCAACCCCAGGACCACCCTGACCACCCTGGTCAATGTGACTGACAGCTTTCTTGAGCATTCCCTATTCCAAGATATTTTACTTAGTAACCCTTTTAATCTCCACAAGAACCCTATGATGTGGGCCCCATTATTCTCATTATTTTGTAGAGGGTGAAATTCTTCAGCCCACAGGCTGAAGAATGCGGCTCGAGGTCACGTGCCTGCAGAATAGCATCTGTGACTTCAAGCACTGCACTGACCTCACTTTACAAGAGCCACAGAGGCGTCAGAGGAGGTGTGTACCTGAGATGCGAGAGGCACGCCCATTTCAGCAGTGCACTCTGAAGTCTTAGCAAACTACTCCTCTGGTGGGAGAATATCAAGGCCTCTTATCAGCTTCCTGTGACTGAAGAGATACTGTTCCTAAGACATCCAAAACAATAACCTCTACAAATATATTTCCTACGCCCGATATGTTTACATTTCATAACTATTGCTATCTGTTATACCATCACAATTAATTTTTTTGTCTAGAAGGCATTTTTCAGTGATTTAGACTAATTTCTTAGAATAATTTCTCAGAGTCAGGTTTAGGGTAAGAGAGTATTATGAAATTTTCAGGTGCTTTGCCAAATCAGTCTCTACATGAAAAAAGAAAAATTAACTCCTAGGATAGGAGATTGTCTCTTTCATCATATTTTTTTTATCCCCTCAGTAGTCTCATTGAAAATGAATTTTAGTTTGGTAAATATTGGACACAACTGCGTTTTGATCAAAATGTGTTAACTAGTCAAGTTACTAGATATTATACAAATCGATCACATATTTTAAAGTGAACTTACATATGTATGTTCATATGACACACAGTTGCTTTTTTTTTTTTTTTTTTTTTTTGGTTTTAAGGAGAGACGAGTTTAATAGGCAAGAAAGAAGGGAGAAGAAAGAAGAAGCTCCCTTGTACACAGACAGAGGGACACAGTTGCATTTCATTTTGTGTGGTTTGCTTGTTTAAATGCTCGAAATGCTGACTTAATAGTACCTTTGTGCTTTTTTGTTTGTTCTCCTATATCTTACATGAATGTACTTTAGGCCTAGTGCAAAGCTTTGGTCCATTCAACTATGGTTAAACTGCATATTCAATGTTGGTGTTCTGTCATTGTTGACTCGCCAATTTGGGGGGATTTAAGACACTCCCCAAAAAAGTGGGCTTACATCCCATTAAATGTCCAGTGCAAGCAGGTACCATCGTGTTCTCCATTCTACAGCTAAGATGCAATTCAGTGAATAGGCCATGGCTACATCACAAGGAACTGCAGAGTCAGCACTGGACCCACATCTGAGGTCAACAATGCTACTCAGAACCAATGTTCCAGACTCACCAATTCACAATTGAAATGCTCACTTCTGATCATCTTAAAAATGTAATGCAGAAACAGAAAACAAACACCACATGTTCTCATGTAAGTGGGAGCTGAATAATGAGAACACACGGACACAGGAGGGAACACCACACACTGGGGCCTGTCAGGGGTGGGGTGGGGGAAGAAAGAGCATTAGAAAAAATAGCTAATGCATGTGAGGCTTAATACGTAGGTGATAGGTTGATAGGTGTAGCAAACCACCATGGCACGCGTTTACCCGTGTAACAAATGTGCACATCCTGCACATGTACCCCAGAAATAAAAATAAAATTAACTGAAATTAAAAAAAAAATCGGTTAATATTTCTTCTCCAGCTTAAAGGAGGATACGCCCACAACATTTTTAAACTGCTTTCAGGGATTGATATGCCTCCTTCACATGCCTCCTTGCATCATTGATGACTCTCCACATCTCATGCTTTTCTTACTATTTTCACCGCTGTTTCTACAGTTATCTTTTGATTTACCACATTTCATTCCTGATTTTCACCACAATGTGTATGTATTTGCTTGATTATGTGTTGACAGATGGTAAACTCTATGACAGAACGTAGGATGGAGCAGGGAAAAGCAGTGACCCTGGAAAAGGTAGGTAAAAAATTAAAATAATGAATGAATACATAGACCTGGTCTAACTACATGATCTCCCAGAGAAGAAAATAGAACTTCAGCTCCATTAAAGACCTTGCCTAAGTCGTTGAACTTTTCGAAACGCTTACTCTTTGCAGCATGAAAAGAAACATTTTTATTTGCGTATCATGGTTTAAAGACAGTTTTACTTTGAGAGTCTGGTTTAAGTTAAAGCCACATATTATTAGGAAAGAAAGATTGCCAAGTATAAGGATTTTGCGTACAGTTATACAATCAAGATTAAAGTGTTCGTTGATCGCCTGCCCTTCATTACCGAGTTTACATACTCAAACTGACTTTATATGAAAAAGAAAAGCCTTCCGAAAATGGGAATGTAGTCTCACAAGAAATCAGTGTAAACAACTTCCAACCCCCAGACTTCTGAGGAAACAGACACACAAAAGCACATTCAGTTTGGAGTTATTTAATTCCACGATCCTTTTAATCAAGAACATCCTATTCCAAGTTGGGGAGCAGCTGGCAGTAACTCTTCGAGTCACGACTGCACACAGTGCAAAGGCCTCTGGGCGCTCTGTGTGGACAACTGCCACAGCTGAATTTAGACCAAGCTTCTCAATACAGGTAAACACATTGTGTCACATTAGAAGGAAATTCCTCACATTTAGCAAGGTAATTTTCACATATATTGGCCTAATTGTTTACATGTTTTCCACACTAAACATCAAGGTTTGAATCAAAATACACTTTTTTTTTTTTTAATATACTTCACTTTTATTTCAATCTCACAAACGAAGTTAGCATGCAGGAAAATTAAGTGAAACCAATGTATACCAAAGAGTTATGGTCAAAAATAGCAGAAAACTGAAAATTCTAAAAAGGAAGTATACCGAGAAGCATGAGAATTCAACATTCATTCCTGTTTCAGCTTCAGTTTTGATTGACACTTGATGCTCGCAAATTTTTAAACAAACATTTAAATCATGATGACTATTCTGAAGAGGTCTCAGCACTAGCGCTAAGATTTGTACGTTGAATTTGTTTGCAAACGACTTGTTAGCCATTTACATGGTGTCTAGTACAGATTTGTCACAGGACATAGTACACATATGTCACAGAACACGTATGTATTAGTGTGCAGTGGGTGGGCACGTGAAGATGCCTGCGGGGAGTGGGTTAGAAGGGATTACAACCGTCTTTTCTTGCATTTATTTTTCCATTTAGATTTTTGCTTCTTTCCTTTCATCCTAATTTCTTCATTATAAAATTCTCAGATGAAATGTTCATGATGAACATTTTCCCAATCTCTTGGGCAGAAACGATCTTTCCATTTCCCTGGGATCATAATCAGTGAATACGTGCTGTATTTCTGACACTCCTTGCTACATTCCACCTACGATAATTTCCCATCGTATGATCCAAGGAGATTGTGGGTTCCCTGAACACAGATCCCATTTCATTCCTTTCCCCATGTCCTGCCATACTCAGCAAAGCAATGTCAAGTAGAAGGCACTCAATACATTTTGCTGAAGAGAGAAATCTTTAAAGGTTTTGTTTTTGTTGTTGTTCGTGTTTCTTGCATCTTCTCTGAGTTGTTTTGGATGGCACTGGCTTGACTTAAAAAAATATTACCTTAAGGAAAACTCACAGGTAATTTGCTCTGACAGTTTTGGATTCTGCTGTTCAGAGCAGCAAACATTTTTATTACTCTGTGACTCTGGCATAAAGCCCCATATTAAATTTTATTTTCAAATTGCGTGCTAAGAAGAGCATTGCCACTCTTGAGAGAAATCTAGAACCTTCTCCTTTCTGCTAATAAGAATGTGGTAAATCACCAACTTTCTCTTTTTGTCATAGATGTCTGGAAATAATTTTGGTCTTCACAATTTTGTGAATCTACATGTATGCTTAATTAATGTACTCCTCTGGGCTTTCATTACCAATTTCCTTATATGATTCTGTAGGTTTTCAGCAAGTCACCAGAAATAACTTGTGAAAATAGATTGAAAATAAATTTAATAAATGAAAGAATGGTAACTGACCTCCAGTTTCACGTCAGCCACATCGTGCCATGGAGAGCTCATGTGGACGGCTGCCTCTTATGTGTCCATCCACCAGCCCTTACCACGAGAGCATCTCCCAGCTCTTACTCAGATAGACGCCTGCTTGTCCATCTCATAGCTTCCCCACAAAGCACGTTTACTGGAGCAAGCGTGAAACCAGGTGTCTGTGAGAAAGTCTCAGGGGGATAACAACATGAACAGCAAGCCCTGCCCTCAAGAGAAACTTCTTCTCCAGTGAGGAAACAGCCTGTCTGCAGGACTCCTGTTGTGAGGTCACTGCCACGTGCTAGGATGCCCAGGGTGTGGCAGCCCCCAGCAGAGGTGACCTGACATAGGGGCCTCAGTCACCCCTGTAACCACACAAACCCCACAAAAACAACTGTTCCCACATGGCTCTCTTTTTTCCTTTTTTCTTTCTGGTAAGCACACATAATTTTACATCTCATTTATGAAATATTCATAATTCATAGATTTCTTCCACTCATTTTTTTTTTCTATTCATACTCTTGGAACCTACCTACCAATACAGGCATCACTGCAAGAAATCCATGAATATGGGGGCTTTATTTCAATACATTCTACCATGCAGCCTGAAACACACTTACGTGAATTTGGCAAAGGGCTTCAAAAATATGGATCCTCACAGGGTCTAATGAATAGATTGAGGCACGTTGGGGGGAAGTAATGGGAAGGAAAAGTGTCATCGCTGCTCTCTCTCCACCTCCTCGTGGTGATGATGAAATTACTCCTGCCCAACCCAGCTCTAATTATGGCTAATTGAGCATTCTGATATTGATACAAGAGATGTGTCCCCAGCACATGACATCAGTGCCTGATGGTGCTCATGCTTTTAAGGGAAAGCAGCTTTCTTTTCTGGAGGAATCAACAATTTACTGAGGTCTGGTCTCCTGATCCCTTCCCAGTGCTCCCATTAGCTTTAATGAAGGGAACACAATATGGGAACAGTGAGCAGATAGGGAATTAGCATCATAATGAGTCTTTGATTGCTAGCCACAGGTTCCACTGTTTTTACACTGCCTTCTAGAAGCTTGCATTTTACAACAATTAGAAAATAAGAACAACAACAAAGACGCTGCACAACACCTGGACCACACGACGTTCCCTCCTTTCCTCTAGATGTGCACAGCGACCTTTGACCAGCGGCCAGTGCGCTGAGAGCGCTCTACTTCATAGTTCAACATGGGGCCTCGGGCCCTGACCACATTTTACAACACCAGTGAGATGTCAGCACACTAAGAGACAGGGACAGCCAAATCTCAATCATGTATAGGAAGTTTTAGGCCGGGAAATTTAGGGCATCTTTCTTTCTTGGAGCGGATTGCAAGGTGCTCTAATTTGTTCTGGAGGTAGAATCAGAGGAGCCAGTCAGGGATCATGCTATTGTGACTGCTATTCTAAGGCATGAGAGAATGACTGAGGACAGCTGGAGGAGACATCAGTGCAGCCAAAGAGGCTCCATGCAAAGGCTGCAGGAGAAGCAGTTGATAAATGTGCATGCAACTCACAGGATACAGTGTGCCTTTGGCTTGAATGTCATGTCACTCCAAAATTCATATATTGAAGCTGTAGCTCTCCAAGTCATGATACTAAGAGCTGAGGCCTTTGGAAAACATCTACAGTACGATGAGGTCACGAGGATGAGGCCAACATGATGAGATTATAAAAAGAGGAAGAGACTCCAGAGCTCTCTCCCCGCCACATGAAGACCCTGCGAGCAGGTGCCATCTATGAGCCAGGACACAACGCGTACCCAGAACCAAATAAGCTGGAACCTTGATCCTAAACTTCTAGCCCTAGAACTGTGAGAAATCAGTGTGTGTTATTTAAGCCACTGTCTGCGGTATCTTTATAGCAACATAAACCCATGAAGACAATATGGAGAAGTGTCTAAATTTTCAGAGCTGTTTATACTGTCAACAGTCACAAATAAACTTTGTAAACTGAAGGGCGTACTCCATAAAGACCCTTTTTCATCAACAATATGAACTATAGCCTCAGCCAACACTGCCAAAGTTAAGTATTAAGAACTGGCTTGAACAACTCACAAATACTTTAAACTGTATATTCATAAGGGAATGGTTCAATTATTTTAAATGACAGGCTCACCCACATAACATCTTCTATTCCCAATTGATTACTTTTCTCTGTTTTTCCTAGAAAATGGGCTTTATCAATGTATAGTGCTTTACTGTTTATAGAGCATTTTATAATATATGACATAATGTTATCACTTTTCACAATCAAAATTAGCTATGTCTTATATTATCAACCATTGGCATAGGTGGGAACTTAATTATTAGGGGAAAAGGTGAACTTGCACTGTATCTGAGCATATCCCAAAGCTATTCTTGTCACACTGTAATTAATATGTATCAGGAAGCAGTTACGAGATATTCCTGAATTTGAGCTTTTATACGAGATTTTAAGTGTTGATATATTCCTAGTGGCATAAAATATTTCTCCCACTCCTATGATCAGGGAAATCTTCACATCTTACATGTTTGTGAAGATGTTTTTTGCCAAACTTTCTCACAATTCACTCTGCTCATCTCTGCTTCTATGTTGTTTATGCCATTTAGATTTCTAGTGTCTCTCTTTGGTTTTCCATTCAAATTTGTGGTTAAAATATTCCCGCCCTTAATTTATTTTGTTTGTTATGCCCAAATGATGCCTTACTTTTGGCTTATGCCTTTTCTGTATCGAATGAAAATACACAGGCGTTTCTGCGTATTCTTTTGAGAATTTGGAGAATTTAAAAGAACTGTGTGACAAGGACTAAAAAGCCCCCAAGCTTCTGAATTTCTGAATTTTTGTTTCTGCTGCAGGTGAGAGTCTCACCTAGACTGGGGATACATACCCCTTAGCCAACCACTAATGTCCCCACCCCCAGTAGTCGGCTACTCTGAAAATCCTTTCAAGTTAGGAGTGAAGGTGGAGACTGTTTTTATTTTCAGGCTAAAACTCACAATTGCTCTAAAACATCCTTGCTTTTCCCAGTGGTTTTCTCATAAAGAGTAGGCGCCCGGCTCACCTTGGCCCACCTTTGTACCCAAACCCAGAGGTTCCTCATTCATCTATCCTGTAGTAACCGTGATTTTTCGCACAGTCAAAAATGCCCATCCTTCTAGTTCCTTCCAATGACTTGTTATTTACATAACACATGCTAAAATGTCAGGAGTCCTCCAGATGGAAAACAGTGATAGTTATGCGGCACGTACAAGATCCTCCAAGAATGGGTATCTCAATCGTTTTCTCCAGTAAAGAACATGCAATTATTCTAAGTGAAATAACTCAGGAGTAGAAAAACAAACATCGTATGTACTCACTGATAGGTGAGAGCTAAGCTATGAGGACACAAAGGCATAAAAATGATACAGTGGATTTTGGGGACTTTGGGGGAAGAGTGGGAGGGGGTGAGGGATAAAAGACAACATATATGGTGCAGCGTATACTGCTCAGGGGATGGGTGCACCAGGATCTCACAAATCACGGCTAAAGAACTTACTCATGTATCCAAATACCATCTGTATCCCAATAACTCATAGAAAAATAAATAAATAAATAAATACAACTGTGTTTACCTAAGTCTGTCTACATCGTTTTCCATCACATCACTCATAATGTTTATTTTAAATTGTATCAATTAGAGCAGTATTGTTCCCTTTGAGCTGTCTCTTAATGATGTCTCCTGTCATAGTTTCCTTCTTTGACGTTAATGTGCCCCAAAGAACGACTATTTTTGTGTTTCATTTGTTCAGTCCTGCATTTAATAAACATGCATGGAGCCCCTGTCATCCGACAGGCCACGCACTTTGCAAAGTCAAGAGAAGAGGGAGTTGGCAGAGCCTCACTTTTCAGTGAGTCAGCAGGAGGGCATGCACTTGCACTTGCAGGGAATAATGCAGCTTTATCTGTGAAGTTTCCCGTCATACAAAACTAGTCAGAACTACCATCTGAGCTAAAACTTAAGAGTGCTGGGATTTAAATCCTGGTCTGCATCCCTGAGCTGTGTGATACTGCGTAAATTACACAATCCTCCTCTGCCTCAATATTTTCATCTGCAAAATGAGGATAATCCTTGTTCAAACCTCCAGGGTTGTTAGTAAAACTAAATGAGCTAATATATGGTAAGCAGAATAAGACATGCAATTAATAAAAAGATCTTAAGTCACATGATTACTATTAGTATATACTCCCTAAGGATCAGAAAACTAATGCACCATAAATTATGTGCATACTATTTAGAATTATGTGCTTTAGGATTATGTGCACTAGAATTATGGTCATAGTCATTTAGAATTTCACTACTATTATGAAGTACTGCTCGCTCAGAGAAAAAGAAAAAGACCATTAAATTATGTGGGGCAAAGACAGGGCAGATCTCAGACCAGGGTGGTGGACGAGAAGCCTCACAAGATCAGGAGGCAGAGGGAAGCACCTGGCATCTGTAGGAAGCTGAATGTGGAAGGAGCTGCCCACGGGTAACGGACAGGGTCAGAAAGAGGGCAAGAAGTCACTGGAGGATTCTGAGGGGGGCACGATGGCCACTTTCATCATTGCAGCTCCAAGCATACCAAGGACAAGGCCAAACCATTAGTGTTTCCTACTCTTGTCTTTACAATAACTCTGAAAAATAGATATCGTTATATGTACTTTATAGATTGAAAACAAAACAAAACAAAAAGCAAACAGGGTCCCTGAAGCTAGTAGCCCAAGACAGCACAGCGGGATAAATCACAGGGCCGGGATCCCAATCCACAGTTGGCTGGCTCTTTTCCCCAGGAGCCTCTAGTGATTTAGAAGGCCGCAGACATCATTGTGCATCCTCCCACATCTAAAATTACCTGTAAGTCATCAGGGTAGGTATCAAACTATCAGGAAAATACACTTATGGGACTTGGGACAGGAAACTGCCCTTGGATGCCATTTCAGCGCCGTGGTGAAGGACAGCCCCAATTCTGTTTTTAATGTTTCTATTTTAGTTTTTTCATAAACCCCATTTATCAAACGATATTTTTCAAACCACAGTCCACGTGTCTCACGATAGAGATCATGTGGAGTGTATTTTCAGGATAAGTTCCAATCCCATGGATTGAGGGCCATTGCTAACTATGGTTAGATGTTCCCCTAGACTGGTAGTGTCTGATGGGGCTGTCTATTGCAGCTGTAGAGCACGTCGCAGAAAATTCAGGTTAGGAACCTCCTGGACTGACGTGCACCCCGCCACCTGCACAGCAAAGCCATCCTGCAAAGCCAGTGGCAAGCTTGACTTCAAATGACACATTGATGTTCCCAACAAAATGTCACACATGCACAGAGTTTACTGAGCCAAATTTCGATCCATTGCAAAAAGAAAATGCTGATGACAGATGAGGAGTCTCTGTTTTCCTATTTAGACTTTTCAATTCTAAAGCAGTGAATACTTTTGGTTCTAAGAGAACAAACCTAGAAAAAGAGACACATTGATATATGTTTCTATCATGTAAAGTGGCATTAAATAATGACTAGCTCATTTTGAATCCAGCACTAATAAGTACACTATTTTGATTTTTCATCTAGGTTGTATATATATATATATATATACACACACACACATATATCCTACAATATTTGGATTCTTCAAGTAAGAAAAAATATAGCTAGGGGTTTCATTTGAACAAACTGCCAAGGCTTGTTACTTGTGTTTTATGAAAAACAGAATGATTTATTGGTTCAGGATTGTGTGTGTGTGTGTGTGTGTGTGTGTGTGTGTATTTATTTGTGCATGTGTCTGTGGGTGAAAGGAGATCATACACACAAAAAACTAGAGGGAACAGAAGAGAAAGAGGAGCAAGAAGAAAGCCAGAAATAAAAAGAAAGTTTGCATCTATGTCCAGAAAATGAACACTTTATTTCAAGCTTTATTGCAGTTCATTATAAGCCTTTAAAAATAGCACTCTGGAATTTGGTGAAGACTTGGGAAAGATGGATTATTCAGCTTCGGGGAAAATCACGGATCTCATAGGGTGGCTCTGACCACATTTTGATGACTGTGCTCATGTTCTTAGCTTTCGAAAACACTGTGGCTTTTATGTTACTTAGGGGGGACTTGTCATGAAAAATTACACCATAGATCCTGTACTTTTGGAGAAGGTGTGACGGATGCCAGCAGAGCCTTCCTTGCCCCTTCTCACAGTGTGTGGTAAATTAGAAGGTATCTAAGAAGCGCTGATGGGTTATAAATTCAAGTCCCATTTCATGCTTTACAAAACTCCCATACCATGTACAAAGCACATTTGTAGAGAATAAATTATTTTTAAAGCAGGCATATGTGTTTTCATTTATTAGGGTTACATATTGCATTGTTTTCCTTTTCTTAATACAAAGTAAATGAATGCACATCTACCCTCTTCTCTAGTCTGATGTGCACACACACACAAACACACGTGGGCATGAACACTCACACACTTTAGAATATAATCACTGCTCAAAAGTCTCCAGCCCAAATGTTTCAAGAGCTAGATACAATGAACACATAATTTTACTTCCTGGATTGCTCTACTATGGAATAATAACAGTTTCATTTTATTTGAAGGGGCACCACCTTCTAGAAGCTCCTTGCCTGGCAGAACTGTTGCACTCACAGAAGCTTGCTAGGTTGACATTAGAATTCTCATTACAGCCTCCCAGAATGAAGTAAGGACTTGATTCAAGAAGTCTGATTTAAAGGCCTGCCTTTAAAATGTTAAAGTGATTTTTCTTCTTCTTCTTTTTTTTTTTTTTTTTTGAGATGGAGTCTCACCCTGTCACCCAGGTTGGACAGGGTGAGACAGCATTCTTCAATGTTAAGACTGTACCCTAGGTCTGTCTGAGCATCAAATAATTTTTCTTCCCAATTCATTGTGCACTCTTGCTTTGAACATTTCAAATCATTTTGCATAACTCAATTTTTTTTTTCTCATTCTAGCCTAAAAGTTTCCCTGGCTATCCTCTGACTCTCAGTTAAGCCAGGCCCCATCCACTCCCCCGCTTCTCTTTGCTATCTCAAAGATAGGAAAAAGTCTTTTCCTCTTCATTATATGAAGACCCCTTCCAAAAATCAAGGATCTCATATGTGGGAGCTACAAGTTCAGATGAACAGGATTTCTCAGGTCATTGGAAGGCACCACCTTAAAATCTCTCCAAGGAGCCCTTTTATTTTAAAGTGCCCCGGGCCCTGTGAGGGTGCAAAGACACGGGATGGAGCTTTATAACTTCCCTCGCCTGGCTGAGGGCATCAACATTCTTTCTAGGATCCTTCCCTACGTTTCTAAAAGCTCAGTGAAAACTCTTCGAGGGTGTTCATTGAGATGTAGATCCCTGAGCACTCAGACACACCCAGACAAACTTTCTAGCCACAGGCCCTGGACATTTTGGTGTTGAACATGTTTCCAGTTCAAGGTGAAATCTGAAATATCATGGTGTAGCCATGTGCAAAGCTGAGCAACTGGCTTCCCTGGCTACCAAAAGCAAGATCCTCCTCCTTTCTTTTTCTACTCCCATGATGAGCAGACCCTTATAAATTATAAGTGTCTTATTCTTTCAACTTTCTCATTATTTATTTTTTTCCAATCTATGCAACATACCAAAATCATAATTTTCCTAAAGCACTGTTTTCCTTATACCACGAGATATAGGGACAGAGTGAACATTTTACAAGCATTTAACCATGGAAAATGTATTATGTTTGAGTTTTGCTCAAGGGCCTGCTTTTAAAATGTTAAAGTGATTTCTTTTTTTCTTTTTTTCTTTTTTTTTTAAAGATGGAATCTCACCCTGTTGCCCAGGCTGGAATGCAGTGACACGATCTCAGCTCACTGTAATCTCTGTCTCCCGGGTACAAGCAATTCTCCTGCTTCAGCCTCCCGAGTAGCTGGGATTGCAGGTGCATGCCACCATGCCCAGCTAATTTTTGAATTTTACTGTAGAGGGCATTTCACCATGCTGTTCAGACTGCTCTTAAGCTTCTGACATCTAATAATCTGCCTGCCTCGGCCTCCCGAAGTGCTGGGATTACAGACGTGGGCCACCACGCCCATCCAAAATGTTAAAGTGATTTCTATCATCTTGTGAAAACATTGGGATTACTTTCTCCCGTCTTTCCGGAATGTGTTTATGCACACAGCGTCTATCCGAGTTCTACGGGAGAAAGCAATCCAGTATATGCACTTCTTTCTTTACACACACCATGCCCACAACAGCAGCCAACACTCTTCCTGTGTACACGCTTCCCATGCTGAGGCTACACAGCGCCCGGTGTTTCTGTAGCACGTTCTGCGATGACCTCCCTGAGCAATGCTTTCTTTCTCCTCCAAACACGGACAGCATCTTTGCACCTGCATTGCTGATTTGTTGTTGATCACACTATGGCATGATAATGACTAATGGATATCAGGGTTGTCTGTCTCCGTTCCTGGTAAAGTGGTAGGTTTCTGACTTTTACTTTCATATTCACCCAGCAAGGCAAGTATCTTTATCTCTTTTTATAGTCAGGAAACCAAAACTCTGGGAGTTAGACTCTAGCCCAAATGGTGCCGCTATGAAGGGGAGGAACACCATTTTTAATTCCTCATTCTTCTCACTCCAAGGCCAATTCTCCTCTGAGAACTGTGAAGGATAAATAAGGCTTTGCTGATAAAGCAAAATAGAGAGTTCCCAGACAGAGAAAATGGATTGGAAATAGGAAACTGCAAGTTGGAAGGAGCTCACTAGCAGAATAAAGTGCAAAATGGAATGTAAATATTGACAGGACTCAGGCCAGAGCAGTCTCTGCGCCATGTCAAGAAGCATAGCCTTATCCAAACCCATAGTTCCAGATGTTAATTGATACCCTGCCAAAAAGAAATGGTTCAGGGTCCAATCTGTTTCGCACATTGCAACATCTTCTACCTGATCTCTGAGAGTCACATCGAATGGTCTGACATCAAAAGACTGAGAAATCCCCAACAAAGGAAACCGCTCAACTTTTTAACTCTATGTTCTTGAAAAGAACTCAAAATGATTTTACTTTCAACACACAGCTGTTAATAGACTTGGAAACGCTACTTTGCCTAAAAACATAGGGAAGCTGTTGAAATATTGTGATTTTTTTAATACCCTTTTGATGTCACCTCTTATTCATAATCTGCTGGGCAGCTGGGCTGGTTCCGAAAACTAAATCAGAGTCTCTAAGCAGTGAGACCCTGGTGAGTCTGTGAATCCTAAATCTGAAACTCAATATTGAACCTCGGCTTTCTGGATCATCTCCATCTTGTCCCAGCAGCCCATTATAAATATCACACAGCATTTCAACAAAGACAAAAGAGCTTGCATCAAATTCCAAAATAGCATAACTACTGCAATGTTTTTCAGTTTGGAGGAAAACCTGAAATTATGATGAATAATAATTAGTTACGGTTTTACTTCTGTGTTTGTCAAATCTGTACGCCACTCACAAATACCCTAGCCTCTCACAACTCAGGCTCTGGAGCAGAGAACAGCAGCACCAACCAGAGCCGAACGATTGTTGGAAACAGGGAATCTCTGGACTCACTCCGGAACTGCTAGATCACAGTCTGCATTTTGAAGAGATCTCCGGTGAGTCCCGTGCACGTGAAAGCTGGAGAGGAACGTTTAATAGGTAAATACATACTTCGGTCAAAATTCCACTGTTCTCACATTTCATTTTTACTAAGTGACATACAGGATCTAAACCGGGATAGCATTTTGATTTTCGTTCACAAAGTTGACGGGCATATACAAAAACAACCCTGAATGTGAAACAGTGCTGATTATGGTCAATTATATTTCCAGACAACAAGGAAGGGTCACCATTGAGGTCCTAATTTTTCTTTTAAAGTGATATTATTACTGTTGCTATTGTCACACAATTCATAACCAAAGTAAGATCAATGTTTTAGAAGTCCAGTGGAGAAGTAACAGTTTTTATAACTCAAAAAATTTGAAGGTTATTTGCTGAGCACAGACTTTTAGAACTAGATATAGGTTAAAATCATTTTTCAAAACACTTTGTATTTCAAAAGGTGTTTTTTTTTTTTTTCATTGTAGGGCAGAAATCTGAACTCTCTATGGCACTGCTTCTTACAGCAGTAAACGTGCAGCTAGTTATAGCAATTGCTGTGTGGGGTGGGCATTGTGCTAAGGGTTTTCCAAGTGTCTGCTCATTTGCTGTAGTTAGCAGCTCTCCGAGGGACATGGTGATCACTTCCATTTCACAGACAGCGATCTGGGACTTCCAGAGCAAACCTGCTCTAGGTCATCAAGCTCAGAAGTCATAAACCCAAGACTAGAGCCCAAGTCTCATTCAAACCGAGGTCTGAATCAGTCATCTTGGCTTAGCAACTATGCGTCTACAGGCTGATCATGGAAAGGTAACGAAGAAACGAAAGAGGGCATTGCCCATCGCTCTCCAAGATAGGTAAGAGTGGCTTCTTAGCCTGCTGGAACCAGCTGTGGTAACAGAGACAGAAAACCTGGTTTCTCTTCTAGCCAACTAACAGCACTCCTCAGAGGAGGATAAAGGACACGATCTATTCATGATGCAGTTCTTTTTTTCCCCAAACGATAAAGGGATTGTGTTCAGAGATTTCTCAGGTGCCATCTATTTTAAATTTATGATTCAAAAAAAAATCAAAGCCTTTATGATATATATCTTTATTAAGAAATGATACTGTGATTCTCTAAAGAGATTTGAATCAGAAGAACTTAGGTACTCGTATTTATTAAAGTCAAAGGTGGGAAACGTTAATGTTCTAGGCCAGTGCTCACTTAAAGGACATATTAAGCTTGGATAGCATGTGCCAACAGGAAGGAACCCAAGCCATAGAATGTCACATTTGTTGGAGGAGTATTGGATTGCACAAAATTACCTTACTCTCCTAACCAGTCCTCCATGAAATTGTGCAAACTTTCAGAAGAAAGAGAAAAATGAGATATTCATGGCTTCGAGAGAAACTCTAAATGAAAATATCAAAATGTACAATTGGAACACGAGGATGTGCCAACTGGTTGATTTGAGGAATAAATCAGAGTTAAGCAGCATTATTTGAGAATGACTAAACTGGAGCGGGTACAACGGCCCTTTAGAAGGCAGTGTGTTTTCAAACGAAAAATGTATTTAACAGTGTTAATTTTGTTTTACTTTTTTATTGTTTCCAGGATTAAGGGCCACATACAAAAAGAAGGAAGTGTGATTATAAAAAACAGGTATTTCATAGTTGGCGAAATGAATTTTAATCCATAAAAGAGGGTTTTTTTTTCATTGCCTACAGCTTAAATAATTTATAGGAAATGTATTTTCCAATAAAATGAGGTTAATTTGGAGAAATTTGATATGAGAGAAGTATGACACCAGAGCGGCAGAGTTCATCTCTGCCCTAAGAATGGTAAGGATGGAGACCGGGAATTCTCTCCTGGGATAACAATTTTTCCTACTGTTCCCATCTTTAGAGACCAGGGATGTTTTCTTCTTCTCTGCTACCCCTCAGTCGGGACAATTGTATGGAATCTTGGGGTAAAATATTACATTTTGTCCACACCATTCAATAAATTAGAAAAATGTTCCATATTTCAAATATGTTTTCTTTGAAATCTTTTTTTTTAACTTTATTGAAATTCTGGTATTTACTTAACCCAAATTAAAGGATTGCTCTAGAATGCTATTTCTAGAATTTGTGAAGAAATCTGAAAGTTGGGCTTAATTCTAGGAAATAAGACAGTCAGTGTCTTCTCCGAGTTGCAGGGGCACCTGCTGGTGAGTCCATCCCTTTCATGAGGAAGGAGAGGGGAGGGCAGGAAATAATTCCTAGGGTATATGCTCCTGGTAGCGAATCAGAGAGTGCAGCTGCCCCTTCATGGAGAGCCACCTTCTTTGCTCCTGCAGGTTAATTCCGACATGAAAGACCCTTTTTTCAGTGCCTGCTAGAGATGGTGCTTTTCAGAAAGACAGGAGGGAAAACCTGTGTTGCAAAACCACATCTGACTGAAACCTCTAAAACACAGCCTGCCTCCTTCACTCCACTTGCGGGGTTGCAGCATTTTTTTCCCAGCAATTCCTTCACTGCCCAGTGAAGGAATTAAACCATCCCTGGCCACCAGCTGAGAGAAAAGGTGGAGATTGGAAATTGGCCCCACAGGAGACATTGTGGAGAGGGTGCCTAATCCACCCAGGTGAAAATAAAACTATCTGGGATAAGGCATGTGAAAGAAAGCCACCAATCATGTTAGAAATTTTCCATACAGTAGAATTAGCTGGTATTGAAAAAAATTCACATTATTTGCCTATTGAGTTTCAGGGTGGAGGTACCTAGGTTTTGGGGTAATGTGGGATGGCCAGGTTTCTCCACCTGCCTAGGACTTCAGTGGGTCGTTGCATATACAACTCTGATTAGTCACGTCTTTATGCGATAGTTCACGGTGACATCAGCCTGTCATCCATGTGTCCTCTTAGAAGCCTGATAATATCCATCATTATGTTATACCCCGAAACATGCTTAACAAGCAAGTATGCTAAGGTGATTACATTACAGTCTAGTTAATAACGCTGGAAAGAAACATGGAAGAGTAGCCGGTGGTGACACCACCACACAGTAACAGAGCTGAGTAGAAATCAGAAGTGGTGGGGCACTTTCTTTGTATGCACTGAGGCAGAAGTTGCTGAAGAAATTCTAGGATGATAGTGGAGTGCCCACACACTGCTTTCATCTTCCTGTTTTAAAGTTAGCAAAGAAATGTGATCTCAACTCTTTTAAAAAGAGGAAGAAATATACCTTGGGACTGTCTCTGTTCAAGTCTCCACTCTGCCTCTTTGCTTGCTGGATGGTTGAATATTTAACTTCTTTGAAGCCTATTTTTCTCATCTATAAAATGGGAATAGTAGTATCTCCAAGTAGCAGTAGCAACTATTGTTTACATTTTTCTGTTATATAACCAATACTAGTAATTATTAGTAGTAAATGGGTTTTTTTTAGAAAAAATACACTATTGAAAAAACATAGAAATGGCATTTTAAATAAAAGAGGGGTTTATGAATAGAGCTACAATATCATGCTAATTATGTCTTTAGACCTTCAGCTGGTATGTAGAGGTTCAAGTAAAGGAGAAATGTGTACATATATACATATATACATGTGTCTGTATGTACATATATTATACAGTTTTATTGTTAGATATATGTAAATATATTTATAAATCTTCATAATATTTATTTCCTCTTTATGCTATACTTGCTTCCATAAAAAAGTGTTCAGGTGCATACCTTACAACAGGTTTGTGAAATAAAATTACTGAATCCAAATTTAAGATAGAAAATATGGGACTGGCTGTTGTGGCTCATGACTGTAATCCCAGCACTTTGGGAGGCTGAGGCAGGAGAATTACTTGAGTCCAGGATTTTGAAACCAGCCTGGGCAACATAGCAAGTCCCTGTGTCTACAAAAAATTTAAAAAATTAGCCAGGGTTCTGCACCTGTAGTCCCAGATACGAGAGAGGCTAAGGTGGGAGGATGGCTTGAGTCCAGGAGTTTGAGGCTGAAGTGAGCTATGATAGCACCACTGTACTCCAGACTGGGAGACAGAAGGAGACCCAGTCTTAACATTAAAAAAAAAAAAAATCATAAAGGAAAACACAAAAAACAAATCTGCCCATTTCAATTGGTGGCACTGGAGCATTGCTGCATGGTCTCCTCCATATTCACAAATGATGTCATTGCTTTTCCAAAACCATTTTTCTCCCAAAAGATGGAACTGTTAGCATGGGATAGGTCAAGTTCATAGAAACAAAGAAAGATGGAAACAGCCACAGTTGCCAAATGCTCTGTGGGTCCCCGGCTGGAGCCCTGGACCAGAAAAGACATCAGTACAACAGCCAGAGGAAATCAAACAGAGTCTAAAAGTGAGTTAGTGGCACGGTGGCTTCATGGATTTCTTGGTGCCAATAATTACACTACGGTTATGTAAGATGTTCACACGAGGGAAGCTAGGTTTACACTAAGGTTATGTAAGATGTTCACACGAGGGAAGCTAGGTTTAGGATATACAGCAACTCTCTGTGTTCTGCAAATTTTCTGTAAAATGAATTCAAAATAGTTAATAATAATATGAGGCGGGAGAAGATGATGCCTCCTTCCTTTAATTTTGGGGCGGGTGAGAGAAGGATTGGTTTCAGGGAGTCTGTTACTCAGCGTCTTCCTCTATAATTCTCCCTTGTTAGAAATTAAATAGACACCAAGTCAATTATCAATTAAGTGACAAGTTGAGTAAACACTGGAGGCGTTAACTGACCCTTCAAGGGTTCTCTGAGGCTCACTCAGCTTTCCCCATTTCTCTGAAGTTTTGTTTTAACTTCAGCCAATCACTGATTAGATTGATCTAATAGTAAAATTGTGCTGGGTTAATGGGAACAAAATAAACTAAGGCTACACAACTGTCGCCCAGAGTTTCCCTTGTAAACTTGCCTACACCAGGTAGGCAAAAGGGTCAAGTTATGCTGGTTCATGAAAAATAGAGCTTACACCTTAAAAAATCATAAAGTAACAGATATTTCTCTTGAAGTAAAAAGGCAGCCCTAATCCAAAGCGGAAGAAATGTTCTTGCATTTCTTATGGCTGTTTTCCTGGGAGGGAGATCACATAACCTGTTTGTTTCACTTGCATTATTTCTGTAGTGTTCTTCCAGGTACTCTGCACGCCCCTCTAAGCATTATGATAATGGGATCAATAATAGATGGGCAGTAGGGGATTTCCACGTGGAGGCGTGCAGCTGAACAAACGCACCAGGGATGCAAACGCACACTAACATAAAGACAGGGATGGGTTCACTGGTTGAGCCTGGCAGGGAGGAAGCCAGGATGGAGCCAACCGGGCAGCTGTGGACAGCCTGGGAAGGGACTCTGAGGCTTCCAGGCTCTGTCTCAGGGAGCTGAGGCTCAGTCATGGAAGTTAAGAAATTGGTGCATTTAAATTTGTGTTGGAAAACATTTTCAATGCATTTATTTTTATTTTCTTTTTCCTTACCTTCTCTGTCTTCTACACACTCCCTGTGACAGAAGGGGATGGACACCTGGTTCTTTCGTTACATAAGTTCATATTTTCAACAGAGTAAATGCTCCCTCAGTGTTCCCAGCCAAGATTCTATAACCTTAATCCCATTAACCTACATGTCTTAATTTAGAAACCACAGAGGGAGAACTCAGAAATGAAATCAATTTTCTTTCTTCTTGATATTATTAGAAGTACAAGTTACAGGCCACAACCTCACATCTCTTCAGAAAAAAAAAAAAAAAAAAAAAAAAAAAAAACACTTGGGTAGCTTTACCACTACACATTTCCTTTCTAACTGCAAGAAAAATAATGACTAGACCATGCTATAAAGTGAACTAGAAATGGTAACTCTCTATTAAAGTAAGGGATTGATAAGAAGCCAACCTGCATAAAATGAGAATCTGACTAGTGTAAAAAAAAAAAAAAAAAAAAAGTCAGTTTCATCTAATGTACATACAGCCTATGAAGCTTAAATTACTAACCCACCGTACGCTTAATATACAGATAATTTTGGCACATGACATCATCCCCTATATTGAGACTGCCTCCACCGCTGCCATGGCAACCCTGACTTAAAACATAGCCGAGCAGGTAATTTCACTCCAAATTAAATGAAAATAAGGCTAATCCTATTATTGTTCTTAACAATTTTCCAAGTAGCTTCTTCTTCGAGTGCCCTTGCTTATGTCCTTTTTAAAAAATAGATTATTGGAAAATCATATGTGTATCTGCCCTCACTCCACTCACAGTCACTCACACCGCCCTCCTGGTTCTGTGGAATGATCTGTGCTTGGGAAGAGGTAGCATCACCCACAATGCTCCTCGTCCCTGTCCGTGCAATTCGGGAATGGGGAAACCTTTTAAATATACCCATTTGAGTCATTAAATATTTCAGAGACTGTCAATGTAAAATTACTCTAAAGTAATAGTCTTTTAAAGATAAATCATGTTATGCATTTGTATAGGCCCTAAAAAGGTACTTCAAATTACTCTGTTTTCTGTTTTAAATGTGCTCCTGTAGGTTTCCATAGTTATTTAGGAGAACCATCTTTTGCTTTTCAGCCTCCACTGAAGATTCATTGAAAGCTGAGAGTTCCACTTAAACGCAGTCCTTATGGCTGTGTCAAGATACTTCTTTTGACTATTATGATAAACATTAAATGTCACACACACACACAAAACACTCTGGTGACCCAGCACATATGCTAAATTGCTTTTCCATCTCCACCACGACAGTTACCTGTTCAAGGCTTTATGATCCAGCCTGCAGGCCTGAAACAGAGAAACTGCACTTCTCTGACAGGGCACTGAAGCTCAGACCTGGCCTACACTGACTGGGGGGCTATACACAGAGAAATGAAAATGTCCTGGAGTCAGAGACCTTGAACCTGAGCTCTGCCAAGGGTTCCACCAGCTTTGCCATCTCCTGTCCTCTGCACATCTCAGTTTTATTTTTAAATCTACAATAATAGATAAACGGATAATAGTAGATAATATTAAGAAGAATGACTCCACAGGGCTTTTGCACCATTGCAAACAGGACAATATAAGTCATCCTAAAAATACAAGTATAATACTACTCTATCCCTGGCTAATCATGGCTATTTGAAGACAGCAGCTAAGCTAAGAGGCAACAGTTTATCAGACACGAGGGCACACAGGGTCATAGTTCCCACTGAGAAATTTCCCACCAACTTCCCTAGCAAACACCCAGAGAGATTCCAGTGATGTAGAAGATGTCTTCCAGCCTGGATCCAGGCACCAAGAAGATAGTGATAATCTCTCTGGCTAGCTGATATTCTCTCTATGACAAGGATGATCAGTTGTTGCCATAAAGTGCTACGGTGGTCCCGTCAACTTTTCAGACAGAACACGCTTCTCATCACACTCATGATCTGTACTTTCTGACATAAACTAAGTTTGTTTGGCAAAAGCTGCCACTGATCGTAGGTTCTGGAATCACTAACAAATCAGCTTCACTTGCTTCTACCTCTCTCCCTACCTGACATCTTATCAGCAAGGCGTGCAGTCAATGCCCAATACCTCTAGACTCTCCTAAAAATAAGACCATCAACAGTAAGCATATAAACTGAGAATCAGTTCCTGTGCATTTTATACCTCAGTGATTTTCTGAGAATCAGTCCCTGTGTATTTTATACTTCAGTGATTTTCTGAAAACCACAATAATGTAATTTTAAAGCTAGAAAGAGGTTAGATCACTTGAATATCTTTAAATGATTAGCAGAGAATAGGCACTAAAGAGATGTTTAATAAAGTCATTTTTAAGATTTCTTTTTTAGCACACCCTCTCTTTTCACAAATAGACTTGTCTAAAGTCGTAAGGATTGCTTTTGGCAAAACCTGTGGTAGAACTTAGGTTACCCAGCTCTCAGCTCAGCTTTTGTTTCCATGAACTCTAATGTTAGACATAGTGAGATAGGTAATAATTTAAACAAATTCCTGAGTGTTTAAAGTTAAAATTGTACAACATACATTAAGCAGATGGGTCCTGGCTAATCTAAAAGTTTGTTCAGCATGAATAAAACTGAAAACAAAGACAATCTAGGTAGAATTTGCTTGGTTTCTTCCTCCCTCCTATTTGAAATAACATATAACACAAACACAAAAAAATCAACCAGGAAAGGACCTCTCCATGAATAGAAATCCTCTGTATTGAGCCTTGTGCTTTGGAAAACAAAGTGCAATTCAATTCAGTTCCAATAATTGGTTTAAAGCAGGTGGCCCTATTTACAATACGTTTCATGCTTGACACGTTTGTCCTTTAGCCTTCGTACTGAAATGCAAACTGCAACCTGCTCACTATCCCTCGCTCCATATTCCCCTCTTCCTACTCATAAACGGCCAACATTTCCTCAGTGTCGACCTGAGTCTCAATATACCTGTTCCTGTTCCGTCATATTTCAAGATCTAAAACAGATAACTGAAGCAGTTTTAATGTGTTCAGAATTTAAATAACAAAAATAACAACACAGTTTAACACGCAACGAACGACTTCAATTCGAGACAGAAATTAAGCCTTTGAACAACTGTGCTTTTAAGTCTCTCCAATTGCACTTATGGACACAAACAAGACTGTTCTGGCAACCACGACCGTCACCCCTAAATAGGCAGTACTTCCTTAGATCTTGTTCTCCTTTGTCTCTACCAGAGCACACACCAGAAAACTGACCATCCTGTGGTTAATTCTGCACAGATATTGGACGAGGAGGTGTGTTAAGTTGTTTTGCCTCTGAGGATCTTGTAGCCACAGGCACTTCCCATAGGCGGCTGCAGGATGTGGTACAGTCTTCAAGAAGAAAAAGAAATGCACAATCACGTATCTGCAGCAGTCTGTCAATGCTCGGTAACGTGAGATAAAAGAGAATACACAATCGAAAAATCTCTGTTCACAGTGAAACAGCTCCAGACCAAAGCCAAAACTAACTCGCCTTACTTCGTTGCTTTAAAAGAGTCCAAAAATGAGAGCACTCTAAGCTCAAGCACACAGATAACTTCCCAAGCTCCAAACACCAGCACACAGACATCTTAGAAACTTTGAAATGAGTCACAGTAAAGGCAACTTTTTCAGAGCTGAAAGAGCAAAGTAAAAAAAGGAACACTCATGCTTGCCCATGAACGTCCAGAGACAAGCAATTCTTGAAGCCCGTTGGGGGGAAAAACCGGGAAAACACAGCTGTATCCTTTGTGGCATCTCTTCCTGGGACTTACCATATGGATGGAGCTTCCGTGCCACTGATCTCTAAGAAATCGTATCCTTCTTCCAGCTGAAAGTCAGTGAAGACCAGAGCAATGGTATCCCCGGGCTCAGCCAGAATGGTCCAGGTGCAGTCTGCGTTGTTCTCGTACTCTGAAGGGAAGTGCGGGCTGGAGATGGAGCTGCTGGTCCCACGTAAGGTTCCTCCGCAGGCTCCCTCAGCTGCAGGGACAGAAGCAGAAGGAAAGCATCGCATTTCAGGATGGTTTTCATACACGAGTGTGTCCACAATGTGTCACTTCTTGATCAGCGACAAATATTTTCTGAACCCAAAATTGAGACACTCAATCTGAAAAAGAATCTTTTGGTATGTTAATGAGTTCTATGAAAAGGCTGACTAAAGTCTAAAATTTAAATTGTATTATTAATTGAACGGCCATTGTGGGAAAGCTGGAAATGGTGGCTTTTCTAAAATGTGGAAAGTGTAGTTGCCACATACCTGACATTGATAGGCAGCCTAACACGACTTTCAAAGATTTTCTCTGAAACCTGGAAGATGACAGACACTATGTAAGCAACATTTTGAGGCTTAAAAACATGTGGGCATTTATTATTAATTCATGGATACCTGGCTTTGAGAATACTGTGCTCTTAAAAGAAATGGTTGCCCTAATTTTATTTTCTATAAATTTGAGATTTGGGTTTTGAATTTTCAGATAGTTATTGAGTAACAGAGGCACATCACCTCATAAAAAGGTTCTGAGTAGAAAATAGTTGCATGAAACTTAAAATTGAGTATCTCGGAAAAGTGAGACGTGAAAGGCCAGTAAAGATAAAAGTGCATTTAATATACAAACTAACATTTAAAAAATTATTGGTTAGAAGATAAATAGAACTTGGAAAGTTTGCTATAAAAAAGTTTCCTGTTACATTTATATTATCTATTACAAAATACTACATACATATTAACCTATATACATAGTTTATATATACATATATAGTTTATATATAACATATAAACTATATTATCATATATAGTTTATATACTATATATAGCCATATTATACATATAAACAATATATATGAGAGAAGTATTTTAAAATAACTTGTTTTAAAGCATGTTTTCAAAAATAACTTGTTTTAAAGCGTGTTTTTAAAAATTTCTTCCTTCCCGCATTTCTTTCTTCCTTTTCTTCTTTTTCTTTCTTTCCTCAAATACTTCCTTTGCAGAATGTATATTTAACAGTAATTGATTCTGACACGGCAGTGTGGATGCTATTTAAAAGTCAGCCTGTTACCAAGACGGGGGGAGCTGGCCATAAGCAGAGCTTGTGTGACTGGCCTGGGCTCTCACAAAGTGCGTATCTTCGACCCTACCCACCCTCTCTCCACCAAAATTACAGCAAAGTGGGAGGAACTGACCTCCTTTTATTAACTCCTCCCAAGTTGCAAGTTCCAAAATTTCTTTCATCTTTCAGCGATGTTCATTTTATTTTGGCAGGATCTAAGCCTCACAAAAATGTCGAAATAGAACCCACCTTGTGGGCAACAGTAGGAGGGTGATATGGGTCCCTTTAAATTAGCTGCCTTCAGTTTACTCAGAAGAATGCCAGGGGCAAAGGGGTAGTTGAGAGCACGCTGTTTTTGTTCCCAGAGTTTGGAGTATTGCATTTTCCATCCTTCTTACAGGATGCCAGGCTGGTCTACACACTAGTCATTCTCATGCTGTTTATGTCAACTAAAGCTAATGGCTTTAGAGTGGACGTCTTTGAGAGGTACGGTTGGAGGAAAATTGCTACCTTCAAATATCAATGAAATCAAGACTAGAGGAGGGATAGGTTTTCTCGTGTTTTAACAGTTGGTCAGTCTGTGATACCCATCCAAAGCACGTGACACTGTGGAAAGGGCTGCCCATATTTTGCAGGGCATCTCAGGACACTCATTTTTGAGATCCCAAATTTATTTTAAAATTAATAAAGTGTGGGGATTATAAAAATTATGCTATCGTGATATTGTTTTCTTTTAAAAGTGTAAAACTGAACACAAATAAAAATAACTGTGTATATACTGCTATTTGAAAACTGTGAAAATAGTTCCTGTGGCCATGACTAAATGTCTCTCCCGCCCCCTCCTCTCCGTGGGCACCTTTGTGCAAGCACACACACATCCCCGATCATCTGAGAACCAGCTCCACAACCGCCCAGCTCACCACAGTTTTTATGACACTCTTGGGAACAGCTACTAGGAATGTGATCATAATATACATTTCCCTATTAAAACTATATTTTTGAAAATAGAGATAAAAATCAGTACCGTATAAAAATAAGAGGAAGCACATATTCCAGCCACGAGGAAAAATATAGTGGCCACTACTGAGATTCAGACACCGTGCAGAATTCAGCTCTGAGCCACTTGGGTTGGGATAATGGTGAATCAGGTTAACAACTAAAAGTGAGACATACTCTATGTTGTTTTTCTTTAAACCCAAATATAAACATCCCCTTCATAAAGGGATGAGGTAAACAAGATCACTAGAGACAGATACTTTTATAATTGATTAAATAACTCTATATAAACATATCACACACATAAATACATATTTCCAGATTGTTTTTCATGTATAAATATATAATTTTATTTAATATTTAGATTTTATTTTCTCTGAATTCATTATATACAAAAGTTAATTCATCTCAATGTAGAAACAGATGCAAAACAAAAGAGTTCTAATACCTTTATTACATTAAAAGATAAAATATCATAGATGTGTGGAATTAAAAGTTATCAAAGTCCAAGTTACCAAAATGATATGGTTGAAAGATTAATGAAATGTGTTAACTGAAATCCAATTGCTGAAATTGCACAGATTCTTAATAATTCACCTTGTTGGCCAACAATCACCCTTTTCAAAGTTTTACAGGGGGGAAAAAAAAAAAAGGAACTGACATCCAACGATTACGAATTTTTGTCATGGCAACCTATGAGCTGAAGCATTGTCTATTCTTGAAAAAGCTTTGAAATAGTTTTATTTATGTGCATGGCATAGAATAAACACAGAATACAAGTGTATAGAAGAAGCAGCTTCACTGGATTCTTCTGGGAAAACATCTCAGTAACCTCGACCAGAGGTGAACGTAAACCTATCTGACAAGAGTGTTTACAGGCAGCCAAGACAAACAGGGACACCAGCCACAGCTCCAGGACACAGTCCTGGGCCCCACCCTGCAGCCATTAGCCCCCTGGTTTCTCCACTGCTGGAAGCTCCAACGACCTGTAGGAGGTGCCTCGGGAGTGTGCAGGGCTTCGGGGATATGTGTTCACTGGTACAAGAGTGTTCTTTGCTATTTTAACAGCTGACAGAGCTGTGCTGGTGCCCACCCCCGAGTACCAGCCCTGATCACATGGGGGTACCTCACCGTCATGCAGGTTCCTTCTACTTAAAACGGCGGCCGGGCGCGGTGACTGACGCCTGGAATCCCAGCACTTTGGGAGGCCGAGGCGGGCGGATCACGAGGTCAGGAGATCGAGACCATCCTGGCTAACCCGGTGAAACCCCGTCTCTACTAAAAATACAAAAACTAGCCGGGCGAGGTAGCGGCGCCTGCAGTCCCAGTTGCTCGGGAGGCTGAGGCAGGAGAATGGCGTGAACCCGGGGGGCGGAGCTTGCAGTGACCCGAGATCGCGCCTCTCACTCCAGCCTGGGCGACAGAGCGAGACTCCCTCTCAAAAAAAAAAAAAAAAAAAAAAGAAAGAAAAAGAAAAAAAAAAAAAAAAGGCAGTGGTTGAGCTGGATAAACTCCAATGTTACGCCCGTGTCTAATATTTGGATCCCCTGAGTCTGAGATCTTAGACACAGTATCTACGTTTTCCTAGAACTTCCCTTGATGAACGGGTGGATCAGGGAGACCCATACTTCATTGGGCCAGCATGAGTACCATGCTCGCTGAACCCGGGTAAGACCAGAGCATCTACTGCAGCAGACAGGCGGTGAAATTTAAGGGTAACTTTGTTGGTAAAGGAGTAGGTGACATGAACTACTCCTTTACCAAGAAGGCGAAATAGAAAAGTCAAATAAAATGAAGAAAAAAACAAGGTAGCAGAGAGAGAAAAAAAATCCCAAGCCTGCAATCACTATTGCATTTCTTCAGTAAACACGTTAATGCCCATAGAATATTTCAGAATGAGTTAGTTAGAATCCCACCAGAGTAATATATGCAAGATGTATTAGAATTCTTTGTATAGCACTCCACATAAAATACTATAGAATATTAAGATAATCTGATTGATAACTTGAGTATTATGTATATAAGACAAACAAACTTAATGCTACTCATTGGATAAAATGCTTAAATCACAGAAAATCTTTAGTACAGAATGAGACAAAATTAGTGTTGGTGCGTGTGTGTGTGCGCATGTGTGTGCGTGTGTTTGTATATGTGTTTGTGTTTGAAAGCACCTGCTAAAGTGCTGTAAATTTCTCTAACAAAACTTTTTAACTCTTAATTTCTTCACTATTTTTGGAAGGGGCTTTATTTTCTAAACAGCAATATTTTAAACATAATAGCATTTGAAGAAGGGCTACATAACTATTATCTTTGATGAGCAAAACGTTTTTAAAAATAAATCAATTTGTTTCACTTTCAGATTTATGCAGCTCTACATGTTGACCCATTTTATAAATAATGCAACAGAGGAAACAGTTTTCAAAGCCCATGTCGACCGAGAAAAATTAATTACTTAATTTTTGATATAATATTTAGTCGTGAATTTATCTTCCAGTTTGGCTGCTAAAGATATTAAATTGCTCCAACATATCACTAAAAGATAAAGGCTTTGCTGAAAGAAATGGGAACCATTATCCTTATAGTGTGGAGTGTTATAAGGACCCAATATGATTAAATGTACATCATAAATGATGAGTGAAGAGACATTATTAAAGTATATTGGAATAACTGAATAGAAATTTTTAAAATATCAACTTAAAAATTCTCTCATACAAAATACCTGCTACACAAATTAAAATGTTTGAAGGTATTAAATAATGGGTAACTTGTCACATTAACATACAATATATGGTCTCAAATTAAGCACTATCTCAACTAAACAGAAATTGTGAAAGTTACTGAAGCAAAAATAACTTTATAAGTAAACCAATCTACCTGTTTATTTTTTCAAAATAAATGTATATAAATAAAAACAACACAATAAAAAAATATTTGCAACAACATAGCAGGGGAATATTATTTACACTTACTTGATTTGTATTTTAAAAAACAAGATACATGCTGGGCGCCTGTAGTCCCAGCACTGTGGGAGGCCGAAGTGGGCGGATCACGAGGTCAGGAGATCAAGACCATCCTGGCTAACACAGTGAAACCCCATCTCTACTAAAAATACAAAAAATTAGCTGGGCGTGATGGCGGCACCTGTAGTCCCAGCTACTCGGGAGGCTGAGGCAGGAGAATGGCGTGAACCCGGGAGGCGGAGCTTGCAGCGAGCTGAGATAGCGCCATTGCACTCCAGCCTGGGCAACAGAGCGAGACTCCGTCTCAATAAATAGATGATTGATAGGTAGGTAGGTAGGTAGGTAGGTAGATAGATAGATAGATAGATAGATAGATAGATTAGATTAGATTAGATTAGATTAGATTAGATTAGATTGATACAAACAGATACATGGAAAAAAGGATTTTAAATGGCAATTTAAATAAGAGTGAATTCCAAAATAAATTTAAAAACAAACACAGGTGAAGTTTCAACCTTTCTTATTATGATAGGCATTCAAACAATACTGAAATACCATCTAATATCAATATACATTAAAAAGATAAATTTTGAAAATATATAAATACCAAGAGTAAAATTAATATAGTTGTATGTTCCTAATATCAACATGCATTAATATAGTGCTTCAGGCAATTTACCAACACACACGAGTGACAATGAGAGGGCTCATATTCCCTGGCGAGTTACCCAATTTGGGGTCTGATGTTTACTGAGTATACTTTAGGTGTCTGATATTCTATACCAAGGTCATTATGTGAACTATTTTGTTTAATCACATCCAAAATGTGTGATGAAATGTTTGTTTTTGTTCCTATTTCACAGCTACCAAGAGTTTTTTTTTTCAGATTTTTAGAAAACAAAAAAAATTCATCAACTGGGAAACATTTGGAGACTCAGAAAATATATGATAAACTAAATAAAATTAAAATTAATCAGCATAAATACTCTACTGTAAAAGAGAAAAAAAGGTATAATGTCTGCTCTGTGAAAAAGCAGAACAAATTGATCTACATTAAGGTGTATACATATGTATGTTTCAACTTAAGTAAAAAGACTAAGAAATACAAACATTTTAATATAATTGTGGTATTATAGTAATATAATTGTTATGAGGGATTTAAAAACTCCTTCAATGTTTTGTCAAGAAATAGTTTAACATCTAGAAAACATCCCAATAACATTCATGAATAATGAATGAAACCTTTGAATTCTTAATCATTGTAGATGTAGAACTTTATAATGTGTTTCTGAGAGAGTATATCCACAAACCATGTATTTGTTGTTTTTGTTTCAAAATAAATTCTGCCATGAATCTTTTTTTTTTTTGAAAGGAAAGCCTATTTTATAGTAAAAAAAAAATTGCCTAATTTTTTAAATTATATATCCGGATTTTTGTGTTATATTTAGTAACAAGAAAAACATAAAAATGAAGTAGTATTTATAGCAACACATAATTTGCTATTATAAACAAAACATTTATTTGGGATTTTCCTTCTTTCCTTCAGTTTACCATTCTACAATATATTTTAGATTTCAATAAATTTGTGTATTAAGTAGTTACTTTTTTTGTTTCCTCAATTTTTTGTTAACAGATCTAGATACATTGTTTTCTATACCATATAGGTGACCTAGACATTCTATGATTACCTATTATTTAACATAGCATGATTTTAAGATTTTTATTTTATTAAAAATATTTAGCTGGTTAGGTTACAAAGTTGACCTGGATGAGATTGGTGACTATTATTCTAAGTGAAGTAACTCAGGAATGGAAAACCAAACACCGTATGTTGTCACTGATATGTGGGAGCTAAGCTATGAGGACGCAAAGACATAAGAATAATATAATGGACTTTGGGAACTTGGGGAGAAGAGTGGGAGGGGGTGAGGGATAAAAGACAACATATATGGTACTGTGTATACTGCTCAGGTGGTGGATGCACCAGCATTTCACAAATCACCACTAAAGAACTTACTTATGTAACCAAATACCACCTACACCCCAATAACTTATAGAAAATAAAATAAAATAATAAAAGAAGTTTCAAACCTATAAACATTCACTGTAACTGCAGAAAACATAATGTAGCGGCAGGTCTGACTCCTTGAATAGAGACATGTGGCCGGGTGGTCACACCCTCTGCAACCAGATAGATACAGACAAAGTGCTTTGTAGGGCCATTGTCTCAATGTGGTGGCTGACAACGAACACTTAATTATCTCCAGTTTCAAATCATATGGTGAGACATTTGCTTTTCTCAACGAATTGGCTCATTCTTTGATTGTTTTCTGAATTGTCTTGTATTGTGTAAGGACATTCCACATGGGATTGTAAGGTTTGCAGTCATTAATTCACTCACAATTGAGAGAACATACGGTGTCTCCCATGGATACCATGTTTAGTGCTTTATTCCCACTTCAAACAACAGAAGAATTTTCAGGACTCCCTCATTTGATTTGTTCCCGCTAAATATTTGGAAGTGAGTTATTGTATACAAGCAAACATTAACATGAGAATGAACAGTGTCAAAATCTCACTTGCACTTTGTGTTAACAGACCCAGGACTGCTAGCATAAGCACGGTCTCTTAATTCCCTGGTCCCCGTGAACAGGAGCCAGCTGCCAAAATCACTGGGAATTGGCTTAGAACTGGACTTTGCAGAACCATGCATTTATG
This sequence comes from Macaca nemestrina, assembly GCF_043159975.1. NCBI lineage: Eukaryota > Metazoa > Chordata > Mammalia > Primates > Cercopithecidae > Macaca > Macaca nemestrina. The sequence goes on along the minus strand of NC_092132.1, from coordinate 150,142,167 downwards.
TTAATTAATTTATTCATTCAATACATATGAAAACTAATTCTCTACTAGAATGAGCAGGGAAGGGTTTTCTGAAAATACAATATTTAGGCCAGATTTGAAGAAAAGGAACTATTCAAGGAATGAGCTACAGGAAGAGCATTCCCAACAGATGGAACAGAAAGAGCCATGGCCCAGAGGAGACTTGATATTCACATATCAACCACAGATGCTTTATGTACTGCAAGTTCCCCCATGACATTCTCATGCAGTTGCTGAGAATTCCAGGGTAGAAATATACCGAGTTTGTGTGCAGGAGTAAGTCTCATTCACCAAGAGGATCATGACTCTGGAATAAACAAAAAAATGAAAAGCATTTGGGAGGCTGAGATGGATGGATCACCTGAGGTCAGCAGTTCGAGACCAGCCTGGCCAACATGGTGAAACGCCGTCTCTACTAAAAATACAAAAAATAGCTGGGTGTGGTGGTCTATGCCTATAATTCCAGCTACTTGGGAGGCTGAGGCCAGAGAATCGCTTGAACCTGGAAGGCGGAGGTTGCCGTGAGCCCAGATCACCCCACTGCACTCAGCCTGAGTGACAGAGTGAGGCCCTGCCTCAATAAATAAATAAATAAAGGTAATATTCTTGGGATATTAGTTTTATTTAGAATTGATCCTTCCCTTTGTCAAATCCGTGGGTAAAACGAGAGAGGGAACAGCACAGTTTCTGTCCTCTTCCTTTTAATCTGCACGTGCAGATGGCAATGTCACCATATCTGTTTTGTATAAAATGAAGTCCAGACTGGAACGAGAAGTAACTCACCACTAGTTATCATGGCTTATATCTTATATCGCCATTCATATTTCTTTTGTGAGCGAGAGAACCCAGGACTTTGAGTAAGTATATCTTTTTTTTTTTTTTTTTTTTTTTGAGGCGGAGTCTCGCTCTGTCGCCCAGGCTGGAGTGCAGTGGCCGGATCTCAGCTCACTGCAAGCTCCGCCTCCCGGGTTCCCGCCATTCTCCTGCCTCAGACTCCAGAGTAGCTGGGACTACACGCACCTGCCACCGCGCCCGGCTAATTTTTTATATTTTTTTAGTAGAGACGGGATTTTACCATGTTGGTCAGGATGGTCTCAATCTCTTGACCTCATGATCCGCCTGCCTCGGCCTCCCAAAGAGCTGTGATTACAGGCGTGAGCCACCGCGCCCGGCCACGCCTTTTACTATTTCTCAGTAAAATCAAGCATTGATGCCCACTTTCATAAAACATGCCTTCTGTATACTTCCTGTTCAAAGCTGTGAACTACTCAAATCACCACTCAAAATAAAACCAAAGCAGGCCCTGAAAGGCATTACGTGAGCTGGAACCTTGGCTTCTCCTGTTCCTCATCCTCTACCTCCTTTGGCTCCTCTCTTCCCTGGCTCCCATTTCCTCGTTTCCTCACTGGGTCTAGCCACGGTGCTTCCTGGGCCAGGGCACCTATGTTCCTGCCCCAAGGCCTTTGCACTGACCACCCTGCCTGAGAAGTGCATCTCCCGGGCTGACTTCAGAGCCCTTCACAAGCCACTTTCCTGCCTACCTTCTCTGACCACCATATTTAAAACTGCACTCACTTAGAGTACTTCCCGCCTCTCCGTCCTGTATACTTTACCTCTCCGTGCTTGCTGACTGCAAAGCAATGGAATGCAAGCTTTATGAGCCTGTTCTTGCATGTGTGCACCTGTTTCTAGGAGGCAGCCTGATAGGAAGTATTTTCTTCCTCTTTTTTTTTTTTTTTTTTTTTTTTTTCATGCAGTGAATGAAAAGTGAATGACTCTGGCTTTCCTATAGTTATATCAGTTGCAAACAAGCCTCTATTCAGTTGTCTTTAGCAAATGTTGGGACTATGACAAAATGTATTTAGGGGGCTATGCGTGGCATCAAACCATATCCTCTCTTAGAACAGAAGAAGAAACGTTAATTTAGTTATAGAGTTATGTGGCTTTCTTAAGAATGACTTTTTTAAAAAATAATCTGTAAGAACTGCCTCAAGAACTCTTAGTAGAGTGAAATTTCAGATAAAAATTAATTACCAAGAAGAACGTTTCATAATTGTAGCAATCCATAGGGGGTTTATTACTGTGTTTTTGCTTTGTTTTCAGCAAGCAGGAAAACCACAAGTCCCAGAGGTTTTTTCTTTGTTTTTAAACTCACCAGAGCTGCATGAAATGAAGTCAAGGCAGGCAGAGAAAACAAAAAAGTTACAGCAAAACTTTTTTAAAGGACAAATATGAGCAAGCTGCAGGGCAGCTGGAAAAATTAGTTCAAGTTCCATCATTAACTTAAAAACCACATATAACATATAAAATGTATTAAAATATGTAATTATTAAAACAAACACAATTATTCTGTTCAATTTTTAGGTAATATATTAATATAATGGAAGCTCATTTTATTCCATGGATATTAATAAGCATTAAAATATATCAAAGTTTTCAGACACTAATATAATAGTGTTACATATTTATAATTTTTTATTTGGAATCTGAAATGTGGTGATATAATTAAATAAATGCTATTTAAAATTTCAGCCCTCTCTTGTTTACACATGATGCAGAACAAAAATTGAAGTTATCGTTGAAAGTTACAGATAAATATTTGATTGTTAAAGTTAGCACACAACACATGATTCAGTATGTTCTAAATTGTGCTTCTATGACTTCCATGTCAAAGAGTTAATGTTTACAAACAGCAAAATAGTCAGTGGGTAGGTCTGGTGCCCATACCGAATTTCCATCAGAGCAATTATTTTTAAAAGTCTGTTTCCTTTATTGAGTTATCATAAAATTTTGCATTTGAAGAAAAGATGGTACAGCTAAAAGATGTTTGAATGCCATTGAGTTAATCCAAGAAGAAGATTAGGCACTTAAGGAAAGATGCATTTGAATCTACTTATTTCTGTAAGTGGGGAAAATAATTCTAAATGTAAGTGTAAATCAGAATGAACTGATTTCTATTTCCTCCCAAGGAATTTCAGACTTTTAAGAAAAGTGTATTTCTCAACTCTAAAAGTTTTATGCCCCTTTCGTAGGCATAAATGTTGCTAGAAATCTACCTTATGGACATAATTTAAAACACAGAATAAAACATTAGTTAGAGGCAAATTGCCATGCTTATCAAAAAGAAAAATTGAAATAATCTAAATATTCAACAGCAGATAAATCATTAAATATACTATGATACATTCAAACCATAGGATCATCAAATGTGTTTACCAAGCATTTATAACATTCCTTCAGTGAATTTCTAAGTTATGATGTTAAATTTATAAAATGCAGGGTATACAATTGGATGTATAATTCCATCTCAATTTTTACAATTGCATGGGGAAATATCCAGGAAAGAAATAAGAAATACACCCACATATACAATATAATAGTTTGTAATACTAGGAGGTGTTATTTAGGAAGGAAGGGCCACAAAGGGCTGGTGGTCAGGATGTGGCTACCTCCACAGGTGCTCACTCCTCCAGGGGACAGAATGAAAGAAACCCAGAGACACAGACCATTCCTGCTCCATCCCCCTCCCTCCTGTTCTCATAGAGTCAACCCCACTTACTTCATGCCGAGGCCATTAAGAGGGTACTCTTGTACATCCTTTGTCTTCCCTTACAACAGTCCCTGCAAAAAGCCCTGGTCTCCTGGGTCACCCTTTATCCCTCCAATCTCATCCCCTTAAAGATCTACACATCTTATTTTCTGACCCCTAATCATAATTCTTCCTATGCTCCTGAATGTCTTCTATTACTTCCTTGAAAACTGAAAGTCAATTATAAGCAAAACTTCCTACATTTCAATTACTTCTGACGTATTTTCCTTCCCTTCCTCCTCTGATGGAAACCCGGATGTCTTCTCTGAAGTCATCTCAGTAGCCAATGTTTTACATCCATAGTCCATGCCCAGCAATCCTGCTGGCAGACCCCATGTCCAGCTACATGCGTCTCATGGCTACTTCTAGGTGACTTTTATTCTTTCCTTCCACATGTGCCCAGCTTTGAGTCTCTTGCCATGAGAATCTAGTACCCCCTGTCTTGTAGTCATCTACAATCGCCTACGTGAACTCCACTATTCCATGAAGATTTAAAATTCTGGCCCACTGTCAGCCTCTTCAACTCTACCTTTGCCCAAATTCTTGCTCATTTCAATGTCAACACAGGTAATCCTGGGAATAGCACAACCTCTTTGGTTAATTCTCCCCTCTCTTCCAACAGCCCAACTCTACCTCAGCCACGCCATCACCAATCCCATCATCACCCTCCATCTTCTCACTGCCAGTAAGGGATCATCTTCCACACCTGCAGTTGTGAATATTCCATTCTCAGACCCCAACTCTCCATACCAGGTCACCTACTCAAACACCTAAACTCTAATAATTCCTTGACCCATGGGGCCTAGAATTCCCTGACGCTGCCTCCTCTTCATTTTCCTTTCCTTGTCCCGATCATGTCCTCATCTCTTGTCTTACCATCCTTAGGGCTCATGGCCTAATGAACTTCCTTGCATTCCTCATAACTCTGCCATCATCAGAGTAAAACACCTTTGGTTCCCATCCAGGCCAAGTCCACTTTTATATCCGCGCAGGTAAAAGCAGCTGGAGGAATTCCAAAACCAAAAACATACTGAAAGGTCTAGCTTTACATGTATGGCCATAATCCTACATTGGCCCATAATAATAATGCCCAACAATCCTGCTTCACTTTCTGCATCTGTTCACTGCTGCCTTTTTGGGGGATGACTGTTTCATGCCTTCTTCCTTCTAAAGTTGCCAGCATCTCTTGCCAAATCCTCACTGCCACCTGATGACTTTGGTTTCCATTTCACAAAGAAAATAGAAGCAATGAAAGAGAAATTTTTGTAATCTATCACCTTTAGTTTTGATCCCTACTTATAAAATATCTTTCCTGTAAATATTTCTACTTAGTGGGTACACCTGTTTGTATTCTACCTTTCATCTCTGATCAAGTTTTTAAGTCAAAGTTTTTCCAGGTTTTTCTCTTTCAAAACGACTATTTGTCTTTTCAGTGGAGAACTGCTCTCTGCATATAACCATGCTCCAATTGTCCCCCTTCAAGAAAAGGTTGTAAACTTCCCTTTTGATTCCATATCTGCTTCTAGATTCCACATTCCCTTCTAGCCTTACTTTCTGAAATTCCTTTCGCTGCAACATGTCTCAAAGATGTCCATATTTGCAGTCCTTAACCTTGTCCCATCCTCTCTTGAACCCACTTGAGTCAGAGTTTTACCCTCCTGGGTTCCCTGCATAAGGCCCATATGTCAGCCATGGCCAGAAATCTAAGAGTCACTTCCTAGGATTCATCTCACTCCAGATCTCAATGACATTTAACATTCATCCATTTCCTCATCCTTGAATTCCTTTCATTCCTATACTGCCTAAACTTTTAAACTCTGAAATAATTGGATAGTCACATGAACTTGCAAAATAGTACCGAGTTATCAGCATACTTTTTTCTCATTTTCTGCCAGTGGTTACATCTTATATAAGTGTAGTACAATATTAAAACAAAAAAAAATTACACAGGAATAATGTGTGCACAGTCATCCTTTGGTATCCATTGGGAATTGGTCCCAGGATCCACAATGCTCAACTCCCTTATATAAAATGGAATTTTATTTGCATATGACCTATACACATCTTCCCATATACACTAAATCATCTCTAGATTATTTATAACACCTACTATAAATGTCACAGAAATGGTTGTTATACTGTTTAGGTAATAATGACAAGCAGAAACAAGTCAGTACATGGTCAGTACAGATGCAGCCATCATATGCCTAGTTATATTGTAGACATAGCCACAATGTAACATTTTCTAGATTTAGAAAATATATATTTTTCATCCCCCCGTTGGTTGAACCTGTGGATGCAGAACCCACCAGCAAGGAGGGCTGACTGTATATGATTTTATCATTCTACTCACTCGTCTCTTTAGACACTACTCTTCAGGCTTTCTCTAATCTTATTGGCCAGTTCTTCTGAGTTGTCATGCCAGTATCATTTCGTCTTCCAATTCTTGGTACGGTGTCCTGGATTCAGTCTCTTCACCTCTTCTCTTCCTAAATACATTCATTCATTGCCTTGTTAATCTCATCCAGTTTGAGTTGTGTGGATTAATTTATTTTTAATTTTTATTCTTAAGTTTTATTTTTGTTTCAGGGGTACGCATGCAGGTTTGTTACTTGCATAAATCTTGTGTTTTGAGGTTTGGTATATGCATAATCCCTACACCCAGGTAGCGAACACAGCACCTGGTAAATAGTTATTCAACCTTCACCACCTCCTTCCTCCCCTCAGTAGGCCTCATGTCTTACTTTGTCATCTATATGTCGATGGTTTTCAGAGTGTCATTCAGTTCCATGAATCTCTCCTGAATTCCAGCTTTCTCTATCCAACTCCCTATTTAAACTCCATATGATGTCTAAATAACAATCCAGATTTACTAACCCTAAAATGATCCTTCCAATCTTTCCATTTTCAAATCTGCAATTCTCGCAGTCTTCTCCATCTCAATAAATACTAACTCCATTCTTCTAGTGTTGCCCGAGAAGACGCAGGGTGCCATCCATGACTCTTCCATGTCTCTCATGTGGCACAACCACTGTGTAGGGAAATTCCATCAGCACTTTCTTTAAATGGCATTCTGAGTCCAAAAGTGTCTTGCAATCTCCTCTGCTGCTATCCTCTCTCAAGTAACACCACCCCTCATCTTCATTTTGCAATGATTTGCTAACAGGTTTTCTTATTTTTTCCCTTCTTAGCATACGTTCTTTTCTCATAAAGTAGCCAGAGTAATCCTCTTAAATGCTATATCACACGATGCCCTTTCTCTTCTCGCATCTCCCCATTGTGCTCCCACACTGCTCAGCATAGAGGTTAAAGTCCGAAGGCTGATCTACAGGGCCCACTCCTACCCTCTGGGATCCTCTGGGACCTTTCCCCTCTCATATCCTGACCGTCTCTCCTACAACCCTCCAATTATCCCATCTGCTCAGGCCACACTCCTGTTGCTCTATTCTTCATTCACTCACCATACGCTGTTGTCTCATGGCCAAACACCTGGTTGTTTCCTCTATCGGAACCACGTTTCTGATATTCTCACAGGGCTTACTCTGTCCCCCTCATTAGAGGTCCAAATACTCTGGTTTTCCACTATCAGAGGGGTTTCCAGGATATGGGACCTCAGGTGATGAGACCAGGACAGTCCTGCCCAAGCAGTGACCAGGCAGATGGTCACCATAGCTCTTAATTACATGTCAGCTTCTTAATGAGAGCATTTCCAAACACTTATTTCAAAAGGACAGACAGCAAAGTTTATCTGTTGCTTCTCATTTGTTTATGCTGTCTCCACCCATTAAAATATTTCTGCAAAGAATGGAATTCTTTTTTGTTGTGTTCATATTGTAGCCCCAGCAGCTGGAACTAATGTTGGCAAACTATAGCTTGTGGGTTACATTCATTCCAGTATCTGGTTTTATACACTAGGTTTTACTGAAACACAGCCAGTCTATTCGTTTAGGTGGTGTCTATGGGGTCTTTTGTTCTGCGATGACAGACTAGAGTAGCTGAAACAGAGACTATATGACATGAAAACAAAATATTTGCTATCTGACCTTTGACAAAAAATGTTTACTGGCCCTGATTGATAAGTGTACCTAATACTTTGCAGGTCCTCAACAAATGTTCCTTGGAAGAAGGAATCAACAGACGCAAATAGTAAAAAGACATATGGAAAAATATTGATGTCTATTGGAAATCAAAGGCAATGAAAACAACTTTTGAGCATCATTTCAATGCCCTCAACCTCAGCAAATTAAAAAGAAATGCAAGTATCAAAACTTGTATTAATTGTGGTGAACTGCAATATCATAAGAAATTCATTCAGCAAGTGTACATAGCATAAACATTCCTAGAATTTTTTCCTTAGGAAATAATCTAACAGAAGCAACAGAAGCAACAGAAGCAGTGCGATATGTACAGAGACACTCATTATGGCATTGTGTGTCGAAGTGAACATGGGAAACATTCATTACAGAGAGAAAATAATTTGTATAATACTAAGAATCAAATTATGTCAATGAACATAGAAATGTGTGTGATTTAACACTAATCTTCTCAAGGAAAATATAAATGTTCTCTGTTCTGTGACTTCAGCCTCTGAGAAGCTTTTTAGACACTGAGTTGGCTTCTTTTGGTCTCTGTTCCCCTTCCATTCTTACTCTTCAAGGACCACGATGTGATCCTAACAGCAGTTATTGGTATTGAGCACCCGTATCATCTCATCCAATCTTTATCAGTCCTGTAAGACTAAAAGTAATATTAGCCCAACTTAACAGATTCAGAGCCTGAGGCTTTGCAAGAAAATAGCTTGTCTGAGCTATGCCAGCTGGTGATGAGGCTAGAGCTAGAATGACAAAGTCCTCACTGCTAAACACTTCACAGTACTGCCCATCACAAAGAAGGGCATTTACCTGGGCATGGATTCATTCTGGCACCAGACACATTCATCTTTACAGCTCTATAACCTAACACGGTACCTGCATGGAATAAAAGAATCTTAAAAATACTATAAAGTAACCCACAAAGCTCAAAATAATGGGCAGAACCACTTGTGATTATTTTTTAAGCTGGTTACAAGATTGTTTGGGATGAGATAATGTCAAGAACGTGCTTGGCAGGAAATGTAGCACAGCAAAGATGCAAACCATGTAGACCAGGTTTTCTACAATCTAAGAATGATTTTTTTGAATAGTTTTATTTTAATTTTGATAGTATTTACACTGGAGTTGTTTATTGCAAAGTATGCAAGGAAAGTGCTTAAAACCAAATTGTCTAAAACCACTCAAACAATTTAAAGCTAGGTTTCTTATATAAAAACTGTCCCATTCAATCTTACTTTATATTTCTTGTCCTGAGGTGACAGATCATTTAAGATTCATTTTACAATGTTACTGCTGTAACATAATTGATAAAAACACAGCTGTGTTTTAAATATCACAGAATTTATAGGCACCCATAAAAAGCATGACTTCTCTTCCTTCTCCTCCCCTCTGGCTATGTGTTTACTAGTTTGCCCGCCTTTTCATTACTAGTAGCAGAATGTCTATGATTTAAAAACCTTGACTGACAGTTCATAAAGAACTGGCGAGTGACATATTGCCATTTCCAGTCACATGATGTAAGGCTTAACAATTAAAGAAATCCACAGCTTCAGATAGCTCTAAATGAAACAATAGGCATACATTATTTAGCACGTTTTATTAAAGCTATCAGTGCTACCGCTACTGCTACTTTATTTAGTGGCATCCTGGCCCAATGACTATCATTCGTTCTCCAAGAAATACAACTGTCTCAAAATAGATAAAAATCAGTTTGAATCTTTAAAAAAAAAAAACTCAAGACAGCTGCTACATCCCATTTTATCTAAAACTTGCAAAATACTGACAATGTGTTTTGACATGTTTAGGTGAATACTTATCTTAAATGTATGTGTTTAGACAAAAACAAGGGTGAAACTTCATTCAGCAAGTGGCTTAAGTTTCCAATAATGGTTCATATGCTGCTGTTTTCTGTGGTTTACAGATCATGCTTCCAAGCAAAACAGAAACAAACAAATGGCAATAAACAACAAAATGTCTCTTCGGCTGCCTCAAAGAAGGTTGCAGCTGGAGGGAAGTGTAGAAAAGCACCAAGTCAGAGCTGGCTTTAGCAGCCACTGTCTTTCAGCCTTGGACATGACAGCTAAGCTCCAGAGAATTTGATTATGTATCTGGAAAATCTGCCCATTAATATTTACCACGAAATTTGGGGATGGGATCATATAAAAGTTAATATAAAACATGTTGGACAGGATTGCATAAAAGCATGAAAAGTTCGTAACATAACACCTGCCAGAGAAGATTAGTCTAAGTGAAACATTTAGTCATGCAATCTCTCCACTCCCTTTGCTTTCCTGCTTTAGTAATTCACAGGTACCTAAAAAGATTCCAGGAGATGGAAATAGAAAATAAATGGGGAATCATAAACTACTGACCAACTGACTCTCAAACATTTTGCAAATTCCTCTTGCCTCAGTTGGCTTCCGGAGATGACCAAGCAGGTGCAGAGCAGATGCACAACCCTGCAGCTGCACTGAGCCTGTCTCTGAGCCTTCTGCAGGTCTCAGACCTCAGCCCAAGAGTGCAAGCTTCCAGTAGGACAAGGAGGTCCAGCGTTTTAGTGAAGGATCTGGGGCTATGAGAAGGAAAGAGGAGAAAAGATGAAGATTCACTCAGCCCTCAATCCTAAGAAGCCTTTCCCCAGAAAAGAAGAGGAAAATTATTTGGGTAAATAGACGACTCTTTGCTTTGTCTTCTACAGGTTTGGTTTGTCCTACTCTGTAAAGCAAGAGCTTCAGCAAAATAGATTTAGCCTTTAAGTAACATGTTAGGAAGACCCTACAGCCAAACCGCCCTCCTTAGCTTAAGGGTTTTCTTGACCTAAGTTTATGTGTAGAGTTGGGTTTTGTTGTTGTTGTTGTTTTGTTTTGTAGTGTTTTGTTTAACATCCATGAGGTTGCTGGAAGTCATGTCTGTCAAAGACCAAGAACGGCGATTTTAGTTGGGTATGGTTCACAATCCTGAAAAACACAATCCCAAATGCCATAATCCCGATTGTTGAAATCTCAAAAGATGAAACTCCTTAAAGTCAAAATCCCTAATGTCTAAAACCCTGAAATCACAATAACGGAAATCACAGAAGACTTTCAGAAGGGAGAGCCATGTCCTAAAAGAACAAACGCAGATATTCACGCGGAGGCAAGACTTCAGAATGTACTTAGTGACTGTGGAGTTCAGTCGGCCTTGGTGGATGATCTCCATGCAATTGTCCATATCTACCCCTGCAATACACTTTTGCGTATGTTGAAACTTCCTTCTAGATTTCTTTTTTAAAGATTGTCCACTATTTTAAATTGTCAGCACTATTTTTTCACAATTCAAGGCTATGTAATTCATCTTCTCATCATTTCTAATATCAAATGCCATATCATTTCTGTTTTTTGTTTGTTTGTTTGTTTTAGACCGAGTTTCACTCTTGTTGCCCAGGCTGGAGTGCAATGGTGCGATCTTGGCTCACCACAACCTCTGCCTCCCAAGTTCAAGCGATTCTCCTGCCTCAGCCTTCCTGAGTACCTGGCATTACAGGCATGCACCACCATTCCCAGCTAATTTTGTATTTTTAGTAGAGATGGGGTTTCTCCATGTTGGTCAGCCTGGTCTCCAACTCCCAACGTCAGATGATCCGCCTGTCTGTCTCAGTCTCCCAAAGAGCTGGAATTACAGGCATGAACCACCTGGCTGCCACCTCATTTCTAATTCTAAATTGTGTAGAAACTATCAGAGAGTCCTCATTAGTTTTAAGAATTTTTTTTCAAATTTGACTCCAAAACTTGTGTGGTCACAGCATTGACTTTGTGCCTCAGCATTGTGCGTGCATATGGTACAAAGGTTGAAGCTTCCTGAATAAATGAAGAGATGTCCTCTTTGTACATCTGCATTTGGGAAAGATAAAATTTCTGGCAATCTCAGCTGTTTGGGTGACTCTTTATCTGGTGGTGATCCATCATGGTTTTCAATTGATCAAAGGACTTAGGTTGCTCATCATGGTATTTCTGATGACTCCAATCATAAAGCCGGTTGCACACAATTGGCAACTATAGTGGCATGCATTTATACATGCTGCATTTTGCTTCACTGCTTCATGAGTATGGTTTGTCCACTCATAGCTGTTATACTCGTACAACTGTCACTAGTGTGGGTATTTATGCTTGCAAAAATAAGCTGGTTATTACAGCCTACTGTACTGCATAAAGTATCCTACAAAGTGTTTTGTGTGTTTTTATGTCTTTTTTGAAATAAACCCTTTATAAAAAATAAATGCGTATCTTCTACATAATTTAAAAATATTTTTCCAGAATTATATTTTTGGGATTCTGAGTTTTTGCGATTTCAACATTTGGGATTATGATGTTTGAGAGTCTACCTTTTGGGATTACAATCTTTTGCCATTTGTCAGTGCCTGGCTTAAATGAAATGTGTATTCATTTGCATCCACAAAGAATGCTGAGGAGCTGCCATCACGTTTCTCTCTTGGCACTTTCCTGCCTCGATTCCTGTCCTCTCCCAGTTTGCAATCCCTGAGTGGCTGCAGGTCTGTCAACACAGCTGCACCTGCCTTGCACAAGCAGCAGGTGGAGGAAGGGGAGGCAGCCGAAGCCCAGCAGCTTCCCTCTCTCTAGTACAAGCCATGTCACCTGCTTTGATGAGAAAAGAGGAGTCTCTCCAGGCAACCAGCACCCCCTGCCCCACTCAGACTGTTCAGGGGTCAAGCACATGTTTCTCAAGAAGAAAATACTTGTTTAATTCAAGTTCCAATATTTGTTTCTCAATTCTAAGTTAGGTTATTTTAATATTTATTTTTCTCATGAGTTAGAAGGGAACAGCCAGCCTGTGACAGGGGCCATAGTATGGACTCCATAGCCAAAGTGTCCAGGGTCAGATTCTGCCTTCCCCACAAACAGCATGGGACTTCAGTTACGTCACTGAATTCCTCTGTGATGGAGTCTCCTCATCTAAACCAGAGGGATGATGATAATATATAACTTCTAGACTTGTCATGAAAGTTAATGACAAGAACATATGTAAGGCATGTAAAACATTGTCTGACACTTTGTGACTGCTTTCTGTTTAACTCTGATTATCACACTTCTTTCTTAAAATCTACAATTGTAGTGACTAAGCTGAAATCTCCATCACTTTGAGACAGATGCTACTCCATTTGCTAGAAATTAACTGTATCTGGACTATTGCTAGATACCTATTTCTGTACTAGGCCATGTTACTGCAAGAATTAAAGAAAAAGGAAAGAAACACAAAAAGCAGCTCAACAGTCCAAGACAGGTTTATTTTGGAGATAAACCCAAGAGGGGCTTCTGGCTGAGTTAGGTCAGAGGTACTCTCTCTTACAGACTGAATTTTTAAGGATTCAGGGCAGGAGAGCTTATCACAGTCTCGGAATGTTTCTGTGTCTCTGTCTTGCTTATCTGGGAGGGAGAGTTTTGTGTCTGCTCCCATATATCTCCCTAAAGCTGCAGGCATACCTCCAACTATGCTTTTAGCTTCCCTACCTTCATGTACCTAAAGGGAAGGGAATGTGCTTATTAGGGCCCACTGTTTTACTGGGGCCCATTGCATGAGTGTGAAGTTTGGTGGTTACCCAAGAGACATTCCCCATTCCCTCTGTGCCTGAGCTATCTTATCTGTGTTTTACTGTCTGCTCTTTCTGGCTGCTTGCTGTTAGAAGAGAAGTGATTTCCTTGAAATGCATGAAGTTAGAAACGGAGCTGGAACTTAAAGTGTCAGTTTGTCCGAGATAATGGTACTCCTGCTCTGTCAGTTATTTACACACACGTGGGTATGAATGTGCCTGTTGTAAATGTAGTTTTCCCACTATTTCTGTCCAAGTGGTGGCGTGTAAAATAAAGTGACGCACTGCCACACAGGCCTTTCCTTCACTAGGCACTCTTTTCCTTTTGCCTCAGCCCCAAACCATTTCTCTCCTCAAGTCAGTCTGCTAGTTTCTTATTCTAAAGAATATCAGTAATTCACACACACACAAAAAAAACTTTTATTTAAGAGCTACCAATATTGAGATCCTGTAGTTTACATGAATTTCCTTTCAAACTGTGTGCCATTTTGCTCTGCGCACTTAGTTCTAAAATCTAAAATTGTGCTTAAGAGTGGAAGGGAGAGTAGGTAGAAAGAGTAATTATAGTAGCTGATATTTTTAGAGTTTCTCTATGCATCAGGCTCTTTGCTAACCATTTCACCTGGGTTATGCCATTTAATCTTTACAACAGATTTCTCAAGTAGGCACTTTTATACAGATAAAAATCTTGAGGCCAGAGAGATTAAATAAACTGACCAAAGACACACAGGGCCCAATTGATGGCACTGGGATTTGCCCCAGGTGACACTGCATAGCTGATGAATAAGCTGTTTCACCACGACAAGCACTTTAATCCCCTTCTTTCTGTGCTCAAGACTGCAAGATGTTGAATTTCATTTAATCCTTATACTGACACTGAGCATGACATCTGTTCAAAATGTTTACTTTTTCTATGCTCTATTGATATTATAGCATAGGGACTGGTTTTGTGACCTCTAGGGTCAGGCTGCCTGGGTCCAGATCTCACCTCTATTGCTTTCTGGATGCATGAACATCTCAGATAAGAAGAATACATAATCAAGATATGAATACATAATCAAGATGGAGAAGTCTGAGAAAGGCCTCCAATTCTGTTATGGTAAGAGATCATAAATGCTAGGTCCCTAGAATCACTCTTCTTTGTTTTTTCTGGCTTATTCCAGGAACATATAACAAAATTGTTTTCATCTTACTCCACCAGCGAATCCACATGTTCCTCAAAGTCTTCTGTAATCTTCACTCATTAGACCCAACGTCATTACTTCCAACCTTGAGAAAAGGTCTGAAACGAGATTTCTTTTGAGAAGCCTTTTTAGATTAATCAAGAGTTAGCTCACCCTTATCTTTTGCCTAAACTAATTTTAAAACAGACTCTGCTCTCTGGTCCTATTCAGCTCAAATATGCTTCAGCAATTGCTGAAAGCTAAAGGGAAGAATTTCCATCATATTGTGACGTGGATTTTTGTATCTCAGACCCATTGCCTTATCAGTCTTTATAATTAAACTGCATCTGCTTATTAAACCCTACAACATAAGTGAGAATAAAACCCACTGATAGCATCAGAACTCTACAAGCATTAGCAATAATGAGGACAGATGATATAACAAGTTTAAAGTTGAGGCTCAATACAGAAGTCTCAAGTGTATGTTGCTCATGAGCACATGAAATGTGGCTGGTCAGTACTAAGAAATGGCATAACTGAAACACACATCAGATTTTGAAACTAGCATCTTTTAAAAAGCAAAATACTTCACTTATAGTTTACATTGATTCTGTATTAAAATTATAATCTTTTGGATATATCAGGTTGACAAAATCCATTATTAAAGCTTATTTCACCTGTTTCATTTCACATTGTCGTGTAGCATCTGGGGATTTTTAATTTCATCTGTGGCTCACATTATGGATTCTGTTATATGTTGAGTGGACAGCATTGCTCTTTTCTTGGTTATGTGTGTGGCAGTTGAATCCCCTACATCCCCAGCATCGTCCTCAATAGAGTGCGGATGCTCCAGCTGGGATCATCCTCCTGCTACGTCCTATCCTGATCCCCTCAAATGTCTTATCATGTGTAGCTGCTCTCTTTAAACTCTCTCTACCCACCCCTTTTCTTTTTTGATGCATGCCTGGGAAACTTCTCCCAAGTGACTACTATTTTTCCTCTATGTTTTGTTGGAATCTCCCTTTACCTATCCCCATACCCTCCCCAATAATCTTTATTTGGAGTGACAAATGAAAAAGCCATTTAGTGATAAAACCCAATCAAATAAACTAAAGACCCTGGACTCTAGTTGGCTCAGAGATAACAATGAAATAGTATCATGCCCATCTCTAGCTTGGAGGGAAGACAAACTCCCCCAGATCATTAACAAAGCTGACTAGCTCTTTTGATCTTTAATTTTTTTCAACTAGTTTCAGTTAAGTGCTGCCTAGGAAAGGATAGTTAGGTCTGTCTAATTCTGGAGTCCAACACTGGAAAGTCCAATTGCCGATATTTTTCATTCTTTAATATATTTAGATGAGTATATATGGGAGCATGTATCCACACACACACACATATATATGAATGTATATGGAATAAATATATATATATATTACAATAGCATGGTTATTGGTAATAAAGGTGCTGATTATTTTGGTCTATGCCTCACTATTCATTTGCTTATTTCTTATTTATTTCAGATCTCAGAAAAGGAAGAGAAGTGTTATTTATTGCACACCCCTCCAATTCTGCAGAAGTGAATAGTATACTTAAAATAATGAAGCAACACTGTAAAAATTATGGGAGGAGATATTTTCTACGTACAGTTTTGTACTTAGCCAATATCTCCGTCAGTGCGGATGCAGACAAGGACATTTGCAGCCATGCTTAGGTTTAAAGACTTCCTTCCAAAGCAACATTTGGAAAACATTTGGAAAGCATTTGAGGTGAAACTGAGGCACAGGAAGTTGCCATGAAACAGGGTGCGCATTGAGGGCACAAGTAAAGGGAAGCCCCCAAGGTACTGCTTTGCAACAGTCCTAGAAACCATTCTGGAACCCTCTGGGCGAGTGCTCAGGAGAAGAACATGGTAGATTTGGGGGAAATGAAGGCAAGGGGGATATCAAAAAGCTGTGGTGAAGTGACAACTTACTGGATGAACACACAACTAGAAACTTTAGGAATCACAGAAAACGACTGTATTCCACATATTAAGTAACCATGTGTAAGTTAGAGAAACAAATCAGTGGCCTTCAGAAAGAAGAATAGAGTCCATTCAGAGCAAGAATTCAGATAGTTAAGAAGCAGAAAATACCTGGATTATTGTGATGAAAGCAAATGTGCAACTAAGCAACGAGAGAAAAACAAGGATAATTCAAAATTTTAGGGCAAATAAATAGCAGTATGGCAAAGATGGGTAGTCGTTTACCAAATCTGTGTTTTTCTTCTTCCTGAGCTCACAGATGCTTCCATTTCCTGGCTTTCTTTGCAGTGAAATGTGGCCTCATGGCTGAGGTTCAACTAATGCAGCAGGTGTGCAGGAGATGTACACAAATGTGTGTAGGACCCGCCCATCACAACGCAAGTTCTTCCTTTTCAGCCAGTGGAATGGAGCAGGCTGGAGACCTTCAGGGAAGCCAGATGCAGAAGGTGGCCATCTCCAAATTACCGCTGCCTATAAAAATATCTGAACCAACTACCCACCATTGAGACACATTTTGAATTTAACATGCGCAAAGAATATTTCTGTTTGAGCCCATTAATGCTGCATTAATGAAACAAGCAGCACAAGAATGCCCTGGTCCAAATGTGAAACAAAAGTAATTACAACTTCATTATGAATAATTGAGGCAAAGCCAGCGCTCATCTGGACTCTGGGTTGAGTAGCATTAGGGATTGTGATGTCAGAACCACAGAAGAGGAAGTCTAATTACGGGCATATGCTTGGCTCTGTGGTGAGCAATATTCACGCACTTACCAAAATACGAATGCTTACTGCTTTTCAACTTTTACAAGCAGCCTTTAGATACATTAAGAGCAACTTCATTATTATTGTTTAATAAATACAGATGCTAACATATTTGATACTGCAAAGGTTCTATTGCAATTGAGAGAATAAAGAGGCCAAAACTGGAGAGAAAATTTACTAGAAAGAGTAGAAGCAAGGATATTCACATCTTACTAAATGGAAAGACAAGAGATGCTACCAAAAATTAAAGAAATACAGCATAAAGAATCAACTGTATTATTCCAGTTCCTAAATATAATGGATAGTAACAAGACATGGGAAACAGAAGTGATATAACATAATACTCATATCAAGCTGTCAATTGAGAAAGTTCACAATGGATAAAGCACAAAGAATAATGCAAACACATTAGATAAAAGACAATAATGACAGAAAACCAGAAATGGTTAAATGTTATTGATTCTATGGCATAAGAATATGGATATGCTGACGGAAGTTTTCACGGTAAAACTTTCTTTATTACTAAATTCTTTAACCATGTTCATATGTTACTTAACTTAAATGCTAGTAAAGTTGGAAAGAGACCACTCAAACTATAGCTGACTTGTTACAATGTCCAAATCAGAAATTTAAATCAGAGGTCAAGTCAATTTGAGACTTTATTTTTTCACCCTTATTACAGAAATAATCATATTTTCCCTGCCCATTTCTTAAGGTTCTTTGAGGCACAAGCAGGATCTTGCATTTAGGGGCCTCAGCCTATTCCCAAGGAGACATCACATAAATGTGACTTCTGGATGCCTTCCCAAGGTGGTTCATTGGAGTTGCACAGAGGATGCTACTGCAGGCCACTCTGTGAAGTGCAGCATACATAAACAGATGTCGCTTATGACAGCTTGTGATTGGGAACTTCCAGAGTATGACTTCAGGGATCTCAGCTCTGCAATGCTGTTGAGAATTGTTTTTTTAAGTAAGGTTTGCTAAAACAAAGTGTTCTATCATAGAATAAATAAAAGCATGTTAAAAAGGTGGTGTTCCGGTGAGAGGGAGCATGAATCTCTGTCTGAAGTACGATTGGGCTGAGCTAGGCCTGGCTGGGTTCAAATGGCCTGATGCCTCGGTGATTACATAGGTAGAATTAGGCAGCCGGGGTAAGATCAGACTAATACTCACAAAACTAAGATTCAGAATTGGAGCAATGGAGTAAAAGGGGACACCGACGGGGCCGCAAGAGATGTTGAGACTGTAATTTCCCATGGATGTGAGCTCCCGTGAAGAAACGCACCCTCTCCCTGGGAAGTGTTCTGGGTCAGATGTTAGCTTTCTCATGGAGGAGGATTTTCTGAATACAAATATTTACCTACTTCCTTTCTACCTTCTTGTATGCCCCTATCCAAAATCCAGACAGTGGACCATCTTTCATGTTTTCCAATCGGGAAGAATACCTTTGTTTTGGATTGGATCCTCTATTTCCCTGTAGTACCCAGAACTCAAAGTAATGTATAATCTATCCTAGGCTCTACCATTATGATTTAATAATTTATGACTCAATAATAAAGTATAGGAAACATAAAGCAAATTAAGAAGGCACTTAAATCAACAGACAAAAGCATTTTTCGTTGAAACTATCTAGTTGCTTCTTCTCTTTTTTCATATTTTTCCCCTAGACAGACATCATGCCTGTAAGAAATGAAACAGTAAATCCTTTGAAGGACTGGCAGAACATGGCAATAATATACAATGAATAAGGTGAATTAAGAAAGATACAGATATTAAGTTGAAAGACTCAAGAATAATGAATAACTGAAAGATTACCTCTCCAGAAAAAGAAATTGTGAGGTCTCATTTTTTATGTAATGTGATGCTTGTTCCCTGTTTAAGGGACACAGTTCTAAGCAAAGGTGACTGGCTTCTCATTTAATTCTATGCTAATTATTTTATATTAATTAAATATACAGTTACACCTTTTTCTTTAAAGAACATCATGGCTACATATATAATACATTTAGGTGTCGTTATTCAGGGAAAATCTTGCCAGTTTGAATAAATGATAAACTTTTATAACACTGACAAAAGATCATTGTAGGAGACAGTCATGCTACTGTTAGGAACTCTATAAAAAAACTAACTCTTCAACCAATTTCTGCAAATAAATAAGTATTAATAGGACTTTGGGGAAGCAGAATATATACTCATTTCATTCATGTGAATTATCTCACTCCATATGGCTGAAATTTCTATCTCTCATAAATATGTCACATTTACACATTTACAAGAATTAGATCATTTTTTCTTTATAATCCAGTTATCCAAATCCATGAGAAACTGTGCTACATCATTCAAATTTGTTTTATAAAATAATAGGTAATTGAATGCCCTTTGAAGTCATACTAGACCACATATTGAAAAAAGCAAAATTTAAATGTAAATTTAATAATCTATAATACAGAAGAACAATGTTTCCTGTGATGAAAGCACATTGATCTCATTGGAATTGACTACATTGGTGGCAGCATCGGAAAGACACTTAGCTGATTGTTACGCCAACTTTGACTACAGATATGATTATGGAAATGTTAAAGATCCTCCAATTGAGAAGAAAACCATTGGAGGATATGTGAGCAAAAAAGCAGAAAACAATGAAGGAAAATACTCATGACATAGGCCAAGTTTTAATGTCACAAGGAACTAAGGATACTGCCACTCACAGTTTTACTGGTGGTATCTTATCTCCTGGGAATTTACAAGTTAACACCTTTAAGATGACATTTCAAAATATAAAATCGCAATCAGATACATGCTATCTGAGAGACCAAGGGGCTTTTGTTTTTTCCTTAAAGAAATGGTAAGAAGGGGTTGCAATGACAAGCCAAAATTTAGACTTAAGTTTGAAGTTGACAAATGAGTAAGATTTATGGCTGTAGGGAGACGACAGGGAGACTCTGTGGCAGTGTAAAAACCTGAGCAAAAGTTTGGAATGTGGCATGGTGTGGTATGCTGCTGAGCGAATTCCCTAAATACCAACCAAACAACAAACAAACAAACAAACAAACTGAAAACCTGCTTTGCAGTGTTTGCCCAATTCTTATGGTGTAGTCCCACCATGACAGATAGCAAGCTAACCACATGATGTTGAGGAACACAGAGAAGCAGATAGTTCTAAGGCCAGCCAGGATAGGTTAGCCACGGAAAAACACAGCTTTGTAGAGTGAAAAGCTTTACACTCATGTTGGGTACACTACCAGGTGGAATTGCACCATTTAGTTACGATGAGGTAAGGAGCATATAGGAAGCCATGTTGTAGGTTTGTACTTTATTCTTGTTGAGTCACCAAAGTGGTTTGGCTGACAAAAGAAAGGTTGGGATGAAGATGGATGTTAGGAGAGAGTGAGTCAGGAGTAGAAAGTAGAATGATGATTTGGTTTGGCTGTGTCCCCACTGAAATTCTCACCTTGAATTGTAATCTGAATTCTAATCCCCTCCCATGTGTTTGGGAGAGACCTTGTGGGAGGAGGTTAGATCAGGGGGTGGGTCCTCCATGCTGTTCTTGTGATAGTGAGTGAGTTCTCATGAGATCTAGTGGTTTTATAAGGGGCTTCCCCTCTTCACTCTGCACTTCTCGCTCCTGCTGCCCTGTGAAGAGGTGCCTTCCATCATGATTGTAAGTTTCCTGAGGCCTCCACAGCCATGTAGAACTGTGAGTCAATTAAACTCTTTTCTTTATAAATTACCCAGTCTCAGGTATTTCTTCATAGTAGCATGAGAATGAACTAATACAGATGACAACTGACATTCTAGACATGGGGGCCCATTCAACAAACTTGAAGCCAGTCTGGTTGAGAAGGGAAATAAATAACTAAAATAGTACAGTATATGTAGAAATGGAAGTAAGGCAGAGATACTTTGAAAGGAAACAAAGAGCATGACTTGAGATCTACATGATCTATTATAAAGTAAATAAAGAGAACAAAGCCAGAGTCACTTTGATTTTTTTTTCTGAGAGTGAGAATGTAATGGAAATAATGGTACAAATAAAGAAGAAGAAAGAATATATTTAGGATGCCCAATGGGACTGTCCTTAAGTGAGATCAATTACTTGAGAAAAATCTGTGGAAAGCAAGGGAAATGGGATATAGGTTTAGATTTTGAGGCCACCACTGTTTTGACAACATAAAGATGAAAAGTAATTAATAATAATAAGAAAAAAATGAAAAGGGACATAATAAACTTCAGTAATGTGCAGAGAAAATGAGCATTTTAGAAGAAATAATGGACATCTAGAGGAGGAAGTCATCATCCCATGAATTTGTCTAGGACAGAGGAATAATTTGAATATGATTAATCCCAACTCTAACATCTATTAGCAGGAACACCTTGAGAAAGTCACTTTTCCTACCTAAAATCCAGATTCCCCATCTATGATATGAATCTTTAATAAAATGCCTACTTATGAAGATTAAATTTGCTAACGTAATGGCTGGCTTAGAATAAGTGGACAATATATACTACCTTGTGGGGTGGTGGTAGTAGTAGTCGTGGTCATCATATGCCATTACGAATATAACAAGCATCAAGTAGATCTCATAAGACTATAACATTTTACAAAAAAAGAAAAAAATAGGCAAATATGCAATAACTAGCAAAGGATAAACTAAAAGCATACTGAAGGAAATAATATAATGTCACATGATGACTTGCAGTGGAGGCTGTGAATTGACATGCATTCAAGCATAGATTAAAAGCCAGATTTATGTTTGGGTCTTAACATTTGCTATCTCTGGAATCTTTTGGAAATTAAAACTCTATTTCTTTACCTTTTATATGAGTGTTAATAATTACTACATTTGTGGCTTGTTATGAGAGTTAAATGGTATAATCCAAGTGAAGTGTTTAGCACTTTTTCTGGCATCTCATTAAAACCTCAATAAATGTTACCTATGCTTTTAATTTTGTACTCAAAAGATGAGTTTTTCTTAGGAAAGTCAAAACCTAAGAGTTGAAGCATGCTCTTTTCTAAAGTCATTGGAACAGTAAAATAATATTTTTGGAAAATGTGAGAATAGCAGTGCTCCAGGTAAAGGAATTATCATCTTGCTCTGAAATGTGACAATGGCACTTGGAAAAGGGCACTAACTTACAATCACCTTATCTGAGAAGTCTGAGAGTGTTGAAAGAGTTCTTAAAATATACACATTAAATGGTCAAGGAGTGTTTGTAATTTTTAGTAACAAAAGATAAAACGGAGGCAACAGGGCTAGAAGGACGTAAACATTGGCATCAAATCTTCGAATCCTGCAACAAGAGATGATGAAAATAGGCAGAAATCCCTGAAGATTGAAAAATACAATGAAAACAATTTTGGATATTTGGGGGATATAATAATAAGTTGAATTAGTCTGTTTTCACGCTGGTGATAATGCATACCCAAGACTGCACAATTTACAAAACAAGGAGGTTTAATGGACATACAGTTCTATGTGGCTGGGGAAGCCTTACAATCATGGTGGAAGGCAAGGAGGACGAGGCCACGTCTCACATGCATAGCAGCAGGCAAAGTCAGCTTGTGCAGAGAAACTCCCATTTTTAAAACCCTCAGATCTTGAGAGACTTATTTACTATCACAAGAACAGCACGGAAAGAACTGCCTGCATGATTCGATTACCTCCCAGTGGCTTCCTCCCACAACATGTGAGAATTGTGGGAGTTGCAATTCAAGATGAGATTTTGGTGGGGACACAGTGAAACCATATCATTTTGTTCCTGGCCCTACCCAAATCTCATGTCCTCACATTTCAAAACCAACCATGCCTTCCCAACAGTCCCCTAAAGTCTTAGCTTATTTCAGCATTAACTCAAAAGTCCACATTCTAAAGTCTTATCTGAGACAAGGCAAGTCCCTTCCTCCTATAAGCCTGTAAAATAAAATGCAAGCTAGTTACTTCCTAGACATAATGCTGGTACAGGAATTGGGTAAATACAGCCTTTCAAAAATGGGAGAAATTGGCCAAAACAAAGGGTCTATAGGCCCTATGCAAGTACAAAACCCAGCAGGACAGTCAAATCTTAAAGCTCCAAAATGATTTCCTTTGACTTTGTGTCTCACTTTCAGGTCATGCTGATGTAAGAGGTGAGTTCCCACACCCTTGGGCAACTATGCCTCTGTGGCTTTGAAGAGTACAGCTTCCCTCCTGGCTGCTTTCATGGGCTGGCATTAAGTGTCTGCAGCTTTTCCAGGTACATGATGCAAAGTGTCAGTGGATCTACCATTCTGGCATCTAAAGGATGGTGGCCCTTTTCTCACAGCTCAACTAGGCAGTGCCCCAGTAGGGACTCCGTGGGGGAGCTCTGACCCAACATTTCCCTTCTGCACTGCCCTAGCAAAGGTTCTCCATGAGCCGCCCCCACCGCCCACCCTCCATAGCAAACTCCTATCTGGACATCCAGGAATTTCCATACATCTTCTGAAATCTAAGCAGAGGTTCCCAAATCCAAATTCTTGACTTCTACACATTTGCAGGCTCAACACCACGTGTAAGCTGCCAGGGCTTGAGGCTTACATCCTCTGAAGCCACAGCCTGATCTCTGTGTTGCTCCTTTCAGCCACAGCTGGAACAGCTAAGATGCAGGGCTCCAAGTCTCTAGGCTGTACACAGCATGGGGACCCTTGGTCTGGCCTGCAAAACCACTTTTTTCTCCTAGGCCTCCAGGCCTGTGATGGGAGGAGCTACTGTGAAGACCTCTGACATGCCCTGGAGACATTTTCCCCATTGTCTTGGGGATTAACATTTGGCTTCTCATTACTTATGCAAATTTCTACAGTTGGCTTGAATTTCTCCTTGGAAAATGGGATTTTCTTTTCTATCACATTGTCAGGTTGCAAAGTTCATGAACTTTTATGCTCTGCTTCCCTTATAAAACTGAATGCCTTTACAGCACCCAAGTCACCTCTTGAATGCTTTGCTGCTTAGAAATTTCTTCTGCCAGATACCTCAAATCATCTCTCTCAAGTTCAAAGTTCCACAGCTCTCTAGGGCAGGGGCAAAATGCTGCCAGTATCTTTGCTAAAACATAACAAGAGTCACCTGTGGCCCAGTTCCCAACAAGTTTCTTATCTCCATCTGAGACTACCTCAGCCTAGATTTCATTGTCCCTATCATTATCAGCATTTTGGTCAAAGTCATCCAACAAGTCTCTAGAGAGTTCCAAACTTTCCCACATTTTCCTGTCTTCTTCTGAGCCTTCCAAACTGTTCTAACCTCTGCCTATTATCCAGTTCCAAAGATGCTTCCACATCTTTTGGTATCTTTTCAGGAGTACCCCACTCCTGGTACCAATCTACTGTATTAGTTCCTTTTCACACTGCTGATAAAGACATACCTGAGCCTGGACAATTTACAAAAGAAAGAAGTTTAATAGACTAACAGTTCCAAGTGGCTGGGGAAGCCTCACAATCATAGCAGAAGGCAAGGAGGAACAAGTCATGTCTTACATGGATGGCAGCAGGCAAAGGGAAAGCTTGTGCAGGGGAACTCCTCTTTCTGAAACCATCAGATCTCATGAGACTTATTTGCTATGATGAGAATGGCACAGGAAACACCTGCCCTTGTGATTAAATTACCTTCCACGAGGTTCCTCCCACAACATGTGGGAATTGTGGGAGTTACAGTTCAAGATAAGATTTGGGTGAGGACACAACCAAACCATATCACAAGTCCTAAACTTGCTAATGACCTTAGGTGGTCCAATCATGATTTCTTTCATATTATAACATGTAATATTATATATTATTATGACACATTACATGTTATTACTTACATACTAAGATGTAATGTTAAATATTACATGTTACATGTTATTTCTTACATAGTAATAACATGCAATATTGCTTTCAGGAGCAGAATGAGCTGACATAGTGAGAGTCATCCCAACATGTCATCTTTTCATTTAAGTGGAAACTTTTATAAAAGCAGCTCCAAAGCCATTGCCCTGCCCTGGAGTTTGCTCACCAGCCCCCTTGTAGCACTGTACCTCTGCAAAAGGGAGCTGGGAAGTCCCACGATGCACCATTTCCTGGGCTAACAATGCAGGTCAGGATGGCATGGCCTTCCAAGATGTAGCCAGAGAGGCAGCTGTATCGGATTTTGTCTCCTATGTTGAATCTCGTTCCGTGGAGAACACCTTTCAGGATTTCTCCAGGATTTCCACAAGTGTGGCTAGGTAAAACTATTGGAAAGAGAAAAGAAAGGAGAAAAAACAAGTTAAATTTTCTATGGAGAGCCACCTGTAACACAAAACAGACACCATTTTTGAATTATTAAAATGAGAAAATCTCTAGTATCAGAAAAATATTAATTGTTCCTAAAAATTAAACTGAGAAAATGTCTTCTGGTTTTAGAATATCTGCAGTATAGCACTTTTATAAACATTATAAAGTGCAAATAAATGCATTTTGTTGAGAGGAAAATATAGTCCTGCTTTTATTCAGTGTTCCAGATAATGTCTAGATTATATTTTTGTAGTCATGAAATTCTACATACTCCTATAGTGAGCAACCAGATATCAGTGTCAGCAGCCAGACACAGTAGACTACAGAAATCTAAAACAGCAGTATCAGAAACACTGCAAGAGTGAATACTCATACCCTATTTATTTTTATGCTTCCAGGACCGGTACGGTGTCTGTTACACATCATTACCCAATGCTCAATCAACATTTGATGGATAAGCAATTGAATTAAATAATAAATTAGAAATCTCATGCATTCATCCATCAATGCATAAAAAAGGGTTCCACTACTGTATTCCAGGCCCACAGCCAGGCTCTGTCCATTTATAGTGTCTGATTCAAAAGTAAGTTTCAGTGCTAAGTTTTGACAACACAAATACTGAATTCACTTGCATTTTGCAAACCAAGAATAAAAGTCAAAGCCTGTCAACCATCTGAATGGACACATCCTCTCAGCCAGGGTGATTCCAAGGTTAACCTGAAAAACTAGTTCGGGGAGCCAGACATGCCTCATTATACCCTCTTCCCTTTTGGAATTACCGATAGAAGAACCTCCTTACTTCCGAAAAGAAACACAGGCGATCTTGTTTTCGGAAACCTGCTACCTGGAGGCTTTCTATGCATGATAAAAACATTGGTCTCTGCAACCCTTTATTCTAACCGAGACATTCCTTTCTATTGATTCCATGTCTTTAGACAATAACTTAACTCTTTCAATTAATTTCCAATATGAAAAAAGAAAAAAAACCCTGGCCGGGAACGGTGGCTCATGCCTGTCATCCCAGCACTTTGGGAGGCCGAGGTAGACGGAGCAGATCATGAGGTCAGTAGATTAAGACCATCCTGGCTAACATGGTGAAACCCCGTCTTTACTAAACATACAAAAAAAAATAGCCAGGCATGGTGGCAGGTGCCTCTAGTCCCAGCTATTCGGGAAGCTGAGGCAGGAGAATGGCATGAACCTGGGAGACGGAGGTTGCAGTGAGCTGAGATCGCGCCACTGCACTCCAGCCTGGGTGACAGAGTGAGACTCTGTCTCAAAAAACAAAAACAAAAACAAACAAATAACCTTTGACTCTACCTATGACTTGGAAGCTCCCACTTCTAGTTGTCCTGCCTTTCCAGACCGAACTAATGTACGTCTTATGTGTATTGATTGATGTCTTATGTCTCCCTACAATGTATAAAACTAAGTTGTGGCTCAATCACCTTGGGCAGTTGTTCTCAGGACCTCCTGAGGGCTGTGTCATGGGCCATTGGCCACTCATATTTGACTCAGAATAAATCTTTTCAAACAATTTACAGAGTTTGACTCTTTTCATTGATGATTTCAATAATGGGGTATTGATTCTGTTCTTTTTGATCCTCTGACTTTTTCCTTGATATGATTCTCTGTCTAAATAAATCGACTTGAAACTCCATTCCATACTCATAGAACATGATTTTGAACTTAACTGGTGCACCATTCAGTTGAATGGATGAAATTCATCATTGTGGGCTATTGTCTCCGTATCTATGGTTTAAATTTAGTATGTCACCAGTAAATTAGCTGCTATTTGTATTCAAATAAGCTATGAAACTTACTAGTGGGGAAATAAAAAGATTTCCAAATAAAAATATATTTCCAACTGAACAGAAACTATGTTATGTCAATATCCATTGTCTTTGCATTGGCATCAGGGTGTATTTTAATGTATTGGTATAATGCAGAACAATATTTTCTGTTTTATTAGTTTTTAAACTGAGAAACAGAACTTTTTTAGAATGTGAGAAAGGAATCTCAGCTATTTCTAAAGTTATTTTTTATTTATCATGATATTACTTACGTACAAACTGAGCTATGTAGAAATACTTAGGAAATAAATACCAGTGCTTAGATATTGAATATTATTGACATGTTTATGAAATCTCTATTTACATAAAGTTTTTTCAGTTCTAGTTTTTAAGAAATAATTTCTGAGAGCAGTCTACAAAAATCTGTTTAAAAACACAACAGAAAATGGTTCAATATTGTCTACAACCATTTTTGTTGTCTTTTTAAATAAGAAAATTCTGAATTTAATTCCACATTCACTATCCATAAAGCAAAAATCTGTGCTATTTATAGTATATTAAAAGTGACATTTATAAGGAACAAAAACTTTCCATTTTATCAGGGCAGCCCTTCAGCTTATGACCAGAATGCCGTGTCCATCAACTGAGCCGAGAGCTCTTACGGTCAAAGACGCAGGCTGAATAGCCACCGTAAATGGGAAGAGTGAGAAACAGTGATAAAAAAAAAGGAAATGTGTGACAAAAAGATTTTTGATGTTTTTCTTTAATGTCCAGGAATATTTAAAATAAATCATCATGTCTTCTTAGGGTCATTATTATTTTTAACTGTTACTGCTAATTCTTCTTAGAAGGCACACATTTTCCAACAGAAGGTGTCTAGATAATTGTTCCCCAAAGACAAGGGTTATCAATGGAAATCCATCAAATAAGCCTGCTAAAGAGAACCACAATGACCAGTCATTGTCATGCATGGAAAATCCAAATGAACCACTCTGGAAATGGAACTTAGTCAGAGCGACTCTGCTATACATTTTTTCTGTTAAAAGAGCCTGAAATTATTTTTTTCAATTCACTTTGGTATGAATAATGTAAATGATTATCGTGTAGAAAGATCATTGGAACATTCTACAGTAATATATGGTTGTGAGTTGCCTGACGACAGCTCAATGATAGGCCTCATACACAACGTCGGTCCCAGGAGATGATGGCCTACTGATGTTGTAGCCATCACAATGTGGTAATGCCAGGTGCGACGCACATGTTTGTGGTGACGCCAGTGTGAACAAACCACCTGAGCTGCCAGTCATCCAAATGTATAGCACATATAATTAGGTTCACTACATATGCTTGATGATAATAATGAACAACTGTTGCTGGTTTTTGTATTTACTATACTATACTTTTTATCATTATTTCAGAGTGTGCTGCTTCTACTAAAAAAAAAAAAAAAAATAACGATTTAACTGTAAAACAACCATAGGCCCTTCAGGAAGGATTCCAGAAGGAAGCATTGTTATTCTAGGAGATGAAAGCTCCATA
Organism: Macaca nemestrina; assembly: GCF_043159975.1. Lineage (NCBI taxonomy): Eukaryota > Metazoa > Chordata > Mammalia > Primates > Cercopithecidae > Macaca > Macaca nemestrina. The sequence continues at coordinate 150,113,336 of NC_092132.1, read as the reverse complement.
CCTGTCCTTGCCCCGAAGACCTTCTGGTGCAACAAGACGTGAAGGTGGAGGAGATGACCCTGTGCAGGCCTAGGCTAGTGTGTGTGTGTCTTAATTTTTAATGAATACAGTTTAAAAAGTAAAAATGTATACATTTTAAATAGAGAAACTCTTATAGAATAACAATATAAATGTTTTGTACAACTGCAATATTTGTGTTTTCAGCTAGATATTATCACAGAAGAGTCAAATGCTTAAAAATGAAAAAGAAGTTTATGAAGTAAGGTTACACTAAGCTTACTTTATGATTAAAAAAGAAAAATGTGTTTTTACACATTTAGTATACTCTAAGTCTACAGTGTTTATGAAGTCTACAGTAGTACATGGTCCTGTCCTAGGCCTTCACATTCATGCCTCACTCATGCACTGACTCACCCAGAGCAACTTCCAGCCCCACAAGCTCTATTCCCGGTAAATGTCCTATACGAGTGTAACTTTTTAAATTTTTAATACTGTTTTATTATTGTATCTTTTCTATGCTTACAGACACATATACTTACTATTATGTTCCAGTTGCCTACAGTATTCAGTATAGCCACATGCTGTACAGGTCTGTACCCTAGGAGCACTAGGCTACACCATAATACATCCTAGGTGTGTAGCAGGCTGCAAAACTTGGGTTTGTGTAAGTGCACTCTGTGATGTTTGCACAGGGACAAAATCGCCTAAGGATGCATTTCTCGGAATGCATCCCTGCTGTTAAGTGACACATGACTGCGTGCAGCATATCTCAAGATACTGTTGTTACGGTCAAGTCTCACACTTTATTATCTACAGTATATTTAGTAAATTTAAAGAGAACTGGAGCCCTCCAAAATTTTTACCATTGTACTGTGCAATGGTATTTTCCAGCAGTGTAGAAACGTACTGACTTACATATTTTTGAAGGGAAAATATCATTATTGAATACAAGAGTCTCCTCAAAGTTTCTGAAAAGAAATATTTGTAAACACCCATGTCTTCAAACTTCCAACAGACAGCTACTCCCATAAAATTGAATATGAAAACTATTTATTACGTTCAATTTCATCAATTTAGGAAAGGTATTTTTCATCGGGAAAAATTAAGGCAGATGTTAGAAGTAGCAGATGTCAAAGAAAAAACTAGACATCAATGGAGAGCATGCCTGTTCTTTTGATGAAATTGCATTTCCCATTGTATCTGACGTAAATGATCCTTTTCCAGGTGCCGTTGCAGGCTTTTATTTTACAGCAGGCCCTCAAATAGCACTGTTGTCGTCACCACTATTTCATTACAACATGGATGAGAAAAATAAATAGATTCCTGACCAGGGTCACTGTCTGTTCTTTCCATGTCTGCATGAGGTATGTCTAGTTTCCTCCATATCCCAAAGATGTGCATGTTTGCATGTTAGGTTCATTGGCACGTGTCCTGAGTCCCTGTCTCTGTGTGTGTGTGTGTGTGTGTTTGTGACCCTGCCATGGTAGGGTACCCTATCCAGGGCTGGTGCCCACCTGGCACCCTGAGCTGCTGAGACAACTCTGGCCACCCACAACCCAAAACTCAAATAATTGGATAAACTATTTTACTTGTTTTTATTAATCTTTCTTAAATGAATGTATAGCTCACATCTATGTCAGTGTTCAATGTTAGAAGTGTTTTGATCTTTAATATTTAGAATTTTGGTCATGTTTCGCACGGCGAGTAATATGCCATAGGAACTTTACTTTTGTTTATATCAATTAGCCTGTGGGAAAATTGGTTTTGTCATATGTTGTTTTTGTTAGAGCCACATTTTCCCAGAACCTACTGAGTACATGAAGTGAGCATTTGCTGTAACAGCAACGGCCATCAGCTCCAGCAACAGCCCAGTGGCGTTACAGAGGATAAAGAGGACGTCTACTTCCGGGGCATCTTTGACCACTTTAACGGTTTGCTTCTTTCTCTTGTCTACAGATTTTTGTCTTTAACATCTCGACACTTATTTATAAAAGAATTTGAAAAACACACATCAGACACAGTCTTTGCAAGCTGCTCTTTTTCAATTGACAAGGATTGTAATGGAAAGGAGAATGGCCTTTAGGTCTCTTCTTTTACATTTGTCAGTTCTGCTTATTTACTGAAAATGTTTTCCCATCAGTATTTATTTTACAGGGGAAGGTGTCAAGATTGAATGAGATAACAGGTTTCCAAATATCTGTTCTTTATATGACTCTATCAGATTTTATTGTAAACAGCCGTTAATAGTTCTGAGGGCCTTGAATCATTCCAGGTTGGAATTGAATCTTTTTATCTTTGTATATAAATATTAATATATTATAAAGTAGATCATATATTTTCCTATACATATATACAATAACTAAAATTCACATAGCTCATCAGCTTAGTGGGAATAGGAAAAAAAGTTTTTCAAAATTCAGCTGAACCAAATGTTATTTTAGAAGCAATGAATCAATAAATAATGTATAATTTTAGTCACTTTATTTCCATACTTGGCAAAAAGTGTAAATAAGTATCAGAGGCTTAAAATTAATTTAAGGATTTTGGAAGCAAAATAACTTAGGAAATGGAAAAAAATGATTAAATCTACCATTTAAGGTTTAAAGGAATTTGTGTTGGTGACACAAAGTTATAAATTTACGATTTAGGAATTGGGGGTTTTCATCTTCAACAAATTTTCTTTTTAAGAAGTTTTGTAAAAATTTTAATGGGAACAATGTGAACAAATAAATAGAAATAATTAAAAATAAATTAGAATATTTTCTTCTAGTTGCAAACACTAACAAATGCAACATGGACATAGTATTATAAATCTATCAGCAATTTTACTAATGAAATCAAAAAGCTTACAAATTGTAAAATATTGATGGAATTGTTGATAGGTCTATGCAAAGATTTAAGACACAGACACAAAAATTACCAAAATATGATAATTCAGTGGTTGAGAAAAACTAATTTAAAAGCAAGTAAATTCAACCCAATGTCATTTCTGCCAATTTCATTTTAACTAAATTTTTAACCAGTTTGCCTGAAGATTATGCATGTCCCTTTATGACTCCCACAAGTAATAAATACACATGAAGAATTTAGTAAATACTGAGTTGACATAAACTCTACTTTTAATTCTCTGTATTTCCTGAGCCATTTGCACTCTTTCCCATAGATGCTTCAAGAAAGCAACACTTATTTAGGTGATGGGAATTCTGCGCCCAACGCAGACATTTGGTAATGTGAAAGGATTTCTTGAAAGAGTTCTGGAAACATTTCTTTCCTCTCATGGCAGGTTTCCATCAGACCTCATGAAGCCAAGTTTGCACACCAGGGCTTGAAACTTGAAACATAGGCTGCCATTCTAAATATGCACATGAAAATTCTCTCCGTAACACTCAATTTGGCAAATACATATGGTCACAATTCAGTGACTTAATTGGGCTATCATGTCAAACCTTTAACCCAGCTGTTTCAATAATTAAGTGGATGTCATATTAAATATCTTCCCACAAGAAAAGTGAAAGTACGATACTACAATAAAATATAACATTAATATTCATTACTACATGAGACAAGGCTATCAAAAAGAAGTTTGAAATTCATCAAAGGAACGGCAGCATTTTTAACAGCATGTGTACAATCAGTGAACTTTCATTTGGAATCTGGGTCCCTTAGGGTTCCTGTCCATTTCTTTACACTTTGCCTGTCTAGTAGTCTACTGGTAGCTTAAGGTAATATAACTCCAAATTCCTTCATGATGTGCACTTCCTATGTAAACCAACGACATCAGATGTGTTTGCTTTGGACTATTCGCTGCTGAAAGTTCTTCACCCCACTCTCTCTCCTGGCTTTGGGAAGGATTAGAAAAATCGGGTTATATAATTTTCAGGATCACATTAAAAAATCAGATTTTCAAATCTTGTAACCTGACATTGCTTTTCTTTACTGGCTCTCTGAATGCGGGCCAATCTGTAAAAGGAGAAGGTGCTGAGGAAGCATTTATGACAAAAGCAATGAGGACTTCCCAGGAGGTGGCAGTCACTGAATGCCTTCTATTTTCAAAAAGTCTCATTCTCCAGGATGAGGAACGACCATGAAAGAGAAGGACCTCATAGAAAGCATTACTATGGGAAGTAATAGGAACTGACTGAGAAGAACTCAATGAGGAAGTGGGTTGTAAATATACTTACAGGTGGGAAAGGGCAAGATCTGGCCAAATAAGAAAGGAAAGATAAATTGATATGGGGGAAGTCGTTGTAGCAAGAATTTATATAAAAGTATACGGCACAGTGAGTTACAGTCATCAGACCTGGCATGAGATAGATTTGGGTTTCTGCTCCAGAAACTGATTTTGTAACGTTGGACAAATTACTTAGACCTTAGTTTCCATATCTTAAAAAGGGGAATGAAAAGTAAAACTTACTCGTGGGTTTATTACAGAAAATTGTAAAAAGATATCACAAAACGTCAGGGCACTTGGCACAGGTTAAGCGTTCCATACATGTCAGGACTTTTAAGTTGATTTTCCCAACTCTAAAGCACCATGCAAATGTTAGGGAAATAATACAATTTTCACAGTATACAGAGATTTTAACACATCCCAATTTCAGAAACAATATTTGTAAAGGGTATCAGAGTCAAGGATATTATTAAAATGCTAGCATAGTTGTAATGGAAGTAAAGGAGAAGGACATCCTAATTTTTCACTTAGCAATATTAAGTCTACTTCATTATTTCTGCCTTATAACTGGAAATACTTGTACAACACATACTATGTGCTAGACACTGTTCTAAGTAGTTTGTATATATTAAGAGTGTATATGAGTAAGTACTATTATTATGCCCATTTTAAACAAACAAAAAGCATGCTGCAGGGAGATCAAGTCACTTCCATGACACATAACTGCTAAGAATTGGTGGTAGAGCTTGCATATGATGGATTCAGAATCTCTACTTTCAAGCATGACAAAAAGCTCTTTCATATGAAAATGTGGCTCACATCAAAAGAGATGATGATCAGGCATCATTTGATCTACAGTGTTCACAATGGAGCTTTGTTATAATAACAGGGATATATGGATTGGGGAGACTTACGATGTTTTCTTAGGTAGAACTGAGGGCACAACTATAACATAGTTTTAAAAAAATGTTTCAAGCTCTCCAGGCAAATTCATATAACAGCAGGAACACTGCAGGAGAGACTGCAGCAAAGTCAGAAACTAGGTAAGCAACTAGTTGGCAAATGGATTTGAAACTTATGGACTGGATGTTCAAAAGATTTTGAATAGCACGTGAAAGACATTAGAAGCTCTTGACAATTGAGAAAATAAAAATGTTGTTGCAAAATGATTTTGACTATGTAAACGACTTTTGAGAAGCATCATGTGTATTTACTAGTGTGAATTATGAAATAATCTTACAGTGTTACATTTTGACCTCACTAGTTAATCCTCATGTGGTCCTATATTTTCTTTTTTTTTTCTTTTTTTTTTTTTTTCCTGAGGTGGAGTATTGCTCTGTCACCCAGGCTGGAGGGCAGTGACTCGATCTTGGCTCACTGCAAGCTCCGCCTCCCAGGTTCAGGCCATTCTCCTGCCTCAGCCTCCCGAGTAGCTGGGACTACAGGCGCCCGCCACCATGCCTGGCTAATTTTTGTATTTTTAGTAGAGACGAGGTTTCACCGTGTTAGCCAGGATGGTCTCGATCTCCTGACCTCATGATCCGCCCACCTCGGCCTCCCAAAGTGCTGGGATTACAGGCGTGAGCGACCGCGCCTGGTCGGGCCTTTGCCATTTTAAACGCTAGAAGAATTAAACCATATACAAATTTTCGCAAAACTATGACAAGAATTGTTAAATGCAAATCAAGCTTACTACTAAGAAAGAAGCAATATCTTTCGTGTTTCAACCTACATTTGGCCTTAAAAAGTAGTGTCTGTAAGGATCAAACTGTTCCAAAAATACTTAACCAAACCCCAGTGAAAGAATGTTCAAGAGTATTTATGAGAATACAAAAATATTCAGCACCTGTCAAAGTGAGATTCACCGTGTCTGGCATCCAATCAAAAAGTACTAAGCATGCAAAAAAGTAAGAAGATGTCCATAATAAGAAGAAAACTCAATAAATGAACAATGAGCCAGAAACAAAACAGAATTTTGAATCAGTGAACACCAACATTAAAACTGTTATCAGAATTGTATGCCCTGTTCTCAATCAGCTGATAATGGAACATGTTGAGACATGGAAAATGTAAAAAAAAAAAAGAAAAAAGAAAAGAAAAGAAAAAGACCCAGATTGAACATCTAGAGTTAAAACCATGTAAGATTCAAAACCCAATGGATGTTATAAGGTAGAATAGATATAGCAGAAGGTAACATTAATGAACATGTAGAGATAGCAAGATAAAGTATTTAAAATGAAACATAAAAGAAAAAAAAAAGATTTCCAAACAAAATCAAAACAAAACTAAGAGCACAGAGAATCAATGAACTTTGGGACCTCTCCGAGCAGACCTATGTGTGTAATTAAAGTCACCAAAGGTAAGGAACACAAAGAGGGACAGAAAAAAAAAAAAAAAAGAAAAGAGAAAGAAAACCAATTACCCCAAAACTTCAAAATTTACTAAAACAGTGAAATCATAAATACAAGAAGTTCAATAAGTGCAAAATGCAAAGAACATGAAGAGCACGATATCACACATGTCAAAATCAAGTTGCCTAAATACAGCAATGAAGAAAAAATCTTTAAAGCATCCATAGTAGCGGGGGTAGGGGTAAGGTTCTGTGTAGAGAGACAAAGATAAAGGTACCAGGCAATGCATCTTCAGAAAGAATGAAATCAAGGAGAGACTGAGCAACTTTTAGAACGTACCGAAATAAAAAATAAGCAAAACAACTGTCAATCTAATAAACTCACACAGCAAAAATATTTTGCAAAATCACAGGGTAGAGAAACAAGTTCAGACATGTGAAAACTGAAAGTCCATCACTAGCAGGCCCATACCACAAGGAATATTAAAATGAGTCATTCCAGCTGAAGGAAATAGTGTAGTAAGGAACGCCAAGCACCAGGAATGATACCTGTATGGGGAATTACACAGTATGTTTTATTTTAAAAATCTGTTTAAAAGATTATTAGCTGTTTAAAGCCAAATAATATATATTTTGGGTTTCTAACATGTAGAAGTGGCAGAAATGACAGAAATACCACAGAGGCTGGGTAAGAAGAAAGGAGAGTATATTGCTGTATCTTTGCTACACAATAGGTGAAGTGGTACAACATATATGTGTGTGTGTGTATGTATATATATGTATATATATGTGTATATGTATATATATGCATATACATATACACACACATTTATGAGAATGAGAATCATTTATGAGAATACAAAAATATTCAGCACCTGTCAAAGTGAGATTCACAGTGTCTGGCATCCAATCAAAAAGTACTAAGCATGCAAAAAAGTAAGAAGAGGTCCATAATAAGAAGAAAACTCATAATACAAAAAAGTAAGAAGAGGTCCATAATAAGAAGAAAACTTTTTTGTGTGTGTATATACACACACACACACACACACATATGTTGTACCACTTCATATATATATATATGCGCAGACCGGGCACAGTGGCTCATGCCTGTAATCGCAGCACTTTGGGAGGCCGAGACAGGCAGATTATGAGTTCAGGAACTCAAGACCAGTCTGGCCAACATAGCGAAAACCCATCTCTACTAAATATGGGGGGGAAAAAAAATTAGCTGGGTGTGGTGACCAGCACCTGGAGTCCCAGCTACTTGGGAGGTTGAGGCAGGAGAATCGCTTGAACCTGGGAGGCAGAGGTTGCAGTAAGCCGAAATTGCACCACTGCACTTCCAGCCTGGGTGACACAGCAAGACTCTGTCTAAAAAAACAAAATAAAACAAAACAAACAAAAAAGCAGCAGTATAACATCACAGTAGATTATGGTAGAGTACCATAAAGTCTAAAGTCACCCCTAAAACAGCAAAGACAAATGTTACAGCTATTAAACTAGCACAGGAGATAAAACAAATCACAAAAAGTACCCAATCCAACAAAAGGAAAACATAAAAAGAAGGGGAAAAAAGAAAATGAATGACAAATATGAAGCAAACTGCAAGGTGGTAAAATTAAACACAGCCTTACCAATAAACACAGGAAGCATAGATGACACGAACCTCACAGTTACAAGGTGGACATCATGATACTGGATGAAAAATACAACCAGTGTTATGCTGTCTTCAGGAAAAAGTATTTTAAATATAAATAGACAAACAGATAACAGTAAGATAATGAGAAAAGACAAATAGCTTTATGTGTGCCGCTGGCCGGCCGCCTTGAGGGGGAAATGAATGTAGAATAGCCAAACTGGAATCTCAAAAGACCGAATGCATTTTTTAATTCTAGGAGTGGCGGCTCCTGGGTGAAACTATACATTTATTTCAGTGTTCTGAATTACAGATTCAATTACCTTAAAATAAGGTTTATTACCAATAGATACTATTGATACTTTGCTGAGCTTCTGTTTCAAATGCTGGACCGCTTTATATATGGTGTTTCAAAACTTACATGTCTCCAAATGAGGCATCATTATTCCAGTTTCACATATAAAGATGATGAGACCCAGAGAGGCTAAGCAACTCAGTTAAGGTGACGGAGATAAACCTGCATCTGTATAGACCTACGATATTTCCACGACTTACTGTCGCAATTGTGTTGATATAATTGAAACGCTTTTAAATGCAACTGTAATGTTAGAAAGAAATAATTTTGGCAAAGTTTAATTTTTTAAAAAAGGCTGAATAATTAGGAGACCAGGTTTCCTGTCTTTTCTTGCCCACTGCTTGTCTCTGTGATATTATTTGATAATATATTTTCTGGCTCACATCTTCTCATCTTAACAGTAAGAAAGACGACGAGAGGTGGGGTGGACTCATTCATTCTAAAAGTTGAGGAATCTGCACAATAACTGCTGTCTCAAATACATGTAACTTCTCTTATTTTCTCATACTTCCTTATTGCAAATTAAAAAATATAAAATTGGCAAAGGAAAAACAGAGAAACCATCTCTGAAAATTAATGCAAAATTTAAAAATAAGACAGAACGCAATTCTGTTTACCATTTACTTATTAGAACCTTGTCTTAATAAGCTCAAGGCAATCTCAGTCTACTTTCTGTCATTCCAAGCTCTAAAATTCTTTACCATAAAAGATGCTTAACTCAATCTAACTGGAGGGTCACATCTCAGGGGCCAGCAACCCCTCCAGAGGGAGGGAGAAGAATCAGGAGCATCAGGACACTTCATTCCATCTTTGATTCCACCATGGCAGAGCTCGATCACTGGAAGGATAATTAAATCCAGGTCTCATTTTCTTCTCTTGTGCAATGAGAAGAGCCATAGTAGGTTCCCAGGGAAGCTGACTGGGAGGGCATGTCTGCGTAATCATAACTGGGACAGGAAGGAAGCAGGACTGGGCAGAGAGAGAAGATGACCTGCAGTCAGTCAAGGCCTCAGCCAGTCCTGCAAGGAGCTCTCCTTTTGGAGATGTGTATTGCTCCTTCAGTGCTGTCTACACTGGAGTGAGAGGCCAGAGCCTTCTAGTCCAGAACAGGCCAGCTCCAACATGGAGGCTCCTGCCTGGCCGCATACCACCCTGGGCATGTACTACCCTGGCTGTGTATCACCCTGGACGCGTACCACCCTGGACGCATACCACCCTGGACGCGTACCACCCTGGACGTGTACCACCCTGGCTGCGTATCACCCTGGCTGCGTACCACCCTGGACGCGTACCACCCTGGCTGCGTACCACCCTGGACGCGTACCACCTGGCTGCGTACCACCCTGGACGCGTACCACCTGGCTGCGTATCACCCTGGCTGCGTACCACCCTGGACGCATACCACCCTGGCTGCGTACCACCCTGGACGCGTACCACCCTGCTGCGTATCACCCTGGACGCGTACCACCTGGCTGCGTACCACCCTGGATGCGTACCACCTGGCTGCGTATCACCCTGGACGCATACCACCCTGGAAGTGTACCACCTGGCTGCGTATCACCCTGGACGTGTACCTCCCTGGATGTATACCAGCCTGGCTGCATACCACCCTGGACGCGTACCGCCCTGGACGCGTACCACCCTGGCTGCGTATCACCCTGGATGCGTACCACCCTGGACGTGTACCACCTGGCTGCGTATCACCCTGGACGTGTACCTCCCTGGATGTATACCAGCCTGGCTGCATACCACCCTGGACGTGTACCGCCCTGGACGCGTATCACCCTGGCTGCATATTACCCTGGGCACGTACCACCCTGGCTGCGTATTACCCTGGACATGTACCACCCTGGCTGCGTATTACCCTGGACGCGTACCACCCTGGCTGCATATTGCCCTGGATGCGTACCACCCTGGCTGCATATCACTCTGGACGCGTACCACTCTGGATGCGTACCACCTTGGGTGTCTACCACCCTGGCCACCTACCACCCTGGCTGCATACCACCCTGGCCACCAACAATCCTGGCTGCGTACAACCCTGAATGCATAGCACCCTGGACACGTACCACCCTGGGCTTGTACAACCCTGGGCATGTACCAACCTGGCCACATAGCATCCTAGCCATGTAGCACCCTGGGGCGTACCATCCTGGGTGTGAACCACCCTGGGCTTGTACCATGCTGGGGACTGTACCACCCTGGACTTCGCAGCCCTCAGGCCCAGATTGACTTCACCCATGAGAACTTAAATTTAAAAAAATGTCCCCATGGCATCTGAGAGTAATTATACTCAACATCTTGCTCACGGAGGTGTTTCTACTTCCTGTGTTTTGTGTTTTTTTTATTTTTATTTTTTGAGACGGAATCTCGCTCTGTCGCCCAGGCTGGAGTGAGTGGCCGGATCTCAGCTCACTGCAAGCTCCGCCTCCCGGGTTCCCGCCATTCTCCTGCCTCAGCCTCCCGAGTAGCTGGGACTACAGGCGCCGCCACCTCGCCCGGCTAGTTTTTTGTATTTTTCAGTAGAGATGGGGTTTCACTGTGTTAGCCAGGATGGTCTCGATCTCCTGACCTCGTGATCCGCCCCCTTCGGCCTCCCAAAGCGCTGGGATTACAGGCTTGAGCCACCGCGCCCGGCCCTTCCTGTGTTATAGTTACAATGTTACGCCTGAACCTTCCAAGTTTACAAAGCTGGTTTACAGGAAAGTCATGCACCCCAGGTGTGGTGAGGAGGCCACAGACGGGGCAGGGGGAGACACTGAGCATGGCAGTCACCACCTGTGCCCTCCCATCTGCAGCTGCCACGCAGTGGTGGGATGGGGCACTGGGTGGTGGGGGGCTCATCTCTGAGGAACCCACCATGTGGGCAGCATTTGTCCTGTTAATGAGTTAAGGAGCAGAAGTGAGACGAAGCCTCTCATTTCTTCCCACATACACTAACGGAATCCTATCCTTGTAAGGTTAGGCAGGTGAAAGGAACCTCAGTTGTGCATGCTATGAGCAGATGAACCATTTCAAGGACGCTGTCATTTAAAACAGTGCCGCATTACCAATCATCAATGACAAGTGGCCACAGCAGTAGAAATGACCGCTGAGAGCACTGGAAGAGCCACTGGTGCTGGGGTCAGAACCCTGTGCCGAGCTCGGGGCAGACCAGATCCAGGGACATCATGGGACCCCGTGGGCAGCAGATGCCGTTACAGCTCAGACACAGGATGTGCAATGCTTTAGAATGAAAGAAACTCAAGAATATTCCTGCTATTCGCTGCAACACAGAAAAGGGGAAATTAGCTTGAGGAGGTGGATTGTAGGAGAAATAATTTTAAGTAGAGAACCTAACAGTCAAAGCAGTAACCATAAGTTTCAAAGACTAAAATAAAACATGTGAACACAAGCGAACTATGAAACACAAAGACTAAATTACATACATTAAACCTATTTCCAGACATTGTGAGACATGACTTCTCAGCGTCTTCATCATCCCCTTTTTCTTTCAGACTCTGGGCACTGTATTCTTTTTTTTAAATTAGGATTTTTATGTCTATGCTCATGAACACACACAGGTATTATACATTTTCTGGAAAAAGTACATCTAAGTCATTCATATCAAAGTATATTAGATTCCTGTAAAGTGGATATAATTCAAAATAATGGTTCTACAATTGTATTTAAATATAAATGTAGGATTTATGCAGATTAGATTTTAAAACCAGTTCTTCCAGTTTTTATATATATTATATAACATACAATGTATTATATATCTCCTATATATTTTATAACATATAATGTATATCATATATATAGCATAATATATTATATAGCATAATATATATTTTATATAGCATAATATATATTACATATAGCATAATATATATTATATATAATATAATGTATATTAAACAACATAATGTGTATTATATAACTATATTATATAACATATATAATAAATAATATGTATTATAAATTTATATACATAATTTATGTGTATGTGTGCATGTGTGTATAGAAAATAATAAAATCATTTTAACAATGTAAAGGTCATGTGGCATTATCTTTTAGTTCTAATTAATGAATTCTTGGTTGTTCCTCAGTCTAACTTCAGTTATTTCTCTTCTTTGTCCTGGAAGTTAGCTTCTAAAAAGTCTCAATGTTACGATTATAAACAGTTTAATTTACTAGGCATTGGTATATTACAAATCCATGATTTTCATATTCATTCAAACCTAAATGTGATTTCTGTTATTGAATTCACATAAATAGCTCAAGCTTCATGAAAAGAGCCTTTGGGAAATAATAAAGCATGTTTTTGTTGTTGCTGTTGCCTTACATGTCATGTATTCAACTCTGTACATAGTATAACTGTGGGCTTCCAAGTATTTTCCTTTAGTTTCTGAAGACCTACTGTTGATTGTTGTGTCTTGATAATTCCATCATAAAACATCATAACAAAGAACAAGTGTGCAGATAGGATATACACTGTGAAGTTTTATTTCCATTTGATTTTAAAAGAATGTAAATATTATTTAAAAGACTTCATAATTTAAATCTTTTTTTTTGTTTCCCCCGTGACACACACACATGTTGTAATTATTGTTCAGCCTGGGGAGCAAGTGAACTAACAATTATTGAACTCTAAGCGCTAGGCACTTCATGTGTTACTTCCCTGAATTCTTGCAGGAGCCCCACCGAGAATGTGACAATCAGGCCATCTAAAAATGGGCAGAGGGAGGCTTATGGCCTAGATGGAAACTGAATCCTAACTCCACCTTTGTCTCAGATCTCATGCTTTTTTCTTTCCAGAACCCTCCTGATGTATTACTTAGGGTTGTGACATAGAGGGAACTGCTGGAGCCCAAGTGAATACAGAATTAAATGTGGTCTTTAAAAATGGTCTCTATGGTATTGAAGCTCAACTGGAAGCTGTGGCTGAAGCCAGAGCAGCCTGCGACTATGTTCCGGTGACTTTGACCTATCCGACCTGCTTTGCGCCAGCTGCTCTGCAGTAACTCATTTGTGTTTCAGTCTGACTCTAGTGTTTATCAAAGATCTCTAAGTGCTCGGCACGTGCATTTTGGAGTGGGAGGGAGGAAGGAAGGAGAGAGACAAAGTGGAATGTTCTGAACACAAAATGATCTTCTACCGAAAGCCCTTGAGAATAGTCCTGTCCATGGAGCAGGAACGATCTTGGAAGCTCAGGAAATATTGTGGAAAACATAAACTGAAATGGAAATGGCATTTTTCCCAGGGAATTCTTAAGAATCATTATAGCTAACTCAGATTAAAAGTAGCATGAATACAAGGAAGGCAACATTGTGACATATCATTCATTCATTCAACGAATATTTATAGAATGCAAATTATGTTGAATATTTATGGAATGCATACGTGTGGAATATTTTTCCAGTCACTAGGAATACAATATCGCCCTCAGTGAGTATGTCTGGGGCATGCAGAGAGAAGAAAGACAATAAAAAAATAAATACAATTTGTAATAGGTCAGCTGATTTTAAATGCTAGGGAGAAAAATAAATCAAGAGAAAATTCTATTTTTTGATAGGAATTGGTAGGGAATGCAATTTTACATTAGGTGGTCAGGAAGCAGCTTGCTAAGAAAGTGACATTGAAAAAAATATATGAGGTAGAGGATCAGCTCTAATTAACAATATTTACATCACTGAGCATTTAGTTTGATTTTACATAGTATTATAAAAATTAGGATTGTTTTCCCAAAAATATAATATCACGTTGAGTCCTTAGGCCTTGTTTCTTCTCATCCTGACAGCTTTATCTCTTTGTATGAGAGATCAAAGCCTTTGGACCACTAAAAGGACACGTAGCATTCATTCTTTTCCAAATATTTTATACATTCCTAATTGATAGGTATTTCAGGGAAGAGCCACACTGACTTCTGAACACACTTGCCAAAGGTGAAAACAAGGTATGCAGTCAGACTTTGTTTCGGTTCTTGTTGCTGCATGGATGTTTTCATATTGAATAACCTACAGTTCTTTGTTATTAGTCACTGAGATTAGAATGAAAAGTGATACTTAAACATTTTTACACTAATTACGAACATAAGATTGACCTGGTTACACAAAGAGGGGAGTCTTTCATTTATTCAATAACTTATTTTAATTACACTCTTAATAACAACAGCTAACACAGACAGTGCTTCCTAGGCGAAGCACTGTGTACGTATTTCAATTTATGAACATGGACCCTCCTGTTTTCCCAACAAGATTCTGCAGTAGCTACTATTATCCCCATTTTAAAGATGAACAAACTGAGGCAGAAAAGTTAAGGAACGTCCCTCAGGTTATAAACCAAGTAAAGTGGGGAGCCAGGATTTGACCTGAGGTTGTGTAGCTCCAGAGTTTGTATACAAACAGCACACACCAAACAGGTAATTCTTAAATAATTTCTGGGTGTCAATCTGACTTCCAACCACAGAGGGGAGTGTGACTGGATCAATGTCCTTCCTTCCAGACACATTTGTGTGCATTTATTAATACATACAAACATATCTATAGAACTATATAAAATGCAGAGCTGTGTATATCTGTGTTACACTAATGTTATTACACAGCATATGTAGTCACAAGCTTTATTCACTCAACAATACACCTTAGAAGCCTATGTCCAGTACAGATAGATCAAGCTCATTTTTATAGCTGCTACATACAAAAATAGTCTATTTCCCAATTTTTTCCAATTTCAAATGTTGCAAATATTTCTACTATAAATCCATCCTATAAATGTGTATGAATTTCTCTAGGGTTGATACAAATAGGTGATGTTAATAATCATCTTTTCAAGATTCACCACCCATCTCAACAACTCTCAAAACAGTCCTTTCATGGTAAGGAATTAATTGGCTCCATTTTTTTTTCTATCCTGCTCTCTCTATATTCTTTTATTTTTATGGCTAGTCTTTCTTATTCCTCTATCGAACTTTAATTGTAACATCAAAGACTGTGTTAGGTGTTGCCTATTTCTCTGTCTACTCTGATACTATAGATGGACTTCTCAACTTTTGTATCACTGGTGTATGAAATAATTACTTGCTGTGGAGACTGTCTGGCTGTTGGACATTTTGCCACATCTCTGGCCTCTATCCACTAGATGCCACAGCACTCCAAGCTCCTTGAGTTCTAAAAATCAAAAATCTCTGCAGACATTGCCAAATGTCATCTCGGGAGAAAAATTACCCCCAGCTCAAAAAGCTGCTGCCTGCAAGATGTCACCCAGTCCCTGGTATTCAAATACCATGCATATTTGAATCCCCTTTTTGAATAAGATTTGAATCTACACTTTGGTCTCTAGTGCCAACCTCTTACCTGACTTCTAGATTTTTATACCCAACTACTACCTGTTCTGTCTCTTTTATTTGGAGTTTAGTATTTCATTGGTCTGTAAGTTGTATAAAATAGCATTATATTTACTAAGCAACAAGCATAGGTATAGATATTTTTATGAATTCTTAATACATTTTTAAATTTAGAATATTTTAAAAATTTGTTTTAAGGTTTAAAAATAGTAGAGAATCTCCATAAATACCACAGCCAGTTTTCCTTCCTATTAGCATCTTAGCTTTGTAGGGAACTTTCTTACAATCAGGGGACCAATATTGGTATGTTCTTCTTCACTGAAGTCTGATTTAATTATCTTAGCTTTTACCTAATGTCGTCTTTCTGTTTCAGGAATCCATTCGGGATACCACACTGCGTTTATGTGTCATTCCTCTTTAGGTGTCTACTGGCTGGGGCAGCTTCTCGGACCTCCCTTGTTTTAAAGGCCTTGATGGTTTTCAGGAGCGCCAGTCAGATATTCTGTGCAATGTCCCTCCTGTGGAATTTATCTGGTGTTTTCTCACAACGCACCAGGTGATGGGTTGTTGGGAAGATCACAGAGGTAAGGAACCCTTCTCATCGCAGCATGACAGGCACAAGCACCATCAGTGGGACTTACACTCTGGATGTTGGCCTGATTCCTTGGCTGGGGTCATGTTTGTCAGGTTTCTCCACTATAAAGTTACGTGTTTTTCTTCCTTGCAGCCTATACGCTTTACAGAGGAGGGACTATGAGCAGCACAACTTAAGGAGTAAGAAATGAGGCTGGTTACACACAGCACTCACTAAAGTAATTAATCTAGAGCAGAGATTCTACAAACTTTTTAATTTTTTAAAATTGTATTTAATTTTTATTTTTTGCATATAGACATACTTACGGGGTACATGAGATATTTTGATACAGGCATATGATGCATTTTAATTGCATCAGGGTAAATGGGGTATCCATCATCCTGGAGGGGTAAATCTTCAAGCATTTATTCTTCACGTTACAAACAATCCAAATATACTATTTTAGTTATTTTAAAATGTACAATTCAATTATTGCTTACAAGAGTCATCCTATGGTGCTATCAAATACTAGATCTTATTCGTTCTATTTTTTGTACCTATTACCCATCCCCACTTCCCTCCCACCCCCAACCTCAAAAACTATTTAGTGAATAAATGAATTAAGTCACTAAATTCTAAATGCCCTGACCATGGATATAAAATTCAGAGTTCCTGAAAAATTGAATTTACCATATTTATCTCAACTTCCTAGTTTTAACATTTTAGAGAAGATTCTGGATCTGAAAGGGCATTTCTAATACTCCCAGATTAAATATAAGCCTGCCTTTACATGAGTCTTGAATTGACCTATATTCCCATCCATGATAAGGACCCACTTGTTTGGAGAAAGGCCGCAGATGGAGGAGGAGTGACATGGCCTACTTTTAAGGAGGAAGGAGCCAGAAAACCCACCCCAATGTGATGCTTGAAATGCTCCCTGGCTTTGTTTTGAAGCGCACTGCCCTGAGTTACAGCATCTTTATTGAAAGGGAGAAGCAGGAAAAAAAAAAAAAAGAAAGAAAGAAAAGAAAAGAAAAAAGACCAGGAGTAGAAAGGAGAAATGGCAGCAGAATCCCTGCTGGGAATCTCTGCTGAGAGCACAGCCTCCCAGGGACGAAGCCTGTAGGAACAATGCCAAGCTTCCTGGATTTCTTCAACAGTTTTACAAAGCCTGCACAAAAGCTCATCTAAGTTTTGAAGACTCAAAAAAAAAAAAAAAAAAAAAGGTATGTCCAAGTAAAGCCAGACTCAGCAGCTTCTTTCAATGTTGGCATGATCCCGGAGGGCAGATCTAACCCAGCAGCATAATGTAGTTAAATCAGACCGCAAAGTTGAAAACGCTTTGGCAGAATTCAAAGCACCCAACACACATCAATTGAATGCACCATTGTTGTTATTCTGTATTTCCGTGACCTAGGAGAAAATGCAATTTCGAATGAAAAGAGAAAAGCAACTCCAACAAGCAAGCAAGCCTCTGTCAACGTCTTCAGAAGTACTAAGTGCATAGTGGCGCTTGTAGGTTTCTGTGGGGCTCTAGAAAAGTCTGCTGAAGTGGTGAGCAGGATAAATTTTCTGTACTGATCAAAGCCAATTTATTTTCCAAAAAATCAACAGAGAAGGCAAGCAGGGATGAAGGAAAGGCAAAGAAACCCCACTGCTGGTTTTGGTGGGGCTCCACGTGTCCCAGGTGTGATGGACACCACACAATACTGAAAGTTTTCCTTTTTTTTTTTTCTTTTTTGAGATGGAGTTTCACTCTCGTTGCCCAGGCTGGAGTGCAATGGTGCGATCTTGGCTCACTGCAACCTCTGCCTCCCAGGTTCAAGCAATTATCCTGCCTCAGCCTCCCAAGCAGCTGGGACTAAATACCCAGCTAATTTCTGTAAATAGAGACAGGGTTTCATCATGTTGGTCAGGCTGGTCTCGAACTCCTGACCTTAAGTGATCCACCCGCCTTGGCCTCCCAAAGTGCTGGGATTACAGGCATGAGCCACCGCACCCAGCCAGTACTGCAGAGTTTCTGAGAGGGTGAGAGTCCAGACGGGGCACAGCCTGTCACGTGGCAAAAGATTAGAGAAGAATGCTGACATTTAATGAGTAATAATGATATGCCCAAGTACTATATTGATTACACTCATGTGTATGCTATTTTCATATAATATAATTGGCAAAGATCTATTTCTCCAAGTTCCGTATTAGAGAGCCCAAATATCTCGTAGTGAAGGGTGATTTTGCTCACTGTAAGATGGATAATCTTTACCCAGGGTTGGGGTGCAGTGGGAAATCAGCATCTCCAAATTTAGTTTGCTACAATGTCAATGCATCAAATTTGAGGAAGCAAGCTGAGAAAAACATGAAATTCTCGCCTTTCCCTCCATATCATTTAAGTATTTCGACCAGTATTTCAACCTAGGCATCTCCATTGGAAAATAATTCTGATAGAAGAAATCATCCCATAATAAGTAAGGTGTGTATATTTGCTATTAATGTTATAAATATTTTGCTCATCACCATATGGTAAAAGAACAAGTTACAAAAAAAAAAAAAAAAGGATTATCTGAGGACTCACTCCAGAACCCACTCCCAGATACTCTAACTCTTCAGATTTGGGGCAGGGCCTAGGTAAACCCCTCTTTATCTCCTGTACCACACTGATTCCAATGCAGTAGTCCACATAGTCCACAGACCACACTGCCAGACACACTGAAATAGGAGCAGAGAGAAGTAGCTTACGAGGGTCCGAGAGGTAGAACTGGACCCAGAACCTGAGGGTACCCTTGTTCTCAGTTAAAGAAGTGACCTCATTCTTAACAAAGGGGAACAATTGGTACCTCTAACCAGAGGAGTCCTTGGGTGGCTGTGTGGTGGAAGACTGATTGGAATAAGAAGGGGCTAATGGGAGGACCTCTGGCCCAGGAAGCTTCTCCATGGGTCCAGTGTACAGATAGTGAAATCTGAACTACAGGTGCAAATTTGAAGCCTGAAAATAGAACATGTTATTAAGAAGTCACTAGCAACAGCACCATGTGTTTAGAACTCAGACTAACAAGATTTACTCAGAGAAAAGTATTTTATCACTGACAGTGCTTAGCATTGATAATACATGAGGATAATAAAAATCACACTGACCTTTAGTTAGTTTTATTATTATTCTAAATTATCTGCAGACACGGCATGCACTGACTACCTCTACCTTGGTGTGAATGGCTCCCACCACCTGCTTTTGACATGGTCCTGGTGGGGAACCCTACTGAGGTTCAAGATTTTGGCCAATGCATACATTCCTAAAACACGGCCACAATCAAAATATGAAACACTTTTGTTATCTCAAGTTGTTCTCCCTGACCTTGCGAGCTGGTCCTCAATCTCCACTCCTGCTCTTAGCAACCTCTGATCTCTTTTCTATTACTACAGATTTGATTTGTCTTGTCTAGAGTGTCATATACATGGAAACATACCCCCAAAATAGCAGGTTAAAATCAAACAGCTCATCGTGGCAGTAAGAGGAAAATGCTCTTGAACTGGCTTATTGAATTTCATCTGGATATGAAGGCACTGGGGGGCTTACATTGGAGAATAAACCAATATGTTTTAACGCCCAAAGCTTTACAAAAATGTTCAGTAGCTTTTACTAGCAGGTTGGTTTATATATTGACTATACCTGAAATTAGTTGCTATAATTATAAATAATAATTTAGGGAAAATAAAAATGCATTTATTTAACACATCTTTTCATTCTTTATTACCCTACATTCAAAAGTATATAAGAATGTTAAGAACCTGAGATGTAATTGTTTTCCCCAGCATGGCTACAGCTTTGCTTAGGAAGTTCACTGAGAGCCGAATGCTAGTCCTATCTCTGTCTGTGGCATTTCACTACGCCAGTTGCTAACGGTCTCTAAGCAGCCATTCTCCACTTTTTTTCTGTAAGTACAGAACTCCTCATTACTACCATCAAGATTTCACAGAACGCACGGCCATGAGAAGAAATGATTTGGCGGCACCTCTCTTGCAGCTAAACATGGACAGATAACGACTTTGAGAGTTAAGAGGTGATGGGGAAGTGAAGATGTGGTTTCCACTTCACATTCTCTCCTCTCCTCTGGGGAACTGGGGTAGGAATGTGTGGTTTGATCTATCTCTGTTGCCTTCATCCCATGTAGGGGATGGCCGCCCAAGCCATCTGCCCAAGCTAGACACCCATCCTACCCCTAAACTCTTATATGGGAGAGAAGCAAACTTCTTTCTAGCAAATAACCACTGTATTTTGGAAGCTTTTGACATGTCCGTTTCGTCTACACTCTACCTCATCCAATTATCGAACATGCCTGAGATGTCCCTCTTCTGGAGCTCAAACTTCTTCGTGGTGTAATCTAATTCGGGATGTGTATTTAGCTTATTTTCCCATCGGACTGTAAAACACATAGGTAATGAACAGGTCCTCACACAATGTCTCACAGGACATTAGCTGAATACATGTTAATTCCTGAGGGTGCACAGAGCAAAATAAGCATTTGGACATTTTGTGAAGTGTCATTCTCTGGGGGTTGATGGTGACATCTACCTTCAACTGGACGAACAATAATGGAAGCAGAAGCTCCTTCCCCATCCATCTATCCACAGCAGCCCATTGTTTGGAGAGAATGTACTGAAATGTACTGTGATGTATAAAGCCTACGTCTGTCTTTGCCTAGAGCTCTTGGATTTCTCTTTTAAATGAATAAAGTACAACGAGACATCAAAAGTTTTCACTTACACCGCTTTTAACAGCATACAAAGAATATTCTATAAATATGTGTGAAGAAGGTGTCTATTTCACAAACTTACATGAATATACTATATTCAAACAACAGGAGAGAATACTCATGAGATTATTAGTAACACATTTTGTTTGAGCTTTGTATACTAGATGATAGAAATATGGCCCACTTCAGAAACTCTTTGAAATATGAATTTCTCATATGCAGTTGAGTTAAAACTTCAATTTTCTTATTCAAAGCTTAAAAACCATTTTGGACAATAGGATTACTTGCCTCAAATGAATCCAGATTAAAAAACTTTTATATTATTGTTTTTCTCTAGAGAAATGCCAATGTCTCTTTCTCTAATAAATTTTTGTACATTATAAAAATATCCTTTGTATAATTGCAAATTTCACAAACTTACTAATTAATCCAATACATATTTTAAATTCACTAAACATTCCAAAATCAGATCAGCCTTTTGAAGAGAAAAATTTAATAAATTATGAAATACATATGCAAAGCATTTCATATAAGAGTCAAAATCAGCTCAAATTTAATAATGTCAAGAATTTTAATGAATATCATATAAATAAGAGTCAAAACCAGCTAAGATTTAATAACATCATGAATCTTAATGAACATAAAATATTAATGGAAAATATTAAAACAGAAACTATTTAATGTAATTACAAATGCCACCAAAGTAAAAATATACTTTTAAAAATCACCATGTATTAATTAGAGATAAAAATGTGTTGTCATACAAAACAGATTGACTTGACTAGATACTGTATAAATAAACAAGACTCTTCAGCACTTCAAATGACTAACACTGAAGTAGGAGAAGGATGGATTTTACAGTTGATTTTCTTTTTTACTATGCCAGCTTATTTAAACATACTAAAATAGAGCTTAGATACAAATGATGAGTAATTAGCATTTAAGCTTTTAAATAAAAATATGTAAATTATACTTAAAATGAAACACACCCTACCTGGGTTTTCCCCTACTAGAAGGCTCTGTTACAGAAAATTGGGGTCTACATAGATTTCCTCCTGGGAAAATTGAACTCAACCATGAATCTCTATTTGGATATTCGTGACTTTTTTTTTTTAATTGTTGTTGTCGTCGTTTTTGAGACAGAGTCTCACTTTGTCACCCAGGCTGGAGTACAGTGGCACCATCTTGGCTCACTCCAACCTCTGCCTCCTGGGTTCAAGTGATTCTCTTGCCTCAGCCGCCCGAGTGGCTGGGATTACAGGTGTGTACCACCATGCCCAGCTAATTTTTCTATTTCTTAGTAGAGATGGGGTTTTACCATGTTGGCCTGGCTGGTCTCAAACTCCTGACCTTAGGTGATCCACCCATGTTGGCCTCCCAAAGTGCTGGGATTATAGGTGTGAGCCACTACGCCCGACCATATTGGTGAACTTCTAATGATGCTTGTTATTATTTGAGAAGGAAGGAGCTGAGGTTTTAGAATAGAAAAACAAAAGGGATGTCAGAGAAGCAGCGTGGCCTCTGCAATGGTCAACAGTGCGAACGCGTCCCAGGCAAAGGTCATTCTGGGTTTTGGAACTATCCCAGCCGCCTTAGGGATGGGGCTGTTGGAGGAGGGTCTGCAAAGGAGAAGCGGCACCTGGCAGGAACCGAGTTAAGGTCTGAGAAATGCCTGCTCCTCCTCCACATAGGAATTTGAGTAAGATACACTCAAAGCATCACAGCTGTTCATGTTATTCTACCTACATGGGACCACACAGGACCCTGAGATAAAAAAGGTAGGAGTGGGGCAAGGACTAAAATCAGAAATGCATTAATCATGTGAGGTTGGATGACCAGACAGGAAGAAAACAAAGGCAAAAAAAAATAAAACTCCCCCTAAGCCTGTTTCCCATTTGCAGTAGAAGAAAACAACATAGAAGCTTCTCATTGAAAATGTGGAGGAAAGAGATAAGACAAGTTGCTTGTGAGCAAGAAACGCAAAAAAGAGAATTAATTTCACAATACCCATTGTGATTAATTTATGATGTACAAAATGCCATCTACAAATAATTTGTTTGTTGTATTATTTTTAGTGCTTTCTTTTTTTTTTTTTTTTTTTTTTTGAGACGGAGTCTCGCTCTGTCGCCCAGGCTGGAGTGCAGTGGCGCAATCTCGGCTCACTGCAAGCTCCGCCTCCCGGGTTCACGCCATTCTCCTGCCTCTTTTAGTGCTTTCTTATTGAGAATATAAAGACGGGCTCCAGCAGGCTCATCTCATCCCCATCCTTTCCTGACTTTGATGGAAAATCCCTCAGCTGCAGTTCTAATATGAGCCCTTTTAGGAACCCAGTCCTGCAGATTAGAGAGGGATGAGGAGCTGCTCTAAGTGAGACACAGGCATGGAATATTGACTTCACAGAGAGGCACATCTTTATCATACAAGAATTTCTTTAACCAGGAACCACTAAAAATTCAAAGAGACAAAAATGTAGAAGTGAAAATAAAAAATTGAAATGAAGTACAGAACAGATTAATTCAGTTGCCCAGCACTCTTCCAACCTGTAAAACTTTTATAACTTCCTGAAAATGTATAAGAAACTAAAGAGGTTGCAAAACGGATTTAAATAAAAACTGTAAAATAATAAGTAGGGAATGTGGGTGAACCTGAAGTGAAAAAAGTCTACAGAATAATAATCCTCACGCTCTTGATTACGGTAAAGAAGTTCTCTGGTTCTGGACACTAGAACCTGTTTACCAGACAGATTCTGCAAGGGAGGATGGACTGTGTGGAGAGACTGTTTCGTGATGGCGTGAAATATCTTTTTTGATTGTTCAAGTATCTTACATTTGTTCCTTACCAAATTAATTATTCTAATGACTGAGTCACCTCTCTGCGTGTTTAGTACCTAAAAAGGAGTACTCCATCTTGCAGTTGATTATCTATTTTAAACGATACTTCACTTTAGAAGAAATATATACTGTAGAGATGTAGGTCAGTCTTTCCATGACTTGGCAACTTCTGAGCATACCGGTAAAGGGAATAAATAAATCAAGTATTCATTAACGACTAATGAAAGGTTCTTCATCAGCATTATCTTAGCCAGGGGATGCCAAACCCCCTGCTGTCCTGTCTGGGAGCTCATGGTCTACTGGAGAGGAGAGCATGCAGGTGGTGAGAATGCAGAGTGGCAGCTGCTGTGGTGGAGGCCGGTGCCAGGAGAACGGCAAAGCATCACAGAGACTACAGGGAGGGTCAGCGGAGGGTCAGAGGCGGCTCGTGATGTGCACTGAGACCAGAAAGACACAAGACTTGCCAAGTGAGGAGAGCGAGGAAAGGCATTCCAAGCTACGGGACAGGTTCATACAAGTCTAATTTCCTCGGAGTCAACATGTGATAAATGCTGCAATAAAACCGCAGTTGGCAGGATAGAGCACGTCATGAGGGGACCTCTAAATAATATGGTCCAGGGTGGAAAGTGGCAGAAGAATTTTCATTTGACAATGGCTTTTTCTCAAGCAATAAGAGGGCAATGAGACCAACCGGTTGTACCTACATATTCCAGAAATTTCCTAAGAATGTCAGGTAATCTTGATAAAAACAAATGCACTACAAATAAATAAACCATAGCCATTCTAAGTGTGGAAATGTGCTTTAAATCACCTATGGCATTGACATCAACGCCATTTCCTGAAACATATCCCATACAAGTTTGAAGTGATACATCCCAGATCTGATCTTCAAGCTGCAGAAGCAGCACTTATTAGATTTCAATTCAGTAGTCACGTGCAGAAATGTAGCTTCCCTGTGCAAGACCCATGATGGCAAAGTCACATTGTCATTATTCCTGATCAGCATTATCATATCAAAAAAAAAAAAAAAAGGCAGGTTCTGCATGCTCTGTAAAATCTGATTCTTTAAACCCAGTATCTGTCAGCATCACAGATGTCTGACTCCAGGTCTTTGTGTGTCAAAATCCTACCAGCCATGAGAGATGGAAGTGTGTATGTAATACTGAAGAGTAAAGTGCGGCAATATTACTGATCATTGTGAAAAAAATGATTATTTTATATAAAAAGCTGTTAACATCACCATCCAGATTAAGGAAGTGGGTAATCCAGACACCTATTAAGAGATGCTGTTAGTTACATAATTTAGGAAGAAAGGTTGGCTAATGGGTATAAAAATACAGTGACAGAGAAGAAATACATTCTAATGTTCAACAGCACTGTAAGTTGACTATAGTTAATAATTTATTGTATATTTCAAAATAGCAAAAAGAGAAGATTTGGAAATGATCAATGTTGGCAGTAATGGGTATTATAATTATCCTGATTTGATCATTAGACCTTGTAGGCATGTTTCAAAATATCACATGCATCCCATAAATATATACAGTTATTACATATAACAAAAAGCAAAAAATAAAAATTGGTTACAGTGTAAAAAACAATTTAAAGACAAAATAAAAATCTCTTATGTGTAAAGAAAATGTGTATTAATTAAAATTTTAAATATCAGACAAGTAAACTATATATAGTATATCATAATTAAAATATGATTATTAAATGAATATAACATCCTTAGAACAATGCCTGGCACATACCATGCGTTATATGTGTCTATTAAATAAAACAATTGTGTGTGCCACAGTTTTAATATCAAGCAAAATACTCCTTAAGAACCGGTCATTAATTTAACCAATATTCCTTGGCACTGACAAGGTACCACGTAGGTTTCCAGTTCCGTGGCCTTCCAGCAGTGGACACAGCAGGTGCTGCCCCCGAGTGGCATTCTACCAGAAAGGACAGACACGGACCAGGCATGCTACCTAAGTAAGCCGTCCAGTGCGTTAGAAACGTGAAGTGCCTTTTATGTCGAATCTACATTTTATATCTACTTGTTCATTCCACTCCACTTAAACCTACCTCTTCCAGGAAATGACTTATCTGAGAGCACTTGGAATCTGGTAAGAAGGAACCAGGAGCAGACTATGACTTTGTCACATGAGCAGTTCACAAGCAGCTAAAATATCAAATCGTGCACAACGATGTAGGTGATAAATCGTCTTTCATCCAGATTTGATTAAAGCATAAAGTACTAAACAAAAAGAGAGATCGTGTCGGGAAAATGGGTGTGCCTAAAGAAGCCTCACATGCTCAACTGACACCAGCTGATAGTGAGGGCTCCTGAGAACTGCAGAGTGTGAAGCCCATGTGCAGTGCGAATCTGCTCTCCTGCAGCTACGGGTTCTAGAAAATTGTTTCTGCCTCTGATGTAAAGTTCAAAGACCTGACCATGAAAAGTGCAAACTAAAGACATTAGGAGCTTTAACCATGGCTCAGATTTATTTCTGCATCCCAGTGGTTCATTCTCTGATGGGAATACTTGATCTCAGTCTTCCCTTATTATATCTTGCCATATTTTATATCCTGCCACGTTCCTGGGGTCCATACGGTGTTTGTTAGCCACCTGCTCTTTTTCACAAATTCTATCGCTGTTTAGGGTTTTCTGCAGTTGTTTTCTCCCTAAATGTGGAGAAGGTAGAGAATAAGGAAGCTTCTGAGGTTTTGCCCAAGTTTTAAATTTTCATATATTAAAATTGTAGCAGTCTGGAGCTGAATGTGTCTGCAAATGTGAGGCAGGGATAACATCCAAGTGAATCCACACATGAGGGGGTACATCTATGTCAACGCACAGCTCCTGCTTCCACCCTGTCTTACAACTGCCATTTCTGAATGTGGTAAAGCTCCCAACACCTGTGTCTTCACATATATGGTTTCTATGGCCGTAACACTCTGTATTCTCCCCTCCAACACTGCTGCTATCTTGGCATATTAGTCACCCCGAGTATCCGCACTCAACCTTCACAACTCAGACCTCCGAGTACTGCACTGGGAACAATCCAGTTCATTTAGGATCAGCCTTCCTGTACTCCTAGTGATCTTCTTATTTATATCTACATCATGTCAGTAATGTGATGTGTGTGTAACATGTTTGTAACATGTGTGTCTACATGGGTTTCCTCATAGAGTGGTCAATCCCACTGAGAATGGGACCTAGACTAAAAAAAAAAAAAAAAAAAACTTACCTCTAGATTTAATGCTGTGCATTCACTAACTTTTGTGTCAGCTTTCATCAAATCCACATTAGTTGTTCAGTTTAAAAAAATCTGAAATTATTAAAATGTACTAAAAATTATTGATTATAATTTTACCAAATATAAAAATTGTGAAGATTTAAAATGTTATATTCTAGTTTATGTTTTTAGATTTTTTAAAAATTACATTTTGCTGACACTATTTACACAAAATGCTTCTGAAACAAACCATCCATAACTTCTTATGAAAGGCAATAGTCTCAAACACATAAACAATTAGAGTGCAGTTAACATTTCAAGAACCACGGATTCTGTTTGGAAATATTTCTCCATGCCCCTCAGTAGCACATTGAACTTTTACATTTAACCAGAATAAGGCTAGTGGTCGCAAAAGTCATGGATAGTAGAGTTTATGGTCCTACAGTCTTCACAATTTTTCATTTGGTAAACCTTCTAGAGAATAATTGAATCAATATAATAGGAAATTTGGCTTTTATTTTACTGAATGCACATTAGCTATACAAAGGTCATAATACTAATTCAAAGTGAAGTTACAGTATCAAGAAGCCATATGTTTCTCGTTAGTAGCTAATCTTTTTTTCACTGCCAAAAGATGTACTCTTGCTTAAATGCTATGTAAGGTAGACCTCATGAATGAAGCTCATGAAACAAGGCCAGGCAATGCCTTTTAGCCATGACTATCGATTTCCATAAGATCAAAAGTAGGAACACCACATGTACCTGTGCTAGGTTACATAAAAATAGGCTCTGTCACCAAACTCATAAATGCTAAGTATTTGTGGAACTACAGCAAATAAGAATTCCAGAAAATAACTGTACTGCCTGAGGATATTTTTTGGAATATATTTTCACACACACACACACACACACACACACACACACACACGTTTTCCTTCACTGTCTTCCATAAGAAAGAGTGCTCAAAGAAGAACAAAGTGGTCCATGGAAGAATGAGAATTATAGAAAATTGGCAAATCGTTGATGCTCCTCCAATTTGGGTGAAAAATAAAATAGGGGAAGGAGACCTTCTCCACTAATATCCTTGGATGAAGTCAGAGGAACCCTAAGAAAGGAATGGGAAAGCCAGGAACAGGAGGCTTATTTCCAAAACAATGAAAGAGTTCTGAGCTTCCTGTCCTGAGCCTTTGTTCAAGCTCTTTTCTCTGTTTGGAAGGCTCACCCATTATTTCTGCAGGTTCACATTCACCTCTCCTTAGGGACGGTTTCAACTGCCAATCATGGGCAACACCTCCTTCCTTCTTTGTCTCCTGTTCCCTTTGCACCTGCAAGGTATCCCTTCTTTCTCTGCACAACCTTAAACATTTATCTCTGGCTCTTAAACGTAATCTGCTGCCTAGCCTGTTGTGTCATTGTGTGTATTTCTAAGTCTCATTCAGGGCAGCGGTGTTTGGCATGTCCTCGTAACTTTATAGAACACCACAGAGTGCCTTGCACATACTAGCTACCCAATAATATTTCTCAAATAAATGATGTAAGCATTAATTATTGACTTGATAGAAAACAATTTGGATTATTTCTAAATATATCTGCCTGAAATTTTACCAGTAAAGATTTGTTACATGATGTGGTAATTGTCTTTCATGTGATTATACCCAGAAGGGAAATGCACCACATTACTAACCACTAACAGCTCTTTGTGGATTGTTTTGCTCATCAAACCAAGAACATTTCTATTCTTTCCAACCTGAAAACAGATGACAGTTTGTTTGAAAAGAGAGTGAAGATTGAGAAGTGATACAAACCGCAAGCAAATATGGAAACTGGTGAGAGGCAAATGCAAGCTCTGCCTGTGCTCCAAGAGCGCAAAGGACAACTCCCACTCACCCACGGTAGCCTTGATCACTATTGATTTAACACAGCCTCACAGAACAAATGTAACTATAACAACATTATGTTTTAAATCAAGTGACAAATGCCATTTGTATTTTGTAAATACCCTCAGGGTGAAACCTAATGAATCTATCCTAAAGCAACTCCACAACTAAGTAACAAGACAACATGAGCTCTTAGTTTTGTGTATGATGAAAATCAAGTATTGCCACATGGCGAAGACTGAAATTCAGACATAGAAAAGGGTACGAGGCCCGTTTTCCTCAAATGTGTTTCCACAGAGTCACTTCGTGCAAAACCAAAGAGAAAACAAGGATGAAAGATACTGAGTGAAATGCTATTCTCAGTGTTTGCACCTATTTTATCATCTTTTTTCTACAAGTAAAATGTTCAGGAGAGATAATTATGAAAACTAAGAATCACAGCCGAGACAGAATTTTTGCAACTCTCTGCCATACTAAATTTTGGTTAAGTAAGATTTTCAAGTAAGGTAAAATTCAGGGAATTTAAAAGGGAGTTGGGAGTTAAAATGGATTTTGGTAGAAAAGTAGTATTTCCTAGACTAATGAATATTTCCCAGAGAACGTATAATTGTTATAAAGTGGTATATCAGTTCCTTTCACAAGAAATAAATTAGTTTTTTTAATTTCAAAATGTTTAAATGAATTTAACTTAATTTTGTTGTATAGCTTTACATGTAGCTAAAGCCAGAATAATTTTCAACAATAGCATTTTAATTTTTCCATTCTTTTATTCATCCAACATGACCCTACACAAAGTAGGTTTACTCAAAAAGAATAAAATGCAATCTCACCATCTAACTCGTTCTGTGGAATATTAACCTTTCTATATTAGATAGTGTAATTTGATAAACGTACTTGTTGTTGTTTGGACAACGAATTGTATGAACGTTTTCCTGTAAACAGAATTACTAAAACTGGAGCCGGACGCAGTGGCTCACGCCTGTAATCCCAACATTTTGGGAGGCCGTGGTGGGTGGATCACGAGGTCAAGACATGGAGACCATCCTGGCCAACATGAAGAAACCCCGTTTCTACTAAAAATACAAAAATTAGCTGGACATGGTGGTGCGCTCCTGTAATCCCAGCTACTCGGTAGGCTGAGGCAGGAGAATCACTTGAACCCTGGGTGGGGGTGGAGGTTGCAGTGAGCAGAGGTTGCACCACTGCACTCCAGCCTGTGCAACAGAGTGAGAATCCGTCTCAAAAAAAAAAGGAGGGGGGGGTGATAAAAAAAACAGACACATCAGTGACAGTCTTCTTGGAGAGCCAGAGAAGGGGTCTATAGAGCGTCATCTAGGGTTTTCTTAGGAAAGGGGTGGCAGAAGGGCAGAAAAATCTTCTGTGCAGTGTTAAAAGCAGAAGAAAATGAGGGGAACCACACAAAGCTTGCTGTACTCGGAGAGTCAAGAAGTCTATTTTGTAGCTGGAAGACAGTGTGTTGAGGGCGAGCTGTGAGGCCAGCACGACAGTGGGGCTCCAAGCAGGGAGGGGATCTTATTTGTTAGCCAAGGGAGTTTAACTTTTATTTCGTATCGGGGAGAGAAATGAAAAGCAGGGTTACAGAAAATTAAATGTTTATGTTAGAAAGAAGTCTTTCATGATAGCCTAACACAAAGCATCATCACTGAAACAAAACATGTTTAGTTTTTATGAGTCAAAATGCAGACACATGAAATGTATCCTCTGGAGACCACTGGACTTCCCAAATGAGGCACTTGTAATGATTGCAGAAACCATATCTAGTTCATTTAATCTTACCATTTCAGTGTAACTGTGAGTTTAAGATTAAAAAAGATGGAAAAGATGAAAACTATTATTGCCATTTCAAGATATCTAGTGCGGAAAAAAAGAAATAACTATTCCTGTACTGTTTAATTATCTACCATAAAATAATGATTTTCTGTACAAATTAGAACATTACATAATAAAACCACTGACAAAAATTCATTGTATCAGCGACAGCCATGGACTGTACCAAAATGCAGCCCCACCATCTAGTGAGGCACTAGACTATGTAAAATATCGTTATAATCATCCAAAACATAGTTATAATTTTGCTGAGAAATTTTTGGCAAAATTTACAATGTCAGTTTCCTCCTCTGTTCAAACGTTGAATGGCTTGGAAGGATAACCCAGTAGTTGATTTTTACTTAGCTTATGTTTTATTCTTTCCTTCTATGGACTATTTACTCCGTCTTTAAACAATTTTATTCGAGTTTGTCATGGATTCCATTTTGATTTTCTCAAGGGAAATACTACACTATTGTTCATAGGAGACTGTGCAAATATATATTACGATGGGTAGGCATGAAACCACCTACTCTGATCGAGGCAGGAATGTAAAATTCTCATACAGATGAGAAAAGAATCAAAATTTTGGTAAAGATTACTATGGATTCTTTGTCTATTAGAAGGTCATTTATTTTACTTTTTTTTTTTTTTTTTTAAGACGGAGTCTTGATTTATTGTCCACGTTGGAGTGCAGTGGCACGACCTCTGCTCACTGCAACCTCCACCTCCTGGGTTCAAGCGATTTTTCTGCATCAGCCTCTCCAGTAGCTGGGACTACAGGCACGCACCACCACACCCGGCTAAATATTTTGTATTTTTAGTAGAGACCGGGTTTCACCATATTGGTCAAGCTGGTCTTGAACTCCTGACCTCGTGATCCACCCACCTTGGCCTCCCAAAGTGCTGGGATTACAAGCATGAGCCACCACACCAGACCTTTTTGACCATTTTTAAAAACTGAAAGTGAACAAAATTCCAACGCTTATCTATAGGTAGTAGAACCACCAATGATTTTCACTTTATGCTCTTGTGTGTTTTCTGAGTTTTCCATAATGAGCACGTATGATATTCACCAGAAAAGAAATAGTTTTGTTTTTCGCAGGATATTAGCTCTAGGTAAGTAAATGTGCAGACTACCTGACATTTGTTAATGGTCAATGACTTATTCTTATCACTCTCCCTCTCCATCTCCCATTCACAGGCATCCATGTAGATGTATCTTGAGCCAGTGGCCACAGTCTAATACTCTCTGACCTGTGGTCCCCTCACACCTCTGCAGGTTCCTGGGCCGTGGTCCCTATTTCACTAACTGGATTGCATTCTCATGTTATGCTCCTCTTTCTTTCTCCCACTAAACTCTAAGCTCCTTGAGTTTAGGGATGCTGCCTACTTTTATCTTCCACATTCCCGTTATGGTGTCAAACACATGAGTAATTATTCAAAAACTCATTACTGAATGCATATCGAAATGAAGACTTCTATGAAAAGCTTCTATCTGGTACTGCAACAGTAAGATACTTTTTTTTAACAGTTTGTATGAAATTGCATTATTATTAATTTTTTTCTTTTTGTCTTCTCTACTTTTGCTTTTCTGTTCTTTCCTGCCTTCCTTTAGAATGTTCAATGTTCTTAAGAATTTTCTTTTAATTAACTTATTGGTGTTTTAATTATACTTTTGGCAGTATTTTAGTGTTTACTCTTGGAATTAAAGAAATATCCAAGATTTTTCAGTCTTCTTGTAGTAAATATTATATCACTTTCTTTTTTAATGTACACAGAATGCATTTTTAGAGGTTCATTTACCAAACCTTTTTCTTTTTTTTTTCCCCCATGGTTATCATATATATTACAAACACATGCAATTCCAATATTCTAAAACACAATGTTGTAATTTTTACTTAAAAAGTCTCATGCACTTTCAAGAAACTCAGAGAAAGTATCTTCTGATGTTAACCAAAATATTTACCACCTATAATGCTTTTGTTTTTTTGAGACGGAGTCTGGCTCTGTCGCCCAGGCTGGAGTGAGCGGCGCGATCTCGGCTCCCTGCAAGCTCCGCCCCCCGCGTTCCCGCCATTCTCCTGCCTCAGCCTCCCGAGGAGCTGGGACCACAGGCGCCGCCATTACGCCCGGCTAGTTTTTTGTGTGTTTTTTAGTAGACACGGGGTTTCACCGAGTTAGCCAGGATGGTCTGGATCTCCTGACGTCGTGATCCTCCCGCCTCGGCCTCCCAAAGTGCTGGAATTACAGGCGGGAGCCCCCGCGCCCGGCCGCCACCTATAACGCTTTCTGTTCGTCACTGAAGAGCCAAGTTTTCACCGCAGGTTGTTTCCATGAAGCCCGAGCAACCGTCTCAGCATTTCCTCCACTGCGTGCCTGTCTTGACACCCTCTCATAGCTTTCATAGCTTCCTTTGATTTTCTGACTCGCCCTCATTCTTGAAGGTTGTTTTCACATGATATCAATGTCTAGGCTGACAGTTCCTTTTTGTTTGTTTTCTTTCATTTTGCTTTCAGCAATGTAATGATGTTGTTTGCCATGGATGGCCTCCATGGTGTTTGATGTAAAATCAGCAATAATTTAAACGGTTGTTTCCTGTGTGTAATACGTCAGTTTTCTCTGACTGCCTTCAAGCTTTTTCTGTCGCTTTTGAAGCAGTTTGGTTGTGGTATACATGGTTATGGTTTCTTTGTAGTTATCTTTCAATTTACAGAGCCTCTTCAGTCTTTTTTTTTTTTTTTTTTTTTTTTGCCAAATTTGGAAAATGTTATCCATTAGTACATTAAAGATACTTTTTCCCTTATTCTCCCTCTCCCTTCTCCTTCTGGAGTTCCTGCTAAACGTGTGTTAGGCCTGATATTGTCTCAAAGAAGCCTGATGCCCTGCTCGTTATATTTTTTCAGTCTTATTTTCTTTATATTCTTCTGATTAGATTATTTCCGTTGGACTAACATCAAGTTCCCTAACTCATGTCATTTTGAATCTGTTAAGCCCTTCCAAGTAAACCCACTTTTACAAAAATTGTATTTTTGGTATTTAAATATTCATTTGATTTTCATTTTATAACCCCTATTTATTTGCTGATATTTCTAACTTTTTTCACCAAGAGCATTGCTTCCTTTACTTATTTAACCATAGTTATAATAATAGCTGCAATTAAAATTCTTGTCTGCTAATTCCAACATCTGGGTCCTATCAAACTTGGTCTAAGTTTTGGGGCCTTTTATTTTTTTAATTTTTAATTTTAAACTGGCTGAAATATGTTGAATGACTAGTTGTTGTTTCTGGAATTGTGAGTTTGACTTATTTTTGGAGATTTTAGACTCTGTTATGTTCCTCCAAAAATTCATGTATACATTTATTTCATCTTTGAGATTTTATTTTTTATTTCTTGGCAGGAAATTAAGTTGGTTGCACTCAAACTGAACACTTCTGTTGTTGAGGGTGGTGTGCACATCCACTCTCATGGAGCTCCTCTATCTTCAGCTGTCCCGTTTGCAATCTGCTCCACTTACTCAGAGCTCGAGAGTCAGTTAAAGTCTTGGGCAGCACCTAGAACCACAATTTGGGGCTCTCCAGTCTGGAGCTCTCCTTTCTGGGATTCCTCCCTCATCTTCTGGTGGATGTAGTTTTGGTGGTTCAGAAAGAAAGTGGATGTTAGGATAGAGTTTTGGTTTTCCCACCAGCACTGACTTCGGTACATGCTTGGCTTAGCTAAAAGCCAAAAAATGGGTGATTCACCATAGGCTGTTCAACTCCTTCGGAATCTGCCTGTTTCTCTTCAATTTTCTAGTGCTTCTAGTTTCCAGGTGTTTTTCTGTCTTATGTATTTATTTGTATATTTCATCCATAGTTGCAAGTGAAAAAGGATCAAATCCCATAGGAGTTTATTTGGCCATCCTGAATTGCACTTTTGGAAAAAAGACTTTATTTTGCCTTCAAAATGTAGTTACTTGTACGTGACACAAACATACAAATGCTAGTTTTCAATAATAGCTAGCTACCTTTAGTTTATTGCATTCTATGTGCCAAGCATTTTACACCATTATATTATTCCAATTCTTATTTCTTTGGGAGATAGATTTTATTATTTCACATTTGTAGTAAAGGGAATTGTGACTATAATCCATGTAATTGCTGAAAGTTCTAAACAGGAATCACATAGTTTTAAGTATGGTGCATATTTTCATGTATATAAGAAAGATGAGGTTGTGTGGTTGCAAGTGTCTGTGTTTTCTGTTTATGTTTTGAAAATTAAACATCTACACGATTAAGGAGGGCTTCCCCTTTATTTCTGTGGATCTCCTGGAGTGATTTCAACTCTGCGAACTGGGAATACAGAGATAAACTAGGTGTTTACAACCTTTGCCTTTCTCTCTGCAGCTGCTTCACATGGAACCTCACAGCCATGGAAATTGAGTATAAAGCTCATAGGTTTCAAGGCAGCCCGAAAGCCCTTTTTTCCACTACAACAATTTAGAAGCTTGAAAATAAACCCAACCTCTATGTATAGTGGAAAAAGTCAAATCAACATAACCTTGGATATAACCACTTAGAACATTCTTTCAAAAGTTTTAAAATTATCCTTGTGACATCAGATGATGCCTTGAATTACACAATACACTCTATATGTAAGGACCAATCCAATTATCACCTATAAGTGTATCGTAGATGATAGTCAATATTCATTCTGCTTTTCTGTCCATGATCTGCTATGTATTATTTCCTGTTACCATCATGATCCTGGAAATTGGCAGAACATGAACACTTTTGTGATTTCAGTTTTAGAAAAAATTGAGACTAAGCACTTCAAAGAAAGCTCATTAACAATTACTTGCTTAAAAAAATAAAAAGCAATAGGTGCATTCAATGATGAGAAGGTAAAAATAGGACAAAATTAGACTTAAAAGAAGAGAGTAAAGAAACCTGGCTGAAGTAACACAAAATGAAGAGTTGTGAAAGCTGACAGTTCTTAGTCACATAAGAGCAAGGTCATACTTAATGAAGCTAAAAAAAGTAAATTTAGAAGAAGCTGAGGGAAATTTTAGGAGCTATTTGTTATTCTGTGTGACTGTCTTACTTAGATTCTATTTTCTCCTCATTTTCTGGCTGTCCTCATCCAATATTCTTTCAGAGGACCTGGGATGTGTCTTAGTGCCAGATGGCATAAAAATAACCATGCTATTAATCCTACAGTATGAGGGATATATTCACTTCTCAGTATTGAGATAAATAAAGTGAAATGAATTGAATTTCAATGAATTTATTCTGGGGAATAATTCTCTGAAGTATAGTTATATTTAGATTATTTCTAAGTAACTCACTAACATGCAAATATTGACTTGTATAGACACCAGCTCTATTTTCCATTTCAGCAATTATACACTTGAAAATGAACCCAAATACAAATACAAAATTTTCCTAAATTATTTATCTCAGTATTAATTGGTTGAAAACTGCTTTGTTAATAGTTGGATTTAAAGTAGTTTAAATTCAGTAATATCATCAATAAGTAGTCTAGATCTATACAAATATTTGAAGTAGTCTTAATCTATAGAGGTTTTTGATGGTTGCCTCTTTTGATAAGTCACTATAATAAAATGTTTCTCGTTGGCTTTGGAAAGCTTTAATGACTTTAAAGAAAGATGCATTTATTGCTTCTACTTTTACACATTTAGTTTTGTTATAATATTGACATGGAGTAGAGAAATTTTGTAATACAATTAAGTGAGCTTAAATGGGTTTTAAGTTAATCATGCTCTCCATGTGCTCTCCATGTCCAATATTAAATATAATATTTATATTATATATAAATATAATGCATAACTTGTATGGCCCAATTAGTTAATGTCACTATGCTAAATTATACACAAATTATACAGGTTTTTTTTAACCCCAGAGAAAGTAAAAACAAATTATTTCATAAAGAAAGTCATGAAACGGTGTCAGCTAAACAATGAAAGAAAACAAAAGCTATAGATTAACAATATTTGCCATCTGAATGTCAAATGTGATATTGAGTCCATAAATGATAGCAATATTTTCAATGTCTATCTCATCAACATAGAATATATTTTGTACATTATTATTTACTTTTAGAGAAGCATTGTTCCAAAAACTTGTTTATATTCAATTATGAAAATCTAAAATTTGATACTTTATAAAATATGATATTTGGGAACATGAGCTACCACAAATATTCCTGGGGGAAGTTAAAGGATCTGACACAAATCATCCTGCTACAAATCATTTCAAATTACCGTCCTACATTTGAGCAGAACTCAATTTTAATATAAAATATCAGTCCCTTTTTAATTGACAATATAGGTTAAAATTGTGTATAATGATGACATTGAGATTCCAGACCATTTAATTTCATTGATTTAGGAAAAAAAAAAGAACATTGTTTGCAAAGTAGTTCTCTTTAGTTATGATTGCGCTACATGATCGTTTCTATGATGCCTTTTTCTTGGTAGAATTTTGTGAGTTTTTATTTATCTCCTCCAGAATGCATACTCCTCTTAAACTTCCACCTGGCAGCAGTAGTTTCTCTGTATAAGGCACCATACTTTGAATTTTTTTATATTTTTGTGTGACAGTTTGAGTCTGCCTTCCCTAATGGGTTGTGAACTCTACAAATGGGGACATGCCTGCCTTTACTCACTGTAATAACCTCAGTATGAATGATGAGTAAATAATGCTCATATAGTGAATAATATTTCTTCAGTATTATTAGACAAACAACAAAGTTGAATACACTAAATATGAAAATGCTAGGAAAAAGTAAGCAGGATTAAATTTTGCTAGGCTGAAAATCCTTCCTTGTAGCACATTTAAAAATTTAAATAATATTTCATTCTACTATGTGCAGCTTAAGGACTTAGAATAATCTAAAAAACATAAAGTATTATAGTTATATTACAAAATAAAGATGAATTATTAATATATGTATATGTATATTAAAACTATAGATATGGAGATCTCTCAGGTGGAGTGCTGCATTTTGTTTGATGCTAAAGAAGAAAAGTAAAATGTTAGTTTTAATACCAAAATAAGTTTTATATCTGGTAATACTAATGTAAATGTTTTCTGTCCAAATCTCGTTATAGGTAAAATAAAGTGGCAAATGAATTCTGTAGGAATTGATAACTAAAAATGTCAGATATCTCCTTAGAGAATATATGTAATTGGTAAAATATTGAACGGTGATTCATTTATTCCTTATTCTGCATAGCAGAGTTAATCCATTATTGTAGTATAACTCACACTGTATTGGGGAAATTGCCTTGATTTGTGAGACATTTTGGAGCACTGGATTCATTTTATAGATATAAAATTGTCAATGTAGAAACGGTTGCATGTTCTCAGGTTGTCTGTCTCTTTCAGAATGTTTCCAGCTTAGCCAGCTTTCTCAGGAGGTTGTGATGAGCAGAGGGGTCCTTCGTGGTTCCCAGAGTGAAAAAGGAAGCAGGCTATTGTCCTTAGGGAGCCAGTTCATATCTGTTCTAGTCCAGAAATTTAAAATTGGATTCTTTCCCAATCCATTGGTACTTTATATATACTAAGAAAATAAATCAGTACTCTTTCACTCTAAGTTTTAAAATGTGGAATTGTTTCTTTCTCTGGGAGGGTGGAGGGGGGATATTTTAATTCCAATAAATATTATGGACAGAGAAGTGATATGGTTTGGCTGTGTCCCCACCCAAATCTCATCTTGAATTGTAGTTCCCGTAATCCCCACATGTCATGAGAGGGACCCAGTGGGAGGTAATGAGTCATGGGTATGGCTGCTCCATGATGTTCTCGTGATAGTGAGTGAGTTCTCACAGGTCTAATGGTTTTAAAAGGGGCTTTTCCCCCGTTGCTTGACACTTCTCTCTCCTGCCACTATGTGAAGAAGAATATGTTTGCTTCTCCTTCTGCCATGATTGTAAGTTTCCTGAGGCCGCCCAGCCTTGCAGAACTGTGTGTCAATTAAACCTCTTCCTTTAAAAGTTATGTCTCAGGCAGTTCTTTATAGCAGCGTGAGAATGGACTAATAAGCATAGACTTTCTCTGGTTTATTGAATATTTTAACTGTAACAGTGACAGAAGGTAATGTTTTTGAATTCGTTATTAGAAATATAAGTATATATGAACAAATAGAGTCAAAAAGGAATACCTAAAACACAAATAGCTAAAAGAAAATGAAATAATATAATAAAGATTCATGTCCTAAACTTAAAAACATTTGATAGTTGCCTGTTACCTTTATTTTAAGGATTATTCTCTAACAAGGCCTTATTCATCCTGCTCCTAACAAAATATTTAGCCATATCTTGTCTTTCACTGCTACTCACCTCTGGCTCTCCAAGCCCTGACCCACCCTGGGGAATGAGCTCACATCTCAGGCTTTGAATACTAACCACATCAGAATATGCACCATCACACAAGGCAAGCCATGCCTTTGCTTTAACTGCTAGCTTAAGATAGGCTACTCTTTTCTCATCTTTATTTCCATTATCTTTCCAGTCTGAAGAACTACTGAAATTTTGAACTATAACATGGATATCAGTAAAAGAAATCTTATACAAGGATGACAGTGTCCTCTGAATTATGTCATCACAATGAAGAATAAATTCCAGCTAATAGTAAGAAAAATTGCAATTCTAGATAATTCTGTACTACGTAGTATGTAACTCTTATTCTCAAGATAATTGGTCAGAAATGATATATGTTTTAAGCCCCTACTTCATTTTAGTGATGAGTATGATGAAGTCAAGAAAGCTCAATGATGCATCCAACTGCACACAGTGGGTAAAAACTAGTATAGAGATAAGTCTCTAAATCCAGATGACAGCTCTGTGAATTTCAGCTCCTCCAGTTCTCTACTGATACCTCCCAGTGTAAAAGCCCATTTGTCACCCATATATATAATATGAGTGAGGAACCATAAAAGATATGTATGTGAGGAACCATAAAATATATATATATATAAAATATATATGGTATATATATTATATATGGTATATATATTATATATAACATATTCTTTATCATTAGTATCTTTTAATCGTTCCTCAATCTTTTATTATAATAAGGTCTTATAATTTTTTATATCAAATAATTAATTTGGGTATCCTATACATATCATTATCCTTAAATGTCTAGTTGAGGCTTCACATCCTACCAGGAGTTTACTTTCACTGTTTTACTTTTTTACCATCACATCAAAGTCACTCTGGTCAAAACAAAACATCCCCTCTAAACCACTGCTCTGCCTATCAGATTCCTCCTGCTGTCAGTGGAACTGCTGATCATTCAAGGTCAGCATATCTGCCTGGGTGACAGAAGGGAGGTATATTTTATCTTGGTCATGTATTTGTTTCCTAAGACAGAATTTAATTCTTGTTTCTTACCATTCTCAACTTTGCTCTTTATTCTCTTGTCCCAATGCTATTGCCCTATGATAAACATTTTTCAGCTCATTCCAAAAATTGTTCTCACTCTGTTCCATGGGAATTTTCAGAGACATAAACCAAATTGAGCCTAAATATGCCTCCTTCCTTTCTCTGATTTGTAATTGATGCCTAATATAGCAATGTCCTTCCAGAAGACCTTGCCATCGTCACAGAATCCTTTACATGCCCATATTTGCCCTGCATGTGTGTCCCCAGGCTCTCCGATTCCTCTTTCATCTCTCAGTTGGAAAAAAATAGCGCTATTTCAAGAAATGTAATCCACCAGTAGGGAGTAGGAAAAAATACGTTTGTAAGAAATGACTACATGCCAAAGAGAGAAATCTTCAAATAATTTACATGGAAAATGCTATAATGAACTTTAAATTCAGCTTACACATTTCCAATGGCAATTCAGTTTGCTATTTTCAACTCTTCACTGCATTTCTGCATCATTTTTTCTTTTAATTTTATTACACATATCAACATATTACATAATTGAACTATGCATTCATAATCTAGACCTAACTCTGCCATAATGACGAGTTTGATATCCAACTTTTTAAATATAAAATCTTAGTTTTGAAATACAGGATTTTTTTTTAGTTTTTCTATATTTCACATGTATTTCTAACTATCCTTTTGAGAAAAAACTTGCTATATTCTTGCTAATAAATGTTTAAAATTATTTGTTCTCCATAGGTTGCTTTAAGGCAACCCATATATTTACATTTGAGGCCTGGCATAGTGGCTCACGCCTGTAATCCTAGCACTTTGGTAGGACAAGTCAGGTGGATCACTTGAGGTCAGTAGTTCAACACTACCCTGGCCAACATAGTGAAACCCCGTCTATAACCGGAAAAAAAAAAAAAAAAAAAAAAAAAAAGTCATATATGTAAGTTGAAAAGCTATCTTCACTTGACTTTCTCTCAGAATGTTGCATTAACAGTATCATTGTGTCATCCATCTGATTTCCTGTGTTCAGGTATGGACCTGACTACAAGAGTGGTCAGGAATGGAACTTACACAGTCCATTACCAGGGTCAGTTCAAATAGGGTGGTGTTTCAGGCAATTTTTATTCAACTACTGGATCATATAAAAGAGAAAAAGGCAAAGTATAAATGGAATATGAGCTAATGTTTTAGTCTATAGAGACATGTCCATTTTTTTGGTAGGAAACAATTGAATGAGTCAATATAGCCCATGGAGAATAAAGTGTAGGAGTTTATCAAGTACTGTACCATGAGCAGATAACAAATTGTGAATAGGCAATGTCTGCATCCCTTGGATCAAAATATATTTTCCATAATTTATGTAATCTGTAATCAGGCATTCTATTCAGTTGTGTGATGTCTATTTTAACTCTGGCTAAAAACAGCATATAGAACACTATCAGGCAGCTCCATTCTTCTGAGTCCTATCATCATAATGCAGGCAAATTATTATTGTGCCTATTGAAACAATGAAGCCAGCTGCACATCTGATGCCAAAACACTGAAGATATTTATTGATGTATTTCACTTTAAAGTAAATACACTTTATTAGGGAAAGCATTAAAGATTTCTTCATGGAGAATTAGCTAAACTGATACACAGACACATTGTTTCAGCATTCTTGTGGGTTCACATTAATTTATTCCTGTAGTAAACTTTCTTTCCATTGTATGAATAGCCCAATGCATATTTTTGTACAGATGAAAAGATGCAATTAATAACCCATGTTCTCTTTTCGTCAGGTCAGTAGCAGGGAGCGACATCATGAGGGGAAGCAATAGCCAGGGATAATGGAATGCTTCTAATGACCCTTTTAATACCATCTTCATAGACTGGGGCACAAGGGCCATGTTCTTGCTTTTCTACCCCTTTGCTCAGTGTCTTCTCATGGAGTTGTAAAAATAATAAAAATCATTTGAAGATTAAGAAAATTAGGTTTGAATATTTGTGTTTTTTTTCTAGACATCAAAAGGCTGGTCAGTGGCCAAGCTAGGACTCTACCACTCATCTGATAACAGTTTGTCTCCAAGTTTCTTTTCCTCACCCGCTCCATGTATACACCCCCTATAGGCAGATCTGCTCAGTCTGCAATATACAAGCCATGCATCTCTGTGAAGCTCTGCTTGGGTTCATTCTAGCTCCTCAGTAGTAGTGGTTGGCTCCTCCTTAAAACCCATCGTCATTGCCTGCTTTTAAACAATGACTCCTACTTGACAGGTGCGCACCATGGTGACAATGTACCTAAGAGTAAGGTATGATCCTTCCCTTGAGTACTTCACAAGCTAAAGATGAAGCAAAATCTACACAAATAAGTATCAGAATTCTACATACTGAATTTCTAAAATGTACTTGAGAGTAATCATGCCATTACATACATTATCCACTCATTACATATGATCAATAAGGTTTTATTATGATCCCCATTTTGTAAGGAGGGCACCTGAAGTCCAGAGAGGTTAGGAAACATTCAGCAACGTCATGTGCAGGGGAAGTGCATTACCTGGAGTTCAAATCAATATCTGCTCAAAAGATTGTCATTTCTGGCTCACACCTGTAATCCCAGCATTTTTGGGAGGCTGAGGTAGGCGGATCACGTGGTCAGGAGATGGAGACCATCCTGGCTAACACAGTGAAACCTCGTCTCTACTAAAAAAAAATATAAAAAATTAGCCTGGTGTGGTGGCAGGCACCTGTAGTCCCAGCTACTCAGGAGGCTAAGGCAGCGAGACTCCATCTCAAAAAAAAAAAAAAGATTGTCATTTCTTCCATATAAGGTTGTCATTCGAAAGTATACAAAGGGATCGTCATGCATCTCATAGGCACGTGGGAACAAACCTCTTAGAAGAACAAACCAATTTTTCTTGGGTGTTTCAGGGAAGCTTGTAAGAGAAGGTGTTTTTAAATAGAGCACCGAGACAGGAATATGTATTTACAAGAAATAGGAGGGAGAAAAAGAGTGCTTAAGGCAGAAGAAACTGTGTTTGTTTAAAGGAGGGGTTGAGAATGGGTTCTTCCAATGGACTAGCGCATAGATTCACTTTGATCACACGGAAAAAAGCAGTGAATGGCTGAGCTATGAAGAGCTAGTGTCATCTCATGAAGGGCCTTCATGTCTAAAAGTTTACTCCTTTTCCCATGGGCTCTTTACCTCTCAGGCTTTACTAGGTAACTCTCACCACATTTGCCTTCCGATTTCTTCCATGAACCGCTCCTTTTGCCATTGTGTCCATATCCCTCTTGTCTCTGCAGTTCTTCAGCATTTTACTCATCTGTAGACTGTGAGACTTCTTTCATTTTACCTCTTCCACAGAGTCACTTTGTTGAGACCTCCTTAATTATTTTATAAGTAACTGGAAGGCTAAGCCAATACTTTAGTTTTCGCAAATGTTAAATATTTTGCATACTGCAAAGGGTTGGCTACTTTTGTGATCCAAGAATACATTTTTCCAGTTCAGATGTTGTCAGAGAGGAGCTTGGTTTAGGAAACAACTCTGACCTTGATCTTAAGTAATGATGGTTTGGCTCGTTTCAGTGAGCAACTGTTAATCCTCCTCTGTCCTATGAGAGCATAAGTTCCACCCACAGTTGCTTATTTTTCTTCTTTTTTAGGAGATAGTATATATTAGAAGTTTTCCACTTCCAAATTTAAATAATATCTAAGATGGTTAATAATTCCATGACCATAGTTGTTGTTTGCCTTCATGTAGTGGAAAGGACGCTGTCCTCGAAGTCGGGAACTCTACACTAAGCTCTAG
Organism: Macaca nemestrina; assembly: GCF_043159975.1. NCBI lineage: Eukaryota > Metazoa > Chordata > Mammalia > Primates > Cercopithecidae > Macaca > Macaca nemestrina. The sequence goes on along the minus strand of NC_092132.1, from coordinate 150,069,227 downwards.
CTGTAGTATTTGCTTGGTGCTTATCCACTGGAAAACCACAACTGTGAGGAGTTCAGGCTGACCATGGTGGAAAGAGAATTTCAAACCTTCAGATGATGTTTCTGCCATAAACTATGAACATATAAATTATTATCCATTTGAATGTGTACATTATTATCCATGGCCTAACTTTTGTTCAGTTTAAATGATGTCTGCACAATGGCTACTACAAAACAAGACGGGTAGGTCTACTGTTCAAAATGACATGGCATTATTACATTTTAATAACATTATACATTGTTGGCATTATTTAAAAGAAAACTATAGATTTTTATACAAATACATCTCATGTATTAAAAGAATGTGGAAATCATTTCACCTAATCATTTGCCCATAGAAAGTGAAGCAAAATTAATATTATGGTCATCATCTTCCTCTCCCTCCAAGTCTGCCCTGCTTAGGCAACTGGCACTTGGTCATTGCTCAGTAGAAGAGGGAAAAGTATGATTTGAGTTCTTAAGTGGGCTCTTGATCCTTGTTTATCTTACCTGTTACATTACATGACCCTTATCCATCCTGATACCTACTGAAAGTGACTGATTTTTGGACAGTGTTTTTATTGGTAAGTAGGTTTGGAATAATGTGGTTGGAGAGGGCAACCACATGTCATATATGCCAATGAGAATTGGATTCACAAAGCCTTAACAAAGTATGTCTTTGCTATATCAGCATTTGTTTCCCCCAAAACAGTCCTGTGAAAATTCAGAAACCCTCAGAGAATTTCATTTCACAAAATTATATGCATGTAATTTACCTGTTTTCGCATTTGGCAATAGTGTATCCATGCATAATTTGCAAAGATAAATGCAAGGTATGCATATTTTTTAATAGAACAAAATTACACAAAATAGAACCATAAAGACTTAGATGCTCTGCTCGTAGGACCTAGGTTTGGCAAAGCGCCATGAGAAACATTCTACGAGAGTAATGATAATGGTGATTAATACTATTGCAGCAGTATGCACACAGCATCAAACTCACAGAATCTCAGGTTCTATAACATGCTACTTCAGTGACCTTTGCAAATTGCCGAAACGTTCCGTGCAGCGTTTTATGTATCATTCACAGTAACCTGTGAACTAATGGTAACTAAGTCAAAGTCTGCAGGCATAAGTGTCTTGCTCTTTGGGACACACAGCTAGTTAGGACACGAGGACCACCGGTCTGCTGGGAACCCTGAAGGGTAGGGTCTGTCTGATTCAGAAGCTCAGCCCCCTTGAACTCCCTGCGCAGCTTTCAACTCTCATTGCACAATCGGAAACATTTTTAGGGAGTAGATATTTAATGTGTTCTGAAGTTTTTTATATAAGAGGACAAAATTTGGTTTGTCTTTAGCAGGTGAGCTAGGTGTGTGGTATATGACACAAAATGCAAACTAAAATGCAAGAAATAGACATCCATTTCCTAATGTGGAACACAACAGATCTTGAACATGTGATTTATTTTCCTGCTCCTGAACTTCCAGCTGAATCCTTCCGAGAATAAGTACAACCTCTCTAATGCTGGGCGCACACTCCCTCATAAGGTCCACGTAACCTGACTTGTTACACACACTCTCTTTTCAGAGAGCATTGTGGCACACCTGTCTGAAAAAGCTAACCTGCTTTAAAAAATAGTCCAAATAAGATAAAATCAATCAGGAAGGGGCGATCCTCAATCTGCCCGCAGTTACAGGACAGAGAACAAGAGAAGGTAATGATAGCAGCTGTGATTGCAATATAAGCTTTTCATTTATAAAGGCACTCATCCAGGGGAAGGGGACATCTCTGGAGAAAGGCAGGCAGTATGCATTCATTATCCACCAGGCTATTCAAAGCAGCTGCGAGGTCAGGGAGGTAATGCAGAGAATGCTCAAGGATGTCTCAGGTTCGCCTCTCCTTGGCGAGCAGTAATACATTTGGAAGCTTAATGTGCACTACCCCAGCTTCTCAATGAGAGCACCGTACCCTGCTTCAGGATGATTTGTGGCAGGTACAAAAAAATGGTGTTCAGAAGAGTGAATCTGCAGTACCTAAATGAAACCACGGCAGTCTCTTCAATAATTTGTTCTTTCTATCCTGAATTAATAATTTCGGAACACTGCTCACCTTCTGTTTATTTATTCAAAAGATGGTTTAAAAGTCTAACCATTGATATAGTCTAGAGGAGGATCATTCATAATTTGTGTTCTCTGCAAAAACATTCAACTTTCTGAACGTAGACATACGGGGGAAGGCCAGGGATATTCCATCTGATAATTAAATACAATTTATCACTTTTTACAGACTGATGCTTTATTATGTCCTGGATGCCCAATTATATTCAGTCATATTTACAAAGATAAGGACAAAGGAAGAAAGTAGCAAATAACTCTTAACTACTTTATAAAAATAAGGTACCCTCTTCCTAATTGCAACATCTTTCCAATAGTTTGAGAATCCTTTTAAATGTACTGTCTTGTATTAATTCAGAATTTTTAAACCTCTCTCTTATTCTCTGTCTCTGCTTATTCAGCTGTGTGGTGTAAAGTATATTTAGATGAGTGTCTGAAACCTGAGTCATGAGTTCTAGCAGTGCTGCATATTAATTGTATGGCTTTAAGTATCTTAAGCTCTCTGGTTTTCAAATTTCTTGCTTTCAAATTTCTTGCTTGCAAAAGAAGATACTGATCAAAACTGTCCTGTCTAACACATAGGTTTCTCCAGAAGATAAAATTGTATTGCACATTTATGTATGATGTCATAGTTATTATATTCCTTTCTAGAGTTTAGAAGCTAAATTTTATCAGTTTTATTAGCACTACAAGACAAAAGTAACAGAATCACTGAAAATGGGTATTTCCTCAGTGAAGAGTATTCTTTCATTTCTGCCACAGGAGAGAGAAAAATAATGTTTTATTTTAATATAAGGTGTATAAGACTGGGCTAAATTATCACACCCCTCTCTAAGTATTTGATCAGATAGCTAGATAAAAATTCAGTAAAGGCATTGCTGTGGATTTCATGTTTGTGTACTTCCAAAACTCATATTTGGACTTAGACCCAATGTGATAGTATAAAGAGGCAGGGCATTTGCGAGGTGATTAGGCTATGGGGATTCCACCCTCCTGAATCGAATTAATGTCCTTATAAAAGAGGTTTCACACAGCATTCATCCCCCTTTCGCCTTTGCCTCCCTTGTGCCATGGAGGGACACAAAGTTCATGTACTTGGAGAATTCAGTAAGAATGTGTCACTTTGGAAACAGAGAGATTGGGCTGGTTCCAGACACCAGATCTGCTGAAGTCTTCATTGTAGACTTCCCAGGATCCAGAATTGTGAGAAATAAACTTCTGTTATTTATAAATTACCCAGTCTGTGGCGTTTTGTTATGGCAGCAGGAACAAACTCAGACATGCATTGTGGTAGCCCATCTTCAAATATGCCCAGTGATTCTCGTCTCCTAGCAAGCAAACTCTGTGTTGTCCCCTCCCACGCTGAATAGGGTTGATTGGGTTAAAACAATGGGGTACTGTGTGAATTACAAACTGTGATTTCTGAATATAGATTATTATAAAAGGTTTTGCAGCTTCCTCCTTGTTCCCTTGGGCCACACCTTCTGGGGACTCTAGTCACCATGTCATGGGGAAAACTAAATTAGCCCTACGGGGAGACCCACGTGACAAGGAACGGAGGTCCCCCTACCAACCGCTGGAAAGGAACCGAAGCTGTGCTCATGTTGACCTAGTTGACTCAGAACACTATATCCCACAACTGCAGAATACATAACTGTTTTCAAGGACAAATGCAGATATCGATTAAAATAGATAATATGCTACACTATGAAACAATTCTCAATGAAGTCCAAAAAATTTAAATTCTAAAGAGTATTTTCTCTGACCAAATTGGGAAAAGGTAACAAGAGCATTTTTTAAAGACCCCACATATCTGGAAACCAAGCAAAACACTGTTGAATACACAATGGATCAAATAAATTATTACAAATAAAGTTAAGAAAAGTTCCAACCAAATAATTACAAAATTAAAACATATCCAAATGTGTTGGATTCAGTTAAAGTAGTGCTCATGGGGGAGTGTGTAGCTTAAATGCTTACATTACACTCAAAAAACCATAGAAACTCAATTATTTAAGATCCTGCCTCAGGAAGTCAATAGGAAAAAATATATAAAATTGTAAAAGGCAAATAAATAGAGATATTAGCAAAGTCAAAGGCATTTTAGGAAAAAGATTAAATGATAAAGGTTTAGTTAGACTTATCAAGAAAAAGAAAAGATACATATTAACTACAGTAGGAATAAAAGATGCAAAATCTCTACAGATCCTAAGGACATTAAAGAGTGTATAAGAAATACTGTGAATAAATTTTTCCCCAAAATTATGACCACATAGGTAAAATGGACAAAGTCCTAGAAAATTACAACCTATTTAAACTAACACAAGGTAGAACATCTGAGGTGACCTATAAGAAAAATTTAATATTTGATATTATAAACTTTTTTTTTTTTTTTTTTTTTGAGACGGAGTCTCGCTCTGCCGCCCAGGCTAGAGTGCAGTGGCCGGATCTCGGCTCACTACAAGCCCCGCCTCCCGGGTTCACGCCATTCTCCTGCCTCAGCCTCCCGAGTAGCTGGGACTACAGGCGCCCACAACCGCGCCCGGCTAGTTTTTTTTTTTTTTGTATTTTTAGTAGAGACGGGGTTTCACCGTGGTCTCGATCTCCTGACCTTGTGATCCGCCCGCCTCGGCCTCCCAAAGTGCTGGGATTACAGGCGTGAGCCACCGCGCCCGGCCTGATATTATAAACTTTTTTAAAGTTAAAATGACAGGCCTAGATGGTTTCACTGGTGAGTTCTGTCAAACATTTAAGAACAACTACAACAAAACCCAGTATTTTAAGAAATCTTTTAGAAGAGAAGGGGCAAAGATTGCCTAAGTAGTTCTAGGAGGTTAACATGATTTTGATAAAAAAGTCTGTCAAAGACACAAAAAATAAAATTAAAAGGAAACAGACAAAAACAAACAAAATTACAGACCCCTCCTCATTATGAGCCTAGAAGAAAAAAAAAGAAAAATTTTTTAAATTAGCGAATCAAATGGATCAAAACATGAAAATGGCTAGCAGTATTTGTCTTCAAAAGGGTGGAACTACAGTATGTTTTATGTTTGCTCTTATGTCTAAATTATTTTTATAAGAGCAGAATAATTAAAAAAGAAGGAATTTTAAAATGTATTTTTTCCTAATTTTTCAGTTAGTTTTACTCTGTAGAGTAGCAATCCCTTACTACAAAATAAATAAAAGTGAAAAGACAAAAATTGGAAAAATCTTTAACTTTTATGGAAAAAATGACAAAAAATATTGGTTAAGAAAGAAAAAGAAAATACAGCCATAAATGCAATCTAGAATTTGAATCAATATGAGATTTAAATTTTTTAAGTTCCTAATTTTAACCTCATTTTCATTTCAACCCTTTACATGATTTTGTTATAATTGCTATATCATTTAAAACAGCTTTCATTAAGCCTCTAACATTTTAATCCCGTTTTTATTTTTCCTTACTTCCTCAAGGAAAAGGACAATTTGCAGGTTGTTAGGAACTCAATTCCTTAATAAACCTTGGTGGGAGAGAGAAAATGAAAACGAGCCTTCCAGAATTTGCCAAGCCCTCTTTAGTAGATAGCATAACATTAGCAAGACCAGTAGCAAAAGCACTAGCAATAGAGGCATTGATTAGCAATAACAGAAAAAGCATCCTCTCTGCTCTGCTGCCCACCTCCCCACCCAAAACATGTGGGTTTTATGTAGCATTTCCATTCAAGTCCTGCTAAGCAAGAATTCCAGTCCCCCAAGACAGCTCTCTTCCGTCTTGAAGAAGAATGACAAAAGCATGGTCTAATGCAAATACATACATTCAGTTTTAAAAAAGAAAAAAACAAACACAAAACCACAAAATTTGGCAATCTGGGAAAGCACCTGCAGAAAGAAGGAGATGGCCATGTTGCCACAGCAGGCGCATGACAGGGAATTTAGATTTTTCCTTACGGAAACCATACATTTTAAAGTTCATAAGCAACATGTTGCCATTTGAAGTGAATGTGTTTATAAATCAGAGAATATTGGTCCAACCAGTTGGACAACCCTGAGGCTGAGATGTCACCTGCCTTGAAGGCTTCACCATTACAGACTCCGCAGAGGATGGCAGCAGCACCCGCAACTTCAGCCCAGCTGGAAATGAATCATCTGATTGGTTGAGGGACCCTGGCAGAGCTTCTTCCCCAAAAATCTGTGCACAGAATAAGAACATCCTTATCTATTTAGGAAGTTCAATGAAGCTTTTTGGAATAAGACAAAACGAATGGCATCTCACAGCTCAAAGGGAAAAATGGCTAAATTGGAGAAGCTCCAAAAAACTGATATTTTACAGTTTGGTGATTTCAATTATTTAGAAAATGAGTTTTAACTGCTGAAATCATGTTTGCTAATAGTTTAAAACCCCTTGGATACTCCAACTCTTTCCTAATATAAATTTTATCCTATCCATTCTTTGTAACCCTAACAAGCTGGACAATCCTAGGAAGAAGAAAATGAAAGAAACAAATTATTGACACTTGCAACCACTTGTAGGAATCTCAAGGGAATTGTGCTCAGTGACTAAAACCAGCCCTAGGTTTAAATACTATGTGATTCCAGGATAATGCTTCAATATGATCCCAAAATGTTAATGAAATTTTCTGGAAATGACACATTTGTAAAAAAAGGAGGGAAGATGTGTGGTTTCCAGAAGTTAAAGGGAGTAAATATGTTTATCATAAAGACACCATGAGACTTCCTGATAGTCAGATAAAAGTTCTGTTTCCCCAGCGTTTCCCTGTTAGCATCCTGGCTGTATCATTACTGTACTTTAGTTTTGAAAGATGTTACCATGGGGTAAGAATGGAAGGGGGCTCTGTATTATTTCTCACAAGTGCAAGTCAATCTACAATTACCTCGAAATAAAAACTGTAATTAAAAGCAGCAGCAAGGACTAATAAAGCTGTTGTCCTGTATTCAACAAAAAATAGAAGCAATCAAGTATCAACAAACATATTTGTTTTCCACACTTAATCTCATTTTTCTGAATAGTTATTCTATGAGGTAGATGTAATTACTGTATTTAAGTTGCAATTTTTTTCAAAAAATGCCTGTAAGTAATTTACTCAAATAATAAAACCTTACAACTACAAAATATTGCATCACTCTTCTGGTACTTCTTCATGAACAAAGGTAATAAGGCAGACCTCCAAGAGGGAGTGACTTGCCCAAGGCCACCAAAGCAGTCATCAGACGGAAGTTTCAAAGCCTTTTCATTAAGCACTAATTCTTTAATACTGAAACTTGAAATTTGAGAGCAAAATAAAATTTCAGTATAGGCAGACAGACCTCTAAATCTCTTTCAAACATCCTATTTTCTTGAAATATTGCTACTGCTACACTCTAATTCCTTCTGACTGTACCCTGTCATGGAATTCTGACTCATTACAAAACTGACTGGTCAACTCCCAATTTGTCAAGCTCTTAAAATAGGTCCACACAGAGTTAAATCCAATCTCCTCTATCAATGCAGCTTAACCTTGAATAAAGTATCATGCAGACTTGAAGCTTTTCTTAATGCACCAAGTGATTTCATTCTTTCTCATTCATTCATCAAGTATTTAAGCAGTATGAACTTCTTCAGGTACCCAGGTAGATAGATCACATTGACAAGTATTATTGAGTTTCTGGTCAATTAATTCTTACATCTTTTTCAACTGAATGACTGAACTTGTGCAACAAATTTCTTAGTCTGAGATGAAACTTTGCATGCATCCTTGTCAAATTTCATCACGTTTCTCGTAGCATAAGAGACTAAACTGAAAGTAAATGTTGGCAACAATCAGGCAAGGGTTGAAGCTTGTTAAACCCACTAACCAGCTGTGTGGTTTGGGTAAATTACCAGATTGCTCTGAGCTTCTGTTTCCTCATTTACAAAATGGGGATAATGATAGGTACTTCCTGGAATTAAGTTCCTCCCCAGTGACTGCCTTGGGCTAGCCCACTAGAGATGCGCCACCCTAGCTCCTTCTTCCTGGAGCAACTGGCATTCAATCTCTGGGTGATGGGAGGTTGGGGGAATGGAACAAAGACCCATTCTTCTCACCTCATTTCAGGGCATCTCAGCACAACTTGGCAGCCACCCTAGCTCCGAGCTCCCAAGGAACGGCTAAGTCCACCATTGCCATGGCTTTGCGGTTCAACTTCTCTTGCTCACTCTCCTTCCTTCTCCTTCCTGCAGGTGATTTTTCCAGGGACCAGTCACACTCCCCAGGGAACCACTTGCAAGTCAACCTCCAAGTCTGAATTTGCTTCTCAAAGAACACGACCTAACACACATAGCTGTTTTTGCATTTTGAGCAGATGCTCTTAATTGTCTAAATGTTAAATTAAGTAGAAACTACCCAACTTCTGTCCCTTTTCACCAGTATTGAAACCTATTATTTTTATCCTCTCTGGTGTCAAAAAGCGAGGTGAGGCTTTCCCTGGCTATAATTTCTGTCCTTATACACTTGATTTCATTATCTGTCTTACTTTCTGTCTCTCTCTCATTCCCAAATCTTTCTTCTTTGATACCCTCACATGCTCACTCTTTCTCATTTTGTGTTTGCTCATTCTTCCTCTCATGTCTCTGCCTGGCATCCTGCCTCCCATTCTCTCAACTGCACCCTTTCTTTTGTCTCTGCGATTCTCTCAATCTTCTTTCTATATTTTCTCTTTGATACTGTCTCACATTTATTTTTATTTATTTTAGTATTTTTTTCCTTTGTCACCTAGCATAACAATTCCTACCCTATGTGACCTAGGTGAATTTCTACCCTGCTTAATTCTGCTTATCTTTAGGAAAAAGGATGCCTGAGGTCAAAATTACCCCTTGTGACTAAACAGGCTTAGAATGGTGGTACCCAAGAGAGCAGCTCACTTGACCTCTGAAGAATGTCTAACTTTATTAAAAAATCATTTCTGTGCTAGATGACACTCCCCTAGCACCATGACCTTTGACAATCACCATGACAATGACCAGAGGAAATCACAAAAGGAGAAAGAGGAAGGATGACCACACTGGGGTTCTGAGGCAGAACCCTCTGCCCATTCCCAGAAAAGACATGAATATTCGTCCTCTTGTTTTTAATGCCCAGTCCCTTCATTAAAGATGGCTGATCTCTGCCTTCCTGGCTCTCAGAAGCTGAGAAGCAGATTTGTGAGCCAGGCTCCCACTTCTCAATTCCATGGCCATTGAATAAAGCCTGCAATGCTAGAGGCTCACTTTTAGTTTCCCTTATTGGCTTTGCAGCTCAGAAGAGGGAAACATCTTACTCTTGGAGGAACTACCTTTGTCGGTAACACCTTTTGTCAGGTTTCCTCTCCAAACTCCTTGAATTTCTCAGCCTCTGTCTCTCTCTATCCACCCCCACATCATCTCTCTTCACTGGTTATCCCGTCTTCTTGTTTCTGTCTCTCTCTATCCACCCCCACATCATCTCTCTTCACTGGTTATCCGTCTTCTTGTTTTCAACGCATGCCACTGGTTAGGATGCAAAACTAAATCTCTCAAACTTAAACATAAATATCATTTCCTGAGACTACACCTCCCACAGGTATTCTAACACTCTCTCTACTCTTCCCAGCCAAACAGGTTGAGAGTAAAGCCCAAACTCGTTGTCTTCATGTTGTCACCTTCAGCTCATTTCTCGATTCACTGCAATCAGCTCCCCGACCCCACAGCTCTGCAGGGACTTCTCTAATGTGAGATCCTACCACCATTCATTCCAACAGCCTCAGCTCCCACCCTCCAAGACTAAACACATTCTGCCCTCAGCATGTGGACTCATCCCTCCCTCTGGAATCACTAGTCTCCTGGTTTCCATGACACCACTGCGTTCCACCCACAATCTTCCCCCTCCTTCTCATTTTTATATTCACTGAAAAAGCACTTCCCTGCCCAGGTCTTTCCTGATCTCCCTGAAGGGTCACACACACTCCTGTTCTGTGCTCCCTTGGTGCACCCTTGCTGAGGGTCTCAAACCTTATTCTTGTAGAGAATGAAGATATACTGGTCTTGCCACCAGAGCTTCTAACAAATAGTACTAGGTAGGATTCAGGAAACTTAACACAATCCTCCCAGGGATTACAGTGCTTAACAAAACATTGCTTGGCATGACATTCCCCACTCTTTATGGTGACAATCTGTTTGGCTGCCTGCCTTTTGTATTACCTATAAGCTCCATAAGGACATGGGTCATGTCCATCTGGCTCAGCACATTTTCTCCAGGAATTAGTGGGGTGCCTGCCAACTTGTAGATGTTGGAAAGAAGAGAGCTTGGTATGGGGGAAAGCATAGGCTTTTAGTGAGAAGATATTTTCAGAGGTTCTAGGAGAAGAAAATTAGTAAATGGCACATGGTTAGTGTTCTGTGTCATTATTTTTCATTCATTTCTATGTCTCCTTCATAGTTTTTAAAAAAGGTAATGAACCATACAAAGAAGTGACACATTCCATATATCCAAGACTTATAGAGTATTCTGATTTAATACAATTGTGATTCTGACTTTCATTAGTTATGATACCTGCTCTCTCAAAGGTTAAATGGGGATATAAAATTATGTGCACCATTCTAAGGAATAAGTGAAGAAATGTGTTTTAATGGGCTTAATAAAGTGCTCAACACATAGAATGTGCTCAGCAGACAAAGCCAGCTCAAGATTATTGTAACTATTATTGGCACAACATCGTTCATTACTTTTGGGTGTATTTTTCTTAAGGGCAATAATGCCACTCAGCCTACTTTTTAAACTCTTTTATTAGAAGAACATTACATATATTATTGTTGAATACTTTGCTGACTTTCAGAGAGAATACGGCTATAACATAAACCTACTCTCTACTAGCCTCATTTGTAAAGGAATTATATTTGACATTGATTTGTCATAGGATGTGGAGATCTTAGAATGAGCAAAACTTACACTTGAATACAGCTTTTAACTCTGGAAGCTAGTCATTCATAGAATACAATCTTAACTGTCTTGATACTGTTTTGAATGTAACCTCCAGTGTTGACGACAGTACACGATTGTCTTGAAAAATATTTTTGGCTTGTTTTTGAGAAGTTATCTCTTAAGCCCTGTTGTCAAACAGCTTACATTCTAATTAAGAAACTTAAAGCAACTAGGTAATATCATTTATAAAGAAACATTAAACATGAGTCGTTATCTATGATGCCTTAAAAATAAATTACAAAGTGTCAGATGTTCCACTCTTTCTCCTTTTTAATTAACACCCTGGTCTTGATTAGATGTGTTTAACTTTTTTAAAAACAAAAATGGGAAGGTTTTAAAATATAAAACAAACAGCTAGAAATAAGTCTTATTACTTCATGGAAAGCTTTGTACACCTCTTCATGTCTTAAATTATCTTTCTTTTACAACACAAACTAAAATCTGTAGGTGTGTAGACTAGACCTTCAAGTCTGATACATGAATTCTCAGAATTCCAAAAGAAGGTCCCTGAAATTGATGGTTACTATTAAAAATTTAAGTAGAAGAAAGCACATCAATTTCCTAATTTAATCTTTAGTAGATTCTAGTAGAGTTTTACACAAATTGCACTTAAACATTAAACCAACACATATAAAAATTGAAGTAGGGGGTTATAATTTATCATAATGCATTGATGGGTGGTTAAAGAACATACATTCTTTAAGTAGAATGAAGAAATAGAAATATTTGGTGAAGGGATGCCATAACTATTTTGCTAATAGATGCTGTCTACATAATTACTAAGATAAGGGGCAGTCTTTTTTTTCTTTCCTGAGATGGAGTCTTGCTGTGTCACCCAGGCTGGAGTGCAGTCGCACAATCTTGGCTGACTGCAACCTCCACCTCCTGGGTTCAAGTGATTGTCCGTATTCTATCACAAGTGGCCACCATCACACCCAGCTAATTTTTGTAATTTTAGTAGACATGGGGTTTCACCATTTTGCCTAGGCTGGTCTCGAACTCCTGACCTCAAGTGATCCACCTGCCTCGGCCTCCCAAAGTGCTGAGATTACAGGCTTGAACCACCACGCCCTGCCAAAAGCAGTCTTAAAGATGAATAATGAGGATGCTAATTTAATAAAATTTGCATTTTATTAAAATTCTGATCCAATAAATATTTTGCTATAGTTAGAATGATTCCATCATTGAATTTGAAATGTCTGTGGAAGAAAATAAATATCAAACAAATTTTAATGAACTTCTCAATTTTATTTCACTCAAGTTATTATTTGCACTTTTGCTCCACGTCAGAAAAACAACAGAGGGATTTTTAAAAGTATTTACTTATATGCTGCATTGCTGGAAGATAATTACGTTAAAACTGGCACTCAGTAATGCAAACGTGGGCCACCACTGCTTTCTATCCATCAGTATGATAACTGCAGGGCGTACACGTCACACAAGGTAGCAAGAAAACAATTCCAATAAAGAGCCCCATAGCGAGTTCTGCAAGAATCAATGCTCACTCCCTAAAATCTGTAAATACTTGGGAAAGCGGATGAAGGCACAGGCCTCTCTTGGTGTGCTGGTGTGTATACATGTGTCCTATATTTAAATTTTTATACCTTAAGTTGTGGTCACAAGGTTGGTAAAATACTGGAAGAGGCCTTATTCTTAAAATGGACTGTTTAGCAATGGAGACACAATTAATAGATTTTTAACAAAATTAGACTATGGATTGCAAGAAGTGTATTGGTTTTAAACAGTCAGTGCTCCCACTTCTCTATTTAAAGATGTCATCAAGGAAAAGGGACTCACATAACTCAGCTAAGACATTTTATGCATCTAAAAAGTGAAACTACTTTTATATAATAATATTTAGCATATATCACAGGGAAGGGGGCAATTTATTTCATTGCTAGTACTTAGAAGCTTAAGAGTGACATCATTCTGATTATTCTGAGAGAAATACTTTCTCCTTAAGAACATTTTTCCTTAACTTCTCCTAAAGAGGACAATTTCAAAATTCATTGAAATTAATAGACATTTACTGATAACTATTTAAGGTCATCCTAGAAAAGGAAGACAAACAGGCAAAGCCTCCATTAATTTGTTCCAAACAACTGAGTGTGCAAAATCCAAGGGAAACATTTCCTGGCTTCCTCCTCTCCTGTGTCTGATGTTCCAGGAGAATCAGGATGTGACACTTCAGCCACCAGGGCTGCTGTGCTCTCCATGGTAAGGCACTGAACTTCCTATTTCCTTCACCATATTATGACACTATATTATGACCATATTATGACACTCTTATCTTTGGTAAAATGATAATTAAGCATATAGTCTTTAAGTTTCAGTAAGTATATTAAAAAAAGAATAGAAGCATTTTGGAAAATTATTTTAAAGAAATGTAATTCTCTTTCTTAACAATGCCAATAATTAGCATAACATCTTAAGCAATTATGAGAAGAATGACTTGAATTTAGAATGTATTAAATCATTTCCAAACAGAATTCAGTAGGTCCTTTTTCTTGTGAATATTTTTCCTTACTGTGATTTTTGAAATCATTTTGACAACTTTTTAACTTCCATATTTTCCTTAAATATAACTTTTTTCCTTTTACTGTATTATTTCATGAAATCTATTTTTTAATAGACCAATATTTTAAATTTGTTTTGATCAAAGCACTTTGCTGGTTGAATAATCATTATAAGTAGAATTTAAATAATTACTTCTGGACTTTCCAAAACACAAGTGTTTTTCTATATTTATTTCTCTGTATCCTTTATTTCTCTTCCTATCACTCCTCTCTATGTGGGGAGTATCTTGTATATGGTGTGGGTCAAAGAAAAGACCACTGAGGAATTCTGTGAACATTTTTGTGACTTGTTGGTTATTGCATAGTTTGAACAAATTCTGTTCTGAATATTGTAACCACATAATCAGCTCAAATGCCCTTGTGCCTAAAATCTCCAGCCATAAATTATACAAGCCATATTGACTGTTTGCAGGTTTATATTAACAAGTAAACAGAAAATTTGAAGTTTCACATTATGTAAATATTTAAAGTATAATTTACATATATTTACATAATACTTTGCTAATTAAGCTAAAAAATCACATTTACATGAAAAAATAATTTATCCTACACAATTTAAGTAAACCAGCTTTTAATTTCCATAAGGTAAATACAAATGTAGAAGAATAATGAAAGTTAAATTTTATATTTAACATGATATTTAGAAAGCCAAATAAAGCCAACAGAGGCAGACAATTTTTAATGCAGTCCCCTTGAATCTGAGTTAAGATATTAAATAGAAGTTACATAGATGTTATGCTAGCTCATGATTCAAAGGAATATAGTGAAATTTTACATATTATGAGTTTTCTATTTTATATAAAAACACCACATTGAAAAAAAGTGGCAGAATATCGGTATGCTTTTTCCCTTTTTGAAAATTGAATTTAAGCCAACTATGATTGAGAGGAGAAAGTGAAGTTTTAAAAGGAAAGCAACAGAACGGCCAGGCACAGAGGCTCACACCTGTAATCCCAGCACGTTGGGAGGCTGAGGTGGGCGGATAACCTGAGGTCAGGAGTTCAAGACCAGCCTGGCCAACATGGTGAAACCCCGTCTCTACTAAAAATACAAAAATTAGCTGGGTGTGGTGGTGGGCGCTTGTAATCCCAGCAACTCGGGAGGCTGAGACAGGAGAATCACTTGAACCTGGGAGGCAGAGGTTGCAGTAAGCCCGTATTGTGCCATTACACTCCAACCAGGGTGACAGAGTGAGACTCCATCTCAAAAAAAGGAAGGAAGGAAAAGAAGAAGAAAAAAGATAAAGAAAATCAATAGAAGGCACTAGAGACCTGGTGTGAAGGACAGTGTGGAAGTGACTGGATGGAGGAAAACGGCTTCCCCATCAGAAAGTGCCTCCGTGTGTGTGTGGTGGGAGGACACAGCCGTGCACACGAGTGTGGTGAGCACTCTTTGGAGACAAACCTGGGTGTGAGCCTGGCTGCACTAGCTGCCCTAGTAACCTGGACAAGGTGACTGTTTGTAAATCGGGGCGATCTATTGGAGGAGGCAGGAGGGAACAAGGAGAAGAGTCAGCAGCCGACCCAGGCCAGAGCTGGCTGTGAGCTGGACTCATGGGTAAGAGAGGAAAGAGCAGGTCATGTTTGGTTTTGAGAACTATGCTGGTGAGGCAGGGCAGACACGTGTGTGGATTTGCTGTGGGAAATGAGGTAGAGGCAAGTATTGAAGTTGATGCCTGGATTAAGTCTGGAGCAACCATGCAGGGTGGAGGAATCTAACTTTCAGATTAAACAGCTTCGATGGGACATTCTTGTAAACACCCAGATGGAAACAGTAATCAAGCACTGTGCTGTGCTTGTGTAGCTCAGAGAGGTCCGTGTCTGGGGACACACATGTGGATATAGTGACCACACTTCAGATGCATTTCAAGACGGGGAGGAAATGCTGGCTCCTAGAGAGAGCACAGGGCGGAGCCTCCTTCTCCAGTAAGACAAATGGTGTAAGAGAGATGCTGATCTAACACTGCACACGGAGTACTGGATGAACAAGGCTGCCAGGGAGCAAAAGCTTATCAGGGAAATAAAGGTGAAGCATACTTGGTGATGTGTTGGGACATATTGTTGTGAATATTAAAAGACAGATTGAAGAATAATGAAAGTTAAATTTGATATTTAACATGATATTTAGAAAGCCAAATTGTTTAAAGCCAACAGAGGCAGACAATTTTTAACGCAGTCCCCTTGAATCTGAATTAAGATATCTAAGAGGACACTGGAGAGACATGGGGAAGTCACTGAAGGTTTTGAACTGGGATTGGGGAGATAGTGAATAAAGTATTTAATAATACAGTATTATACGGGTGGACTAGAAATGCAGAGACCATAGCAACAAAGATCTTGAGAAAATCATGTAAGTAGTTGAGCTTTGGGCTAACAAGAGCTTGGATTAATGTAATTGCAGAGGAAACACAATGACATGACAGATATGGAAAGGATTTGGGAGGAAGAGAGGTAGGATGTGCTGAGAAGTTGTTGGGGATGGACAGCCACAGTGAACACAAACTGGTTGGGTTACAACATACTGCCTCTCTTTAACTCAGGCTGATCTTTCATGTTCCCTAAGAGGTTCCTCCGAGGATATTAAAACGTATAATTTTTAATATCAATTCAGTTATTACCTGACATAATATTTGCCACATTAGCAACTTCCTACATTGCCTGGTTGTATGTGGCTGATACAGAAAACTAAAACAAATAAGAAAAAAAAACAAATTAAAATAGTGCAGCTAGTGACTGTTGTTCTTTCTCGCAATTTGAACATTTTGTATTTTTGTGTTGTTTTTCCTATTTTCTGAAATTTGATGTTAAAAGAATGTCCCCACTGGTATCAATGTAAACATGAAACTTTTAAGGAACTCGGAATAAATTTATTTCGGAGAGTCAAAGAAAACCAAGAAACAAATGTAATGTGCATCTGCAGAGCTGCACATGTTATAAAAGAGAAAAATCCACATTCAACAACAACTCAGGGGTCCTTGTCAAATTAAAAGGTTATATAAGCTAGGATGAGGTGCATCCACACTTCAATTTGTTCAAGTCACGTAATTTTATTTCTCTAAATAGTCCTATTATGTGAATTCAGTTCTAGGTTTTTATATGTGTATCTGTATGCATGTTTGTTTATTCATTTGTTTTTGTATTGGAACCTATTTAAAAAATTTTTTAAGGTGTTGAAAGCTAAACTATGAATAAGAGTAGACATTTTACACACACATTTTTGTCTCAGTAATTTAAATGTTTCATTCCTAAAAAGATTCATGCCTAAAAGAAGGACAAAAATATTTCTTAAACAAAAACCCACAGTGGTCAGAAACATAGTAAATGGTAATAATTCATGGGTATAATGTGTGGTGTGTTTTGTTCTTATAACCACAGTGTTGTTTTATGTTATATGCTATCACAAGAATGTTGTTGGACGGTTCTTCAAATATGTCCAGGGTCCTAGGTGTCCTATAATAGGTGAAGGCTAGCTGACTCAGAGATCAGTTTTTTCTTTTCAAAATGGAACCACTAAGATTAAACTCTTAATAATAATAATAACAGAAAGCAACAGACTTTCCCTGCTAGCTCTTGACAGCAAGCAGGCCCTTGGGCTGCCATTGTGTTGGGGTCAGCACATTTGTTCGCAGAGCAAACATCCCAGGAACAGGACCAGCCTGGATTTCCCCACGGAGCTTCCAGACATGGTCTAGCGGATGCCTTTGGCTCTAATCCAGACACAAAGTGAAAACAGGAAGGAAACATGCAAACCACATGATACCCATCTAAAATGTAAGAATCAGTTAGGCAATACCCATAGGCTCAAATGATAAGACAGCCAATGATTATTTTTTAAAAACTGAGAATGTTAAATCCTTTCTTAAGGATTGATAATGCATGCCACAAAAGGATAACTTTTCTTAAGGTTGTATTGTGTAAATTGATTAATTAAAATTAAATATATCTTAGAAATATTTACAAAGATGTTTAAGTAAGAACATAAGTCAACCGATAGAGGCTTCCCAAAAGCGTCACTCACTAATCCACAGGTAATCGTCTGAGAAAATAAAAAGAACACTGTATGAGTTTTCTCCCTACAATTTAGAAGGCACTTCTGAGTTGCACTCTGATGTTGTCTTCTGACCCGTCATTCTTGATATATTTAATGGAGGTGTGTGTCTCAGGTAAAGGGTTCCTGCAAAGCCATCTTGCAATTTTAAAGCTCTCGGTTGCCTCAATTTTATACATAAGTGCAGGGGAAACACCCAAACAAAAAAAGCCATTTAGATGTGTGAGTCAATGAGTCAATTCAAACGGATGGGCAGACATAAAATCTTAGAAAATTATTTTTCCACCCCCATCTCTTTTTAATTAAGTGACGCATCATTCATAAATGTGTGCTCTTTAATTATGTACTACAAAAAGAAGCAGGGCTGTACCTTCCCCTCTCTGTGCTCTGAGCTGTAACAAGCTGTTCATTCATTTCTTTCTGTCGCGTTCACCATTATATATGCTCAATAAGCAATTGCTGATCGAATGAATCACCTAGCTTGGAAGAAGATAAGTTCCTTTTGTGGTACACAGAGCTGGAAATCAGAAAACTAGATTACAGCCTAAGTTCTGTCTTTTAAAATAGGCGATGCTGAAACACTTATTTTAACTTGCCTCAGTTGACACATTTATAAAATGAGTTAAAGAAGAATGCTTACCTCACACAGTTGTTATAAGAATTAAACACATGACACATCAATGAAGTATAAATAAATGCTAAATAAAGCAGCTCTCATTAAAGGGGGTTGGAATAATTCATGGCAATTAAGAAAGATTTAGATTCCCTTAGAATGGCTTGTTGCCCCGGTGTGTTCGGATTCAAACCTCAAGACAGAAAATCAGAGGACTGCTCAGTGCAATATGATCCTAGTGATACCCAGGTTGATTAACTTATTTTGGAGATAAGCTATCTGCAACAGAGGGATTCAAATAAAAAACTTTAAAAGATGCTCTTTGTTTAAGACAGTGAATTTTAGCCATTGGAAGTGAGAAAAAAACATTCAACATAAGGTTAATACTTGAAAAACAAATTCAATGTAGTTGTCAAATTCTGGGTAAATGTGAGCATTAGTTTTAGAATGATTACAAATGCTGTGGGTGGGTTATGTTCACCCTGTGTATTGTTTCAGACAATGTTCTGTTATACTACTGTGTGACTACGGCTATCCATGGGGCTTCATCAGCTGAAAATTTGGAAGAAAAAGAGTATAACATGAAGGTAAAGTTAATTTCTGTTTGAATATGACAGGTTCTTATTTTTGAGAGCTTGTGAATCAGATGGAAAGGAACTCTGTGAAGAGTGATTCGCATATGTTCATATAATTTTTGTCCAGGCACACAGAATGCTCACTTGAAGCTCTTGTTAAAATAAAACATCTCAACAACAAAGGCTGAATTAAGATGATCTTTCACTAATCAGGTATCATATAAAACCCTTGTAAATTAGAATAACATGTTTTGCAGCTTTAGAATAAAGCTAATTTCAACACAATTCTATACACATACTTTGAATAGAATCTAATTATATTACAATAAATACAATGTGCTTCAGATGTAATGGCATCAGAACAAAATGCAAGTAATTTGGAACAAGATCTTCATAAAGTATCACACTGAGAAATAATGCATCGCAAAATACTGTTGATCTTCACTATTTTTTTTCTATAAAATTTAATTTTCCAAAACGAGTTTGTCATTTTTTTCGGGGTCTTGTTACATAAAATGTGCAACACGCATCATACACATATTGTTCCCTGTTGGAAGTTGTCTAGGTCCTGTGTTTGAGTTTTAGGGCAGTTACCTAGCTGTGAAGTCAACCACAGAGAGCTGGGAAAGTGGACTCGGTGGATTCGGCCTGAAACATTGGGAACTCAACACCTCTCTAAGGTTCAAATAAGTGAAGGTAGCGAAATACCCCATTTCTACATATTGGTGGTTATTAATTTTCCGCTGTCTTATGGCAAATAAAAGTTCTCATCTCTGTAGTACCTACTCTAAGTTTCTTTCCATTCAGCAATATTTATCCCTTCTGGTCTCCTTTGTCAGACAGGGAGAGAATTGCAGTCATTACTAATATGAAGAGAATGTCATGAAAAATTTTCTCTTCTCATCCCTAAGGCCATGCCATCAATGTTGCTCACTCATTCATTTATTCCCATCCAGAACACACTGAGAACCAACTGTAGATTAGAACCAGTAATAGAGAATGCGGTACAATGTAGAAAAAATGTTAAAACTGCTTTACAATTTTCAAAGAGGTAAGAATACAAATGAACTCTCTTCGACTCCAAACACGAACCCTTCATCTGAATTAAAAACAAATGTGGATGCAAGTGACAGATCCATTTTTTTTCTTCTTCATTCTAGACATTATTTCCATCCGTGTTTTTCTTTTTTGTCAATCTCTGCTACCAGTGGCTTCCTTCTTTCAGCCCCCAACCATGCATAAGTCTTACTCATCTGAACACACACAAACACATACACACATACACACACATGCACACACACCATTTCTAATTCCTTCCTTCTTCAAGCATCTTTCTTTGTTCTGTTACTTTCATCACCTCTATCCTTATAATCTACTGAATTACGTGAAGTAGCTACACTCACTTCCTCCCATTTTCAACATCTGTTCAGTCACAAAACCTGTCAATCACACCTCACCTCCTATCGCTTACCCGAAGCTGCTTTCTAAAGCCTTGCAACGCGACCACTCAGTTCTAATTCACCATTCCCAAGCCTCCAGCAATCCTCTTCCACCGCGCTCCTTGCAGCCTTCAACGCTGTTCACTACAGTTTGTGCCATTAGGAGCATCTTTGCGAACAAATTTAAGTACAGCTTGAATTAAGGCATGGCATATATCCACCATTCAAATTGTTCTTCAAAACCATCCCCCAATTAAAAAAAAAACTCACTTTCTGGGGTTCAGAATAAACCAATGCAGTCTGCTTATTTAAATACAAACAAACAAAACCTCTCTTTTTCTTTTGGGACCTTACTTGCTTTCTCCCCTCCTTAAAAATAGAACCTCTTCCTGAGTGAATCTCCCAGCCACTTCCCTTCTGACAGTACTGGGAAGGCCACTTTAGTCTCCACATCTTACTCCCTTAGAACATCCTTTTCTTCCATTTATTCGGGTTTTAGTTGTACTGGGAACCAGTTCAGGCATGGACACTTTTCTAACCAAAAAATAAAAAAAAAAGATAAAAACAACAACAACAAATAGTGAATAAAGATACTCATTTCTTTTACTTCCTAATACAGTTGTCTAAACTCTCATTCATTTATTTTCATTTTTTATGACTTACATAAGAAGATATAATGTAATAACCTGAACGTGCACTTTAGAATCTGAGAGATCTGGGTTAACCCAGACTCCCACTCACTGGCTTTCTGATTCCAGGGAAATGACTTACTTTTCCCAATACCTGGTTTTTATGTGTGTAAAAGGGGGCATATCTGACCATTACCTTGGTGAAGGGTAAGGATTTAATGAGATTATATAGTCTCTAGCACACAGATGGAAAACAGTAGGCATGCAGTTAATTGTCATAGTCTTCATCCTTTTCGTATCTTATTAGTATATTTTACCAAATGAAACCTTTACCAGATGAATGCGTCATGACTTCTAGATTCTGGCAGCGTTCCTCCACCACCCTCTCCTTCCACCTTCCCTGCACCCAGTCAGCCAGCTACTCTGTGACCTGTTCAAAGCAGCAGCAACACTATCCTTTTGTCTCCAAATGTTGCTTAAGTGTTCTAAGCCTTAGTCTCCTGAACTATAAAATGGATTAAAAATGGGTATCTCATAGAAGTGTTGAAGGATCAAATCAAAGAGTGTACAACGAGTATAGCATCACCTGGCAGGTAGTAAGAGCTCAAAATATGCAGTTTCCATGGTGATGACGGGGATAAGGATGTCCATCATTTTGATGATGGAAAAAGGGTGTTGAAATCGCCATTCACACTGGGAAACTTTTATTTTTTTCCTCACAAACTTCCACGCTGCTGTTTTAGGGAGCCGCAGGGGACTGCATAAACAAATTCATCGATCTTACCTTTACAGTATGGTGCCAAAAAATAAAAAAGTGAAAAGTGAAAACACGTAGAAACTGTAAAAGCAAGAGCCTCAGAGACTTAAAAATGCATGTTAGAAAGCCTCCATTTATACAAGAAATAACGAACAGAAAGTGGTGTAGACGAAGGTGGAAATGCCAAGAACCCAGAGTGTTGTCTGCACTTACTCCATTAGCACAACACTGAAATCTGAACAGCGCGGTCCTGGAAATTCCCAATCCATGCGGCCTGTGATTGCAGAATGATGCGAAGGCAGATGATGCCAGAGACGGCGCTGGGTTCAGAACTATGCATCTACCTGGTTAACCACTGAATAGTCTTTTCAGGGACTGAGCAGGACATTTAAGAACCACTCTAGGCCCGGCGCGGTGGCTCACGCCTGTAATCCCAGCACCTTGGGAGGCCGAGGCGGGCCGATGACAAGGTCAGGAGATCGAGCCCATCCTGGCTAACACGGTGAAACCCCATCTCTACTAAAAATACAAAAATTAACTAGGCCTGGTGTCGGGCACCTGTGGTACCAGTTACTCGGGAGGCTGAGGCAGGAGAATGGCATGAACCTGGGAGATGGAGCTTTCAGTGAGCCGAGATCACGCCACTGCACTCCAGCCTGGGTGACAGAGCAAGACTGTCTCAAAAAACAAAACAAAACAAAAGAACCACTCTATACTGTCTACGAGTCCGTCTTTATACATCTAGGTACCTACATACACATACGGATTTTTGGTTTTCCTTTTGTCTTTTGCTTTTTCTCCCCTGAGGTTAACTCAATGCAACACTTTGGTGTTCTTCCAAACTCCCATGTTAAAGAGCTGTACTTGAACAGCTATGGAAGGAAAGAGTGGAGATGGGCAGCCCTGACCCATACTGCAGTGCATGTGGGGCCCTGACAACGACCCCACTCAGGTTAGTCGGTCGGCAGAATGTTTTTATCAGCAGCACAGTTGCCCTTCTGCTCTGACACTCACAACAAAAGGTCTCCACGGTGCAGCCGTCCTCAGTCACCCTGAAGTCTCCAAATAGCAGACCAGGAAACATATTGAAAAAATATATGGATATGTAGGGAGTTTCTTAATTTTATAAAAGTACGTTTTAAACTATTCTAACCCAAATGTAGGAAGACCTTCCGAAGTACCTTGGCTCATTGCAAAAGTCTTTCCAAATAGAATGTTGAATTTATTAAAGCGATGGCAACCTAATGAGTGAGTTACCAAACCACATTTCAGAGGAGAAAAGCGAACTGGGCCAATGATAAGTGGAAGTTTTTGCTTAGGACAGCAATTGCTGGATACAGAAGTCTGTGAGTTCAAAGTGAGCGGAGAATGACCGACTCTGCACATCTTTGAAATTGAATCTGAAAATTCAGATTGCAATTGCCCATCATCTTGTTCACGGCCACTATCTTTCCTAATAATGTACAGCATTTTCCCAGTGGACTTGCTGTTAGAGCTTCTAATAGGGAAAGGAAGACTCCTGAATTCCACGGTGTTAGGGGCAGAGGACCCTGCAGTAGCTGAGGGATTACTGTTTCAGATATGCAGAAATCCCAAGTCAGTCTTCTGATATCCGTGAGTTTCATCTGTGCTGCACTAATTTCTGAAATAATGCTCACTGAACGAATAAGAAATAAATAAAAACAAAAACAACCTCAAATCATGTAAATGACTTGTTGGTTTTCTGTTTCTGTGTTAAATGGTTTAGTCTCTCTTTTGCAATTTAGGACAAATGCTCCTTGCCCTTCCGTGATGATTTGTTTTTCGATATGCTGTACTTTACACGTTATAAGGAAGATCAGAGAAATCATGATCTTAGCTTTTCCTATTAAGTTGAAACAAATATGTAGAATTTTTGCTTTGTTTTTCCTTACAAGAGAAACTTGACATTGGTAATTTCATGAAGTTAACCCCTCTGGAGAATGTTCTCCTTGATTCTGTCATAATACATTTAAGAAAGTCCTTGGTCAGTTTCAGGCAGATATCACATCTGTCACTTGAGGGGCAGAATTCTTTGAAAACTCAGAGACAATGGGGAGGCTTATGGTCACTGAAATGTCAGCTTATCACAGGAGGCCGACTCCCAAGCCTGAAAGAATTCAATCTAATGTAACTCATGTCTACTCAAATGCCTCCTGTTCTTGGCCTTTTAAACTTTTTTTTGCTATAAAACTTGAAATACTCCAATACTCAGGACATTTACTGATGATGTTCTGCTAAAATGTATCTAAAAGATTTAGATATTGGAAGCAGATATTTTTGAATTTAATTAGTCCAGGACAATAAAAGGAAGATGATTTTTCTCCTTCAGCAGTTCTGTGCAGCCTACATTCATATCCTGCTTGATATCAGGAAGGAATCTATCCTGAGAACCAGTGCCCTTACCTCTGCTGTCTAAAGGTTAGAGCAAAGTGCTGAGTGCTGGAGTCACGAATTTCCTTTTAAGTGACAGATTCCCTGACAACTTTAACAGGTGTAGAGTCAGCAAAGAAAAATATGTGTGTTCTAAACTTTTTACTCTTTGACATTGGCAGTTGACTCAGTGGGTCAGAGAATTATGTTACCTGTTCATGCCCTTGGTTTTGAGCTCCAGACAGGTCTATAAAGTGGATTCTATCTCTGAAAATGAGTTAACAGTCATTTTGCAGTGTAGCCATGACTGTGAGCCAGTCAGCACAAAAAGAGTAACGGCAACATTTTCTAACAAAAATGAAAAAATATATAATTATATACGTATAAATCTATATTGATGATCAGTTTATATGTACATTATATATATCATACTGATAGTATGATGTTTGTGTGCATATACACACACTGATCATCAATATTCTCTAGAGTGGAAAAAATGTTAGTTTTGAATTCCAGATCTCCAATGGTTTTCCGGGAACCGTTGGCCAAATTCTCTAGTTTTTCTAAACCTCGTCTTTTTTCTCTGTTAAAAAAGGGTATCATAACATCTGCATGATTATTTTAAAAAGGATTTTGTATATACATGTATGTAAATATATAAATATATAAATATAAATATGTAAATGTATAAATAAATAAATAAATATATATATATATATATAACCACACATATAAAACTGACTGCATCAGAGTTCGATACATTGGATAAAAAATGTTTGATTCGTATTCAGATATTTTCATTTAAACACCTGTGTAGTCTTATGGATCTTTAAATCTCATTAGATATCTGATATGCCACATTTTTACATGATTATAAACTGGAGTGAGGGCTTAAAACCCATGATAACAGTTCCTTCATCCCAGACTTGATGGTAGGAAAAGCTGACGCTTCTTGTATTACAAAAGTTACCTGCTTCAAAAGAGAATGACAGAAAGGGTAAATTCCCTGACAGCCTCTTCATAAAATGGTCTAACTCCCTGGTAGCATTGTCTGGTGCTAGATCTCTTGCGGTTAATGTTTGTTCTCTCCAGGTTCCCGGGGCCAACCAGCTTTGTGACCCTGTTGCGACATTCACTCCTCAAACCCTGTGCTGCAGACGCGTGAGCTCCTGACGATCCAGGAGTGCCCCAGCTCCACAGCTGCACAGGCCTGGCCCTGCCCCAGCCTGGCCCTTCTGAGCATTGCTCAACTATGGCAATAGGTTCTCCCTCAAGACACACAAATGATCAAGACTGACCTGTCCCGCAGAAGCAGACTGTTGATTCTGTCCCTCATCTGCAGCAGTTACTGTCCTTGATTTTCACTGGAATTTAGTTCATTCTCTAGGGTCTTAGTGTGTATGAATGTATGAGTGCAGATACACATGCAGATATAGATATATAAAGATATATCTCCATCTTTTGAGTTTTCAGCACCCATGTGCAAGGATTGGTGTTCTCCATGTGAGTGCTTAGAACTCAAAAGGCATTAAGATTGCACAGTATAAAAAAATGCACAGGGTAGTATTACACACACGTGTGCGCACGCATGCACACACGCACACATGCATGCACACACACGCACAGACACACACACATAGGATATGTGAATTGAATGTACTTGACTCTATTCACTTCTTGGTTTCAAGGATTTAGGCCCCACCCTCCCACACCCCAAATTTACAACTTTACAAAGCCACTTTTCTGTTGAGCTCTGAATAAATGAATTAATCATTGCATGAGAACGGTTTGAATTCAAGTGTCTGAAACTAGGCTGGTTTGTCCTATGTGGGAAAGAGCTGAGCCACAGACTAGTAAACCAGCACATTTCCAGGCAGTTTCACACAATAGCCAGCAACAGTCCCAAGAGGAACTAGGTCAGAGCCCGAGGAAAAGCACAATCCGGCTTTCCGTTTCCCAGGAACTGCTGGCTGTTTGCTGACCTTTATGAAGAGTGTCTTTAAATGTTTCCTTGAGATCAAAGCCTCTGAGTGCTTAGCCTTACATTTTTAGGTATTACTTTTTCCTTTGTATCCATTAAGATCCATCCCACTGAGAGTGAGAATTACAGAACAGTAGTTTAAACATGTTTGCTCATAGCCGCTGCCAAGTCGATCATAATAGAACACTTTCACATTTTAAAAAAAAGCAATTCAATTAAAAACTACATTATAGAAATGCTAAGGGCCTAATTCCAACTAAAGATGGCAATGAAATTTAAAGTAAAGACAGCAAGTGAGTGTTTTAATGTGTTCTTAGCTCCCTATATGTAATACACAATCACTAATAACATACAACTGAAAATGAGATATCCACTGTGTGGGTGCCAGACATCCTAAGATTATGCCAAGGGCAGAAAAAGCCCACATCTTGTCAAGGGAAACCCTAAGTCTTGATCAACGGCCATATTCAATTGTAAGGTGGAATTTTCATTTTAACTTCATTTCATTGCTTTAGTGACCTTAATCTTGTAACACTTTTGAAATACTTTTTAATGTTTATATATACTTTAGACATATAACTATGAATAAAAAGGTGTTTATAGAAAAGTATTTTTAGGAAACAGCATGGATATTGGTTAAACTCATTAATGAGGTATTCATTCATTAAATAAATATATATTGAGTAAACTATGTGCCAGAGATGGCTCTAGCCTTCATTAAGCTTTTTTTCTACTGGACACAGACAATTAAAACACAAGATAAATAAGCAAATTTATTGTGTATTAGTAGGTGATGAGGGCTACAGCAGAAGAGGCAACAGGGAAACAAAAAGGGATTGGAGTAGCAGGTGGAACATGGTTTCTGATCCCATTAGCAGGTTTACCTGTCATATTAACCTAGGCTGGGCTTCCCCATGGCAACATCAACCCACAACTTTCAGGACCGTAGGAAGCATAAGCTTACTTCTCACTCAAGAAGCTTCTCTAAAGTGTTGGCAAGTGTCTTTTCCACTGAGTTACTTGTCACCCTTTCTGCTGAGGCCATGATCCTCTGAGATTCCCGGGACACCAGAGCAGACAGGACGTAGCTCGGCTCTGTGCTGGCCCCTGCAGGCTTCAGCCCAAGTTTCAGTGGGTCCTGAATACCTGACCTGAATTAGCCACAAGCCCCAGCTTCACCACAGGAAAATGGAGAGGAGGAGACTGCATCTTCGGGTGTGCCACCATCTCCGCCGCATCAAGGTAGGCCAGATTTTAGGGGTACCGGGCAGGAGGAAGAGCTATGCAGAGTCTCTGAGGCAAGGCAGCCCTTGTGGGTGGAGGGAAAGTGACCATCGATTTATTACACGTGTCTCTGGTGAGGACAGACCACCACCTGTGCCTGACGGACACCTGGAGGTCTATGGGAGGAATCCAGCACTGGGGTAGGGAGTGATCTATAAACTTCTGAGCAGGATAAACACAGGTGTTAATGTATGTGTTTCTGTGGGTGGGAAAATACGTTAGACCTTCCCTCAAATTCTAAAAGGAAGTATCCATGACACCAATATTTTTTTAAATTAAAATAAAGCATTCAATTACACTGCTGCATAATTGATCTGGTAAATATTATACAAGTAATTTCCATATCAAACTCTATAGAATTCTCCACACCAAAATCTCAGCTCCTTTCATTCTCTCTGCATTGCTCTTGAGTAATCCTGTTCAATAGAAATGGAATGAGAACCTCCTATGATATTTTACATATAAGAGAAGCCACATTAAAAAACTAAAAATGTGAATTATTAAAGGTGAATTAATTTTAAGAATATATTTAATTCACCAAAAATATATCCAAAATGTGATGTTGATAGGTATTCACTATAAAAATAATTAATAAGATATTTTCTTTATTCATACCAAGTCTTTAAGATCTGATGTGCATTTTTATACACACAGCACATCTCAAGTTCAACAACGGACCTGCACAGCTAGTGACCAGTGGCCACAGTGACTGAGGGCGGTGGTCTGGGAGCTCAGGTCTCCACTAGCACACAACATCCAAAGTCAGAACAGAAGAGCTGTCCTGCATTTCTTCAACTCAAGTCATCATTAATACTTAAAAAAGAATCAATGGGCTTATTTAAAACCCAAATGCGTTGTGGTTCCCAGTTTTACAGGGAGAAGCTCTAGGTCAGACTCAGCAGATAGGCTTTAGACAACACTAACAGGAGTGAACATTTTATGAGAGCTGCCACATACCACGCGCGGCACATCTCCAAGCAGGCATCCATGTCAATGACAACATGAACGAGGTGATAATGACGATAGAAATGAGGACTAGCAACCAAACGTAGTACTGGTTCTGCTACACGCAGCCCCAATCATCTTCAGAAACAAATGCAATCAAAAGGCTGAAAAACACACGCACTGCTACAGAGCTAGAAGTAGCTGGCGTCAGAATGGAAGCCCAGTTCCGGCTGATTCAAAGTGCTTGCCATTTCAGCATGCTGCACTGCTTCATTTAGAACTTCCTGAAACAGAGAGGATTTCCATTCAGGAATAAAGCTCCTTACAAAGCCACCTGTAGAGGATAAAGTCCTCTCTGTACAAAAATCACCTGCTCCACAGCAGAAAATGTCTCGATACACATCACACTGGTGCGGATTTGTTTAAAGCACTGGATAATAATTACAAGTGAAACGGATGTTTCAAACACGGAAGAATTCCATGTGTACAGCACGGATTGATATCTGGGCTAATTTTTAAGCTACAAAGTAGCACCTGCTGGCTTCTAATTATAAGCAAGCGTTTTGTGAATAGCTGGGAGTAGGAGAGACTCAAACCGCATGTACAATGAGCACCCACCGAAAGCTCATTTCAAGTACAATCCATCATCTGTGTCCAACATGACAGGGAACTGGGCAGCACACACTCCGTCAGATGCTGTGATTAAAGGGAGGGACACTGCGGCTTGTCACGTGACTGCACAAGGCTCTCACCACCTGCTGTTAATAACTGACACGCAATCTGAGCCTGCTTTATAAGAATGAAGGGACAGGCTACACATTCTCTCTGATGGAAATAGAATGAATTACTCACTCTTTCATCTTCCTAAACACAAACTGAAACAAATAATATTTTTGTCAAAGTTTTGCACCCTAGGGACTGAAACCTGCAGTGAAAATAGCATTGACCAGGGGGCTTAGAGAAGTAGAGAGTAAGGGAAAGACAGAAAGACTAGGGGGAGAAAGAGAGAGACAGACAGACAGACAGACAGAGAGACAGAGACAGATAGAGGAAAGAGAAGAGAAGAGAGAAGAGAAGACAGAAGAGAGACAGTTTTATTTTTATTAAGTTGTGTCAGACTCTATGGGAAACAAATCACGCTTATTTGAAGTCCTTTGTAAACATTTAATATTTAATTTCTATAGATTGAGTTGTTTCAAATGCTGTTGAATGATCTCTGGGAAGCCTGTAAACTCATATTAAAATTGTAAAAATTGGGTGTTGTATGATGATTCTCCTGACGTGCAAGATCTCATCCCAGATATCTTTATCAAGAATTACTCTCAACCATGTTCACAGCATGTGACAAAGTGACTGCTATGTTGTTCATCATCTGCTCATGAAGGGCTCTGTTTTGAAAGCATCAGATTTAGTGGCAAGTTATTACTGTTATAAATGCAGTTTTGATAATTTATTGCCAACTGTTTTCCCAGAAATTACCATCCACTGATATGCCATCCCTTCAGATTTTCACAAAGCAACAGTGCAGGTACCTGGCCTGGGAGTCTCAGAAGAGCCCTTGGAAATGCCACCTGACACTTTCAACAAATTATTTTCCCCCTTTTAGAACAGTTAAGCAGACAATACATAAAATAAATGAAGTATATGCATATGCAACTTTTGTTAACATTCAGTTTCTAGGCAGCTCATTAAGATCTGAAATATCTTGATTCTAAAGCACAAGTTCATAAGTAGCGCGGCAAAGACCAGCAGAGCTGTGCATATGCATGGACCACAACACCAGCCTATCTGCAAGAATTTGTCACTTTAAAGGAAATAGCCAGAAATCATAAAAAAAACTGTTACAAAAAGAAATTCCATCGCCTTAGAAATTGCCCATTTATGTACAATTTAGAAACTACAATTTTTCCTAAGTATCTGCAAAGGATTGGTTTCAGGACCCCTATGGATACAAATATCTACAGATGCTCAAGTCCCTTATGTAAAATGGCATAGTATTTGCATATAACCTGCAAACATTTTCCCTGTATACGTTAAATCATCTCTAGATTACTTATAATACCTAATACAATGTAAATGCTATGTAAATAGTGTTATGCTGTATTATTCATGGAATAATAGCCAGAAAAAATTCTGAACATTTTTAGTATAGACACAACCATCAATTTTTAATTTTCTGAATATTTTCAACCCTTGGTTGTTTGCAGAACCTACAGATATGAAGGACCAGCTGCATTTTTTTTTCTATATTCCTCAAACTGAGCTATCATTTTCACGAATAAACTCTGATTTCATAGATTTACTGGGCATATAATATAGTGACCTAGAAAAAAAAAGAAAATCTTAATAATGGTCATAGTTTCATCTATTTGGGAATTGATTACCGCACCACTAAATATGTAACCCTACTTTACAGTCCCATACATGGTATGCATGACTAAGTAGACTTGTTGGCAGTAGTCACTCAAGTTTTCAGGCAAAATTGACAATCATTTCCCAATCAATGTCAGGAACTACGCAGGAGCATTTGCCTTTGGATGTTGTTGGAATTAAAAGCTCTAGACAACATCATTAGCAACTTTATAAGTCTGTTGTCCATTATCATTAAATAATTTTCAAGATACTCCAAGGCATGTCATGCTATGTAAAATCTATGTCTTATTTTTAAAGTGTCATGTAACATAAGACAGTTTGATTTCTGTGGTCATTGACCAAGGGACTAAACCAAAGCGGGTGTTACCATAAATATCTTAAACAGAGTAAGATAAAAAGAAAGGAGCGGTCCAAGACAGTCATCATGCTTTCTGTCATAATAAAGTTCTTTTCCAGGCAATTTGGACACAGAAAATGAAACAAGATGATGACAATTTGGTGGATAACACTCTATGAAAAGGTCTCGGGACTAACTAGAACCATAGAACCATCCTGCGTTAAGTGAAATGATTAAGACAAACTGTGCCCAGGCTAGACCAAAACTTGATGTCACCCAATCCTCATGTGGAACAATAAGCTTTCCTCCAGTGTGGGTATGATGGTGGAGGTGGAAAAGTGTCTTAGAATAATAAGGTTTAATTATGCAAATCTGCCATTTCATCTAGATCACGTATCTAAAGGATAAAATTTAAAATCTAGAGAATATAGCCATGAAATAAAATGAAACAAGACGGAAAGCTTGGCAATGAAACAAGAATAAGTCAAGATGTACTGTGAGAAGCAATTTTAATTTATTTATCCACCATTTCCCAGGAACTTGTGAATTTTTTGCTTCTAACTTCAGCCTATGGAAATGTATGTTTTTAATCTAAGGGAAAAGTCAGCAGAAAGAGTCAGAAATACAGTACTCTGGAAATCTACATTTTCATCACTTTCCCTGTAAGCCAGATCCCTCTCATACGTACTCCAAGAAATCTTAACTTTTCAAATATTATTTTCTGCTAGTGGTTGCAACTTAAGGATTTTGATTTGTGTCTAATTTTTAAACAATTTTCTGACGAGTTTAATTTTTAAACAGACTTCTGAAAACCATTTTGTACTTTCTCCCTAATATATACCTAATATATAAATGTGAGTGTGTGTGTGTACATGTGTGTGTGTTTCTGTAAAGTTACATAAGAAAATGTTTTGCTGCTTATAATTTCAGGGTTTTTTTCCCCTTTCTCCTGCTCCCAACCACCCTGAGATTCATGAAGTCAGGTTAGAAACATTGAAATGAGAGATATTTCCAAGAAAATATGTATTTTTAAATGTTCTGCTTTTAATTTTACTTTTTTTAAGGAAATCAGACTTTTTTCCTTAGAGAGTACTGAAATACTATTTTCTTATTTTCTTATGTCAAAAGACATAAAGTGAGACAATGACATTCTAAAAGTACTCAGTTGATCAATCACTAAGTATTACAGTTTATTTCTAAATTGGAATCTGAGCTGGAACAGGCTCACTAAGAGATGTTCTTGAGGCAGGGACTCCCTGTGAAAGGAAATAATAAACCTTGCATCCCTTGGAAACATCTCGTAGAAATCTAGTATCTTTCAAAGGTTCCTTCTACAAAGTTTTGTTTTGCTCTGGTTTGGTTTGTACACTCTAATGATTTCGGACAGAAAGGTTTCCCTGTTGCCAATATTATTGCTGATGTTTGTGTCATGTTTGTCATCATCTTTTGGTTCTACATATTTGCTTTCTATTACCATCAGTCAGTTTGTTTTAGGTATAGATTAGTGAAATCTTATGAACAGAAGAATCTGATGGCTAAAGAAAGCATCTGCTGTTGGGAAAAAAAGACCTTGGGAATAGTTTATGGATGAAGTACACATGGAAATATACAGTATTAAAAAATGTATGTATCTTTATTATAGAATGATTTCTATTCCTTGAGGTATATACTCAGTAATGGGAAAGATACATGCACGAGTATGTTCACTGCAGCATTATTCATAATAGCAAAGACATGGAATCAACCCAAATGCCCATCGCCGATAGACTGGATAAAGAAATTGCGGTACATATACACCATGGAATACTATGCAGCCATAAAAAGGAAAGAGATGATGTCCTTTGCAGGGACATGGATGGAGCTGGAAGCCATTATCTTCAGCAAACTAATGCAGGAATAGAAAAACACCACATCTTCTCACTTATAAGTGGGAGCTGAACAATAGGAACACATGGACACAGAGATAGCAACAACACACACTGGGGCCTGTTGTGGGGCACAGGGTGAGGGAGAGCATCAGAATAAACAGCTAATACATGTGGGTCTTGATACCTATGTGACGGGTTGATTGGTGCAGCAAACCAGCATGGCACATGTTTACCTGTGTAAGATACCTGCATATCCAGCACAGGTACCCCAAACTTAATAAAGAAAGTATGGCAAAAGCACAGTCTCTGTAATTTTACAGACATAGTTTTTTACTGTATGATTGTGTTTATACCAAGTCTTTTAAGTGACATGAAATATATAAAACTCTACTTTATGTTAACATTTACAATTTAGTCTGAGGCTAGTCTTGAAATAATAGCAAACTGAAGGGACCACATTAGCCCACAAGATCGGGGGTCCCTTAAAAGCGCCGGACATTCAGAACTTAAAAGAGCTGGGTGGTCCATAATGATTAAGAACGAGTAACGCATCTTTCAGGGGCATGCTGCTCACCTCCAGGCTCT
This sequence comes from Macaca nemestrina, assembly GCF_043159975.1. Taxonomy (NCBI): domain Eukaryota; kingdom Metazoa; phylum Chordata; class Mammalia; order Primates; family Cercopithecidae; genus Macaca; species Macaca nemestrina. The sequence continues at coordinate 150,035,745 of NC_092132.1, read as the reverse complement.
TACAAGGCATCTACGAATGTCTCTGACACACCTTTCTGTGCCTGGTCCTGCACATTTACACAGACCGCACCCTGACAATGGACACAGGCCTGTGATGAGGCTACGGCTCCATCGTGGAGAACCCATCCAGGAAGAAGATGCCCTGAGAGGGCTGAGCTTGCCCGTAAAAATTTAACAGGTAAAAGAGGATGTGTTCCCTCCCCATTCTCCCCTGATTCTTCCACCCTCCTGCCAATGGAGTGACCATTGGTCCTGAATAGAGGAAGTTTGGAAAAGACATCCCAAACTAAACACAGCACATCCTGCTGTCTATATTCCCTCTTCTAGGGAGGCTGACTTCACAGTCTGTGTGTGTACAAGGGCTGCTTCTCAGCAAGCAAGGGCCTGTCCAAAGGTGATGCTGCCCCAAATCCCACAAACTCCAGACAAGCCCCTGTATTTACATATGAGGGTCCGGAAGTGATGTGCAGATTTAATGACATGCTTAAAAAATATTAAACAATATATCCTTAAATACTCCAGCTTACGGCTCCAAATGTTAGAACTGTATACACACAGACATAACTTCTGTTTATGACTATTCACTTTATTGTATTTTGCTGATATTGTTTTTAAAAATTGAAGGCTTGTAGCAACCTGGCATCAAGCCAGTCTATTGGAGCCATTTCTCCAACAGTAAGTGCTCACTTCACCTTTCTGTGTTACATTTCGGTAATTCTTTCAATATTTCAAAAGTCGTTATTACATCTGTTATGGTAACCAGTGATCATGATCTTCGACGTTACCATTTAAGGTGTTTTGGGGATGCCACAAACCACCTCCATGTAAGAGAGTGAACTTAAATGATCAATGTGGTGTGTGTTCTGACTGTTCCACTAATCAGCTGTTCTTTATCTCACTCTCCCTCCTCGGGCCTTCCTAGTACCAAAGACACAACAATATTGAAATTGGTACAGTTAGAAATCCTACAATGGCTCCTATGTGTTCAATTGAAAACAAGAATTGAACATCTCTCATTTTAAATCAAAAGCTAGAAATGATTAAACTAAATGAGAAAGGCATGTCAAAACCTGAGATAGGCCACAAACTAGGCCTGCTACACCCAACAGCCAAGTTGTGAGTGTAAAAAAAAATGTTCGTGAAGGAAAATAAAAGGGCTGCTCTTTTTTTTTTTTTTTTAATGAGACAGTGTCTCGCTCTGTCACCCAGACTGGAGTGCAGTGGTGCAATCTGCCACCCGAGTTCAAGTGATTCTCCTGCCTCAGCCTCCTGAGTAGCTGGGATTACAGGCATGTGTCACCACACCCAGCTAATATTTTGTATTTTTAGTAGAGACGGAGTTTCACCGTGTTAGCTAGGATGGTCTTGATCTCCTGACCTCGTGATCCACCCGCCTCTGCCTCCTGAAGTGCTAGGATTACAGATGTGAGCCACCGCACCCGGCCAGTGCTACTCTTATAAGTGCATGAATGATAAGAAAACAAAATAGCCTTACTGGTGAGATGGAGAAAGTTTTCAAGTGATCCACATAAAAGACCAAACCAGCTACAACATTCCCTTAAGCCAAGGCCTACTCCAGAGCAAGTCCCTCATTTTCTTCAACTCTATGAAGGCTGAGAGAGGTGAGGAAGTTGCAGAAGAAAAATGTGAAGCTAGCAGAGGCTGGTCCATAAGGTTTAAGAAAATAAGCCATTTCCATAACATAAAAGTTCCAGGTGAAGCAGCAAATGTCAATGTAGGAGCTGCAGCAGGTTCTCCAGAACATCTATGTAAGACCATTGATCAAGATGGCTACAATAAACAACAGATTTTCCACGTAGACAAAATAGCCTTATGTTGGAAGAAGATGCCATCTAGGACTTTCACAGGAGGATAAGTCAATGCTTGGCTTAAAAACTTCAAAGGACAGACTGACTCCTCTATCAGGAGCTCATGCAGGTGGTGACTTTTAGGGGAAGCCAATCTTTGTTTACCATCTTGAAAATCATAGAGCCCTTAAGAATGATGCTAAATGTACTCTCTGCCTGTGCTGTCTAAGTGGAAAAATAAAGTCTGGACGAGAGCACATCTGTTTACAGCATGGTTAATGCAATATTTTAAGCCTACTGTTGAGACCTACTACTAGGAAAAATGAAGATTCCTTTCAAAATATTACTGCTCCTTGACAACGCACGTTTCCTTTCAAAATGTTACTGCTCCTTGACAACACACATGATTACCCAAGAGCTCAGACAGAGATGCTTAAGGAGACTAATGTTGTCTTCATGCCAGCTAATATAATATCCATTCTGCAGCCCATGGATCAAGGAGTAATGTAAACTTTCAATGCTTATAACTTAATAAATACATGTCATAAGTCTATAGCTGTCATAGGTAGTGATTCTTCTGATGGATTTGGTCAAAATAAATTGAAAACCTTCTGGAAAGGATTCCCTTTGCTAGATGCCATCGATAACAATTGTGGTTCATGGGAGGAGGTCAAAATTTGAAAAGGAATAGGAGTTTAGAAGAAGTTGATTCCAACACTTTACAGTTGAGTTTGAAGAATATAGTAAGACTTCAGCGGAGGTACCTGCAGTTGTTGTAGAAATAGCAAGAGCTAAAATTACAAGGGCAGGCTGAAGATGGACTGAATTGCTGCAGTCTCATGATCAGACTTAACAAGTGAGGAATTGATTCTTACATATGAGAAAGGAAAATATGTTGAGATAGAATCTACTCCTGGTAAAGACGCCATAAACATTGTTGAAATGACAACAAAATATCTAGATTATTATGTAAACCTAGTTGATACTGCAGAAGCATGGTTTAGAAAGAATCGATTCAAATTTTGAAAGAATTGCTACTGTGGGTAAAATGCTGTCAAATGACATTGCATACTAGAGATAAATCTTTCATGAAAAAAAGTCCAAAGATGATGCAAAGCATCATTGTTATCTCGCTTTAAGAAATTGTCACAGCCACCCCAGCCTTCAGCAACTACCATCTTGTTAAGTCAGCAGCCATCAACATTGAGACAAGACCCTCTACCAACAAAAAGATTATGACGCATTGAACACTTAATTTTTAGCAGTTTTGGCAAGAAAGTATTTTTAAATTAAGATATGTACACTTTTTAGACATAATGCTATTGCATATGTAAAGGCTACACTACTGTGCAAACATAATTTTCACATGCACTGAGAAGCCAACATATTCCTGATTCATTTTATTACAATAGTCTAAAACTTAATCTCTGAGGTATGCCTGTATTTTTATATATAATGCTTTAGACATATTTTTTCTACAACTAAAGCTTATCTTGAGAAAATGTATGATTCTTCCACTTTTGTTAGCTAATTCATAATTTATATTTGGCTAGTAAGGAACTTAACCAATCATAGATTTCTGAAGAAATATACACATGATCACACTTACCTGAATGTTTATATGTGCTTTGCCCATAATTGCTAAAATTTGGAAGCAACCAAGATGCCCTTTTAAGAGGTGAGTGAATGAACTGTGGTACATCCTGACAAGGGACTGTCAATATTCAGTGCTAAAAAGAAATGAGCTATCAAGCCATGAAAAGTCATGGTGGAATGTAAATCATATTTCTCAGTGAAAAAGCCAAGCTGAAAAGGTACATCCTGCATGATCCCCAATCATATGACATTCTGGAAAAATAACTATGAAGACAGTAGAAAGATCAGTGGTTGCCAGTGACTGGGGGCAAGGAAAAGTAAATACCAAGAAAACAGGGTTTTCATTATTTTATTTATTATTAATTAATTTATTTATTTATTGAGATGGAGTCTCACTCTCGCAGGCTGGAGTGCAGGGGCACAATCTTGGCTTACTGCAACCTCCGCCTCCCGGGTTCAAGCGATTTTCCTACCTCCCATGTAGCTGGGATTTATAGACGCGTGCCACCGCACCCAGCTAATTTTTGTATTTTTAGTACAGGCAGGATTTCGCCATATTGGCCAGGCTGGTCTTGAACTCCTGACCTCAGGTGATCCATAGGCCTCAGCCTCCCACAGTGCTGGGATTACTGGCATGAGTCACCACGCCCCACTGAAAACAGGATTTTTAGGACCGTGAAACTACTCTGTGATACTATAATGGTGGATACATGTCATTATACACTTGTCCAAACCCATGGAATGTACGACACCATGAATGAACCCTAACGTAAGCTGTAGACATCAGATGGTGATGTATCAGTGCAGGTGTCTGGATGGAACAAATGCGCCATGCTGCAGGGGAGGTGTGGCTAGAAGGGGAGGTGTGGCTAGAAGGGAGGCAGGAGGTGTGGGAAACTCTACAGTGTCTGTTCAGTTTTGCTGTCAACCTAAAACTACTCTAAAAAATAAGATGTATTTTAAAAAAATCACCTCGCATTTACTGTATGATGTGCCAGAAAGAGAATTAGCTTTCTGAAGTCAGAAAGTGAATTACTCTAAGTGTGTACCATCCTTCATCTTTCTTATGAAGTCTGAGAATTAGGCTGGTAGGAGGATACACCTAGTGACTGTGTTCAGTAAGATAGGCTGACACTTCATTTTTTTTTTTTTCTTTTTGCATTTTGGAAACTGTCAGCAGTTAACCAGAATGAAATCTGGCCTCCTTTCTACTGCCTTTTCCCCACTGAGTTTTGTTTTTTCTTGCTGCCAAATTCTAGCCGAGGAGAAAAGACAGACACCTCCTCGAATAATCTGAATATTATTCATCTCAACGGTTGCTGGAATGGCTTCAGAGGACCCCTCCCATCTCAGGGTCATTTCTGTCTGCTTTCCTCTCACATCTATAATCCAAAGGAACTCACTCGAAGCAGCATGCGTGGCTGGCTGGTGGGATCCTCCTTATACATCACCGTCTGCCTGTAACAACACTGTCATCGCCTCATGCTTCATACCACCAGGACACCAGGCAAGGGAGCTCCCAAGCTGAACCTCTGCCTGCCGCAAGGTAAATACAAGCGGGGCTGCGGGCTGTCATTTCAGGGTTGTGATCGTCTTAATAAATGATGCACTCAATATGCTATAAATCATCTCCCTCCGACCAACTCTCCTGGAAGCCTATTATAATACACAGTGATTGTGACAGCTAATAGGAGCTACAATAAATGATGGCAATGAAGATTTTTTACAAAGGACTTCCAGTGAGAGAAAAGGGGTGTGAAAATGCTGAGGCGCTCGCACTTCTGGGTGCCAAATAGACAGACTGTGTATCTGACACTGGCCTTCTCTAGTCAGTAACTTCATCACACAGCTTTTAAAGAAGTAAGTTTAGATGTCAAATACATATTCAGAAACGCTCCAGACCCATGCAGAGAATGTCAGGCTCAGAACGTATCCTAGAGGACACCTAGTTAGAACATCTCACTTTCCAAACAAAAGACAGGCTCAGGGCATGTCAAAAACCACAAAACAAAGTAGAGGAAACTCATTTAAAAGTAGAGAAACAAATTTTCCTGGAAAAGTCAGGGCAAGTCAACAGGAAAAAAAAAAAAAGCAGTGTACAAAAGATAAGAGCAGGCATAGGAGAAATGACACAATATAAAAAGGGTTTTCTCCAAGTTCCCTACTAGCCATCAGGGAACAATGAAGGGTGTAACATTGGCCATATGATTGGACCAATTATAAGGCTGGTGTGTTTGTGGGTGTGCAGAACAGTGAGGAAATGGCCCTAGGCAGACTCTCAGTGGGAGGAGAGGGGTGTGTGGGTACACTTATGCTGGCCATTAGCTATTAATAATAATATTAAAAATTAGAATTGTAGCACATGCATTGTTCCAGCAACTAAACTTCTGAAACGTGCCCTTAAGAAAGGCTCACATGTGAAGAAGTTCCATCTGCATGGATGTTTACTGCAGCAAACTTAAAAATAGAAACTTTGTAATCTACCCATCTGATAAATGTCTAATATCTAGAATCTACAAAGAACTTCAACAAATTTACAAAAAAGAAAAATCAAAAAGTAGGCAAAGGATATAAACAGTCACTTCTCAAAAGAAGACATTTATGCAGGCAGCAAACATATGGAAAAAAGTTCATCATCACTGGTCATTAGAGAAATGCAAATCAAAACCAAAATGGGATGCCATCTCATGCCAGTAAAAATGGCAATTATTAAAAAGTCAGGAAGCAATAGATGCTGGCGAGGCTGTGAAGAATTAGAAACACATTTTATGCTGTTGGTGGGTATGTAAATTAGTTCAACCATTGTGGAAGACACTGTGGCAATTCCTCAAGCATCTAGAACTAGAAATACCATTTGACCCAGCAATCCCATTACTGGGTATATACCAAAAGGAATATAAATCCTTCTATAAAGACACATGCACACGTGTGTTCATTGCAGCACTATTCACAACAGCAAAGACATGGAACCAACCCAAATACTCATCAATGTTAGACTAAATAAAGAAAACGTGGTACATACACACCACAGAATACTATGCAGCCATAAAAATGGATGAGTTCATGTCCTTTGCAGGGACACAGATGAAGCTGGAAGCCATCATTCTCAGCAAATTAACACAGGAACAGAAAACCAAACACCACATGTTCTCACTCATAAGTAGGGGTTGAACAATGAGAATCCATGGACACAGGAAGGGGAACATCATATAATGAGGCCAGTCAGTGGGTGCAGGGGGCAAGGGGAGGGAGAGCATTAGGACAAATACCTAATGCATGTGGGACTTAAAACCTAGATGATGGGTTGATAGGTGTAGCTAACTACCATGGCACACATATACCTATGTAACAAGCCTGCACATTCTACACACGTACCCTAGAACCTAAAGTAAAATCAAAACAAAACAAAACAAAACAAAAAAAATTAGAAAGAAATGGAAACAACCTAAATATAAATGTCAACACAGAAATTGCTAATCAAAGTTTGGTACATCCACACCTGGGAATGCTAAGTGAACATTTTTTAAAGAGGTTCATCTACTACTGATGTTAAAAATCTGTTTTACTGTTTTCAGTTAGAAATCAAATCACAGGATAATATTCACAGGTCATAGGCTGAATATTTGTGTCTTAAACACATTAGTTTAGTAGTCCAGCAACAAAGGAGTTTCTTAAACACATTAGTTTAGTAGTCCAGCAACAAAGGAGTTTCTTCCACGGACTGGGGTCAATGTATTTTTATTTATTTTATTTATTTATTTATTTATACTTTATTTATTTATTTTTGAGGCATGGTCTCACTCTGTCATCCAGGCTGGAGTGCGGTGGCACGATCTTAGCTCACTGCAACCTCTGCCTCTTGGGTTCAAGCCATTCTCCTCCCTCAGTCTCCTGACTAGCTGGGATTACAGGTGCCCGCCACCACGCCCAACCAGTTTTTGTATTTTTAGTAGACACAGGGTTTCACCATGGTGGCCAGGCTGGTCTCGAACTCCTGACCTCAGATGATCCACACGCCTCGGCCTCCCAAAGTGCTGGGATTACAGGCTTGAGTGTCAATGTATTTTAATTACAGAATTCACACGCCCACCACACTGGTCAAGGGCTTCTTTGCTATACTTGCTTCTAATTACTTTCCTATTTCTCAGTATATAATAGGTAATTGTAACTCTGACAGATTTGTTAATAGAAGTGAAACAATCATCTAAAATGGAATCAATCTTTTATTCTTTTTCAAAACAGAAGTAAAATCATGTGCATAAGCACCTAGTTTAAAAGAAAAAAAAGAAAAGAAAAAGAAGTGGGAATTCTTAGGAAACTAAGCCAAGATTTTCTAATTTCAAAGTAGAATAGGGTTTTTATCATTCTGACACCTTTCATTCTAGAATTAAATGGCAGCAAGTATAAGACAGCATTAATTTGCACAAAATTATGAAGGTAATATTACCGTACATCAGTTATTTTCTAATTTTACCTTAGTTCCAATGCTTTGGGGAAAAGAAAAAAAAGCATTTTTTTTTAAAATACTCCAAGGAATTTAAACTATTAGAATGAGTCTCAAATGCAAACACATCACACTTTCCAATTTTATATTAAATGATTGGTGAATTTAAAATGTAATGTAATAATGCCTACGTATAGATTTACTAAAATATTTTTAATCATTAAGAATAATTTTAAATCTATAAACTTTATTATATAACTACATGTTCCTTTTAACATAAATTTATAAAAATAGATATATCATAGAAATATAATATTGCATAATATAGGATATCAGAGATATTTATTACATAATATTGCTAACTTGTTTCCTGACAGACTTGATCAGAATTATAGTGACTCCAACACCATGTTGATGGTGGTCTGTTTGCTTACTTTTACAAGGGGACTGGAGTTGGTTTGACTTCTTACATTGCTTAAGACCTGGTTATTTATAGATGTGCTGGTCATAAGACAGCTTTGATGACCAAATATTACAGGATATTTAACCCAAGAAGAAACAGGATTCACTATGTACTGAGCGCCAACAATTTGCCAGGCTGTACGTCAACATGATCCCAGTAAGTCCGAACAACAAACCTCCGACGCAGTTAGCAATAGTTCCAGGGTGGAAATGAAGAAACTGAGACACACGTAGATTAAGTAAACTGTCTAAAACAGAACCAGAAAGTGCCAGCCGCATTTTAAGATTCTGCCAGTCACCCCGTGCTGTCCCAATGTTCAGAGGACACGGCATGCCCTATGCCCTGCAAAATTAGGGCTCTTCTGCAGAGATGGAGGTGATGAGCCTCCAATCATCAAACCAAACCACGTAAGACCAGCAAGGTCAGACCCTCAGGGGCTGCAGCCGGACATGGCTAAATGCTGTCACCCAGGGTTTTTTTTTCACAGAAGTGACACTTTCTATGAAACGGAAGACTTCTGGCTGTTGTCAGTGAAAGTTACTATCTTCCATCAAAAAAAAAAAAAAAGTGATTTAACCTCCCACTCCCTCTGTAACAGAGTTCTCAGAGAACAGAAACTTGGTCCAAAGAAAGAAAGGCAACTCCTGAAGAAACTAATAGCTACAAGCCCCTTTAAGGACACAAATCTATGTTAAATTCTAGCCTTCTGCAAAGCAGCACTGTAGCTAGACCTACGGTGATAATTGGCAAAGACAGGCCACTGGGCTTCCAGTTTGAGAAATTACAATCAGAGGCTGGAATTTTCTGTATTTAATTATTAAAAGCTTTGATGCTTTCATAATGCCAGTGAGATTGGAAAATAGAAAAATGATCCATCAGTACACAAAATAGGAAGATGAAGAATATTTAGGCAGTCCATGCTGAGATGTTTTTTATAACTCGGCTACATGAAGGAAGGGTTATGAATTCCTTAGAGACAAGTTCACAGTTAATCACAGAAACATGTAGTAAATGATACAGGCTTTGTAGCTTTTAGAATATATTAGGTTAACAAACATTTTCTAGGTCACTATCTGGAGCAGATGCCTTCCAATTAGTAGGCTCAGTGTGAGCCTCACCCACCCCATAACGTCCTGTATTAATTCTTATCTGGGTGTGCTACATATTTCATTAGCTTTACAGTTTCTTAAATAAATTTTGCCTTTAATGTTTAAAAACCATTATTGTGGGTAAATCAGTGCAGCTGAATTGCTTTTAGAAGATTTGGGATTTTGTTTTCTTTGAGGATTAACATTGAAAATGTGAACTTGTAATACTTTTAAAGTGGGAAAATCCAACGTTTATTTCTGTGGTTTTTATCACATTTTTAAAAAGTCATTTTTCCTTTGATGGTAACATTGGAAATGGGAACTTGTAACACTCTTAAAGTGGGAAAACCCCATGATAACTCCTAGGCTTTTATCACGTTTGGAAAAAGTCACATTGTTGATCATTAGAATTTAATATGTTTATGCTGTGATAATTTACTGATGATGAAGACAGAAGAGCCCGAAATAAAATATAATGGAAAACTAACTTCAAGTGAGAAACCATCGAGTATGAGAACATAGAACTTTCAGTGAAATACACATTCCAGGGTTGTATGTGATTCCTGAAACAAGATTTCATAATCTCTTAAAAAGAAGTTCCTTATTTGTCAATGACACCTCAAAAAAGCTGGAAAAAAAAGTTTCTGGTGTTCAGGAAACAAATAATAATTAAAATATTACTGGATCATCTAACTTTTTTTTGTCCCCCCTACATTGCATTCCGGAACAAGATTCCCAACACACAGACTTCTAAGCACAGAACAATGAAGAATAAAAAAGAGAAAGAAATAAAAACTATTTTCTGCAAGAAGTCAAGCGATGAATGCTGTGCTAAAACAGTCTGCGGGGGCGCAGGGGAGGAAGAGTGGGAGCAGTGAGACCAGAAGGAAGCTTCAGGGCTGCTGCACAGGCGACTGTGAGGCCCGAGGTCATTAACAGTGAGCACTGACTGGCAAATTAATAACATCAATTTTAAAAGTTATACTTCCACAGGATCCTCTATCAAGCTGATTCCAAATGACACACTTTCTTTTATGGATATGAAATGTTTTCTTCTCCATATCAAAAAGGGAGACAGGGGATTAGTCTTTAATCCTTTCCCTTTGGTGTAGAAGGGAGGAGACCCACAAAGCTGCAAATGGCCATTGTGGACTTCTCTGCATGGGGTGAAATGACCAAGAGCCCCTTGAATATGTCTTCAAGTATCAAAGCCGTGAGAACTTATAGGGGCTTTGTGGGCACCTGTGCCTGGTAGTGGGGACCATCTGGGGTTTCCTGTGCCTGGGACCAGCACCCACAGCCAGACCTCACTGGCAATGCCCAGTGTGAAAGCGAGGGACTAAGTGGCTAAGTTAACTGGACTTCCTGGGTCAATAGGGACTTCCTGGGTCAATAGGGACTTCCCTAAGGGGACTTTTCCCTAAGCCAAAATGAGTCATAGCTGCAAGCTAAGGGATTGAAACTTCAACCAGTCATATAGGGAGTTGAAGCTCTAGCTGCAGCCTGATGTTTTTAACCAATCAGGCCCACCAACCCATAAGCGGGACAGAAAATAAGCTAACTCTATAGGGCAGAAAAAGGAAAAGGGGAAGGGTCATAAGGGGATACAAGCATAAGACACCCAAGCCAGAAGCTGCAACCCTTCCGGGCCCCCTTCCACGGTGTGGGAAGCTTTACTTTCGCTTTCACTTTACTTTTGCTTTAATAAATCTTGCCACCACACACTCTTTGGGTGCGTGCGTTTCTCTAATCCAGCTGTAACACTCCCCGCTGCTGTCCACAGCTTCATTCTTTGAAGCCCATGAGACCAGGAACACTTCCATCGAGAAAAAAACTTTGATTGGGAGAAGACTTCTTGTCTGAAAAGGAAGACAAATCTTGGGGCCCCAAAATTAGTAAAATAAAGGGAAAGGTCAAACTGGGAACTGCTTAGGGCCAACCTGCCTCCCATTCTATTCTAAGTCACCCCTCTGCTCACTGCGATAAATGCAAATCTGACTGGCTTCTTTGGAAAGGCTAATTAGAAACTCAAAAGAATGCAACTGTTTATCTCACCTACTTGTGACCTGGAGGCCCCCTCCCTGCTCCAATTCTCCCACCTTTCTGGAAGAAACCAATGTGCATCTTTCATCTGTTAATGTCTCATGTCTCCCTAAAATGAATAAAACCAAGCTGTGCCCCGGCCACTTGGGTACACGTCAGCCGTACCTCCTGAGGCTTAGCCTCAACTTTGGCAAAATAAACTTGCTAAATTAACTGAAGACTGGAACTGCCTTTGCAAAATTAAAACTGAGGAAATTATGTCAGTGAAAGAAATCAGACCTATCCAACTCTACGTTGCTTCTAACTTTTACGCTGTCCTTGTTCATTCCTGGGCATGGGCCAAACTAAATTTGGGAAGGAATTTGGTTCATAGTTTGACTCTGAAACAAAATTGGTAACAACCCTTATCAATTGAACAGCCCTTATTAACTGATCAGTTGATAACAGCCCGAGAAGACCCCCTTCTTGCCTGTGGTCCAGTCTGCCTTTGCAGAACTAACAAATTAGCTACAGCATTAGAAATTACGGTTTAGGGCCCCTGCAGCCTCTGGCTCCAAGAGTCTGACCCTTCCCAAATTGCTCCTGGAGATCACATCACTATTGCAAAGCCCAAGATCAGTACTTGAGATATGCTGGAGACCCTGGACTCCATGGATCAGCTGACACCACCCAGACTTCTGGCCCAACCAGTTTTGCCATTGCACCCAGAAACAGAAGACAGCAAGAAAAACTCACTTTGACCCCCTGTGATTTCATCTTCAACCTGACCAATCAGCACTACCCACTTTCCAAGCCCCTCCCACCAAATTATCATTAAAAACTCTGATCCCGGAAGACTCCGGGAGACTGATTTGAGTAATAATAAAACTCCGGTCTCCCACGCGGCCGGCTCTGCGTGAATTACTCTTTCTCCATAGCAATTTCCCTGTTGATAAACTGGCTCTGTCTAGGCAGTGGGCAAGGTGAACCCACTGGATGGTTACAAGACCCTGTCTCAGATATTCAAGGTTCACACCAGAACGGTACCAAACACCCAGCACAGGACAGCGCCCTGGCGAAGACACAAACCACCGCAGTGACGTGGATTTCACTCGCTTAACCTGTGCCCCCCACCTCCATGGGCACACTGGAAGCGGGAGGTCTCCCACTGATGGTCAGTGCTGCAGGGAGGTCACTGAGCCACACAGGTGTGGGATGGAGACTGGGGACGGGCCACCTTCTGCTGTCTTTCATCAATTTATACTGCACATGTCCTTGAGGCTTTCTGTATTTGGTTTTCTTCTCTCTCCTTATTAGATTCTGAGGGTTTGTTAACCATTGGTCGGTTACTTCACTCTCCTGGAAGTTGCTCCTCTCCGTTTGAAAAGCCAACATAAAAATAAACTTACAACTCTTTTCTCATAGAAACAGACAACACTTCATTCTGGAGATGTGCCCTAACCTGGGGTAGGAGATGTCCAGGTCAAGTAAAGTTGATGTTTGCAAACAGCAGTCCCAGGACCACAGCATCTGTCTCCTAGGACTTGGGTTCGAATGCAGGCTCTCAGGCCCACGCACTCTGCTAGAAGAGACCCTGCCAGTGAGGACCTACAATGCGTGTTCCACAAGCTGATGCTGGTGCACATTCAAGTTTGAGAGCCAATGGCCTACAAAATATATATACCCTGGCCTCCAAAATCAGAGCTCAAGTTATAGGCAAAAATCAGTGAATCTCCTGTGATTTTTTAACAAACCTAGTTATCTGATCCACCCTCTGCATCTGCTGCTGAAACAAAGGATATTTAAAGTTGCTGCTGTCCCTGGAGGCGGCTGTCCTGCCCTCTCCAGAATCAAACCCATGGCCTTAGGGAGAATTTCTATCATATGGGCCCCGCTCCAGGCTATTCTTATGCCGCTCCCTTTGCTTTTTGGATTTCTGACTCTAGACTTCTTTCTCTCTGTCAGTACAAGCCTCTCCCTTCCTTCTTTATCCTTCAGCTTTAGCCGCCTGGAAAAATCTCCAATCTGGAAAATCTAAACCAACCACCTTTTCTGACAGGACACAGTTTTCCAAGTATTACTGAAAAACAAAAAAGTCATAAAACTAACTTCAACTGCAGACTTCTTCCTCCACCAGAAACCCTTTGGTTTTCCTAGTCAGTTGTCCTTCCTTTCCACAAGGGGTTTTCAAATTGTTCCTACTTTCCCACACCACATCCACCACCCAAAGTACCTGTGTGAGTAGTAGAACCACTCACGCCCTTACTTAGAGGAATTATAAAGAAGATATTAAATAATAGGCTGTCATGATGAATAAAATAAATTTAAGGAAGGTATATTAAGCATTTACCATGTGCCAGCTACCAAGGCTTGACATTTATTAAATCATTTAATGTTTACTCTGAAGTAGATGTTATTTGTACTGTCATTATTTATCATTATTGTTATTATTGTTACCATTTTGCAGATGAAGAAACCCAGACACGCTCAGGAAATGGTGAAGGCAGGATTAAATTCAGTCACTCTGACTCCAGAGCCTGAACAGTTAAATACTATCCTATCTGCAAAGACTTGTGATATCGGTAAATGCCACTGCTTTGGGAAAAGGACGCTATCACTTGAGCAAGTATCACATTTTATATTCTTCAGATGATTGATAACATCTCAAGAGCAGTCGAGGAGACCTCAGAGTGGTTCCTCGAGAGTCTTCACATGCATCTGCATCTGCAAACCCTGTCCAGGCAGCAGTCCCACCCCCATCTCTGGAGGAAAGTTTGCAGTCTTGATCAGAGGAGCCCTGTGGAAAAAGTGCCCCGAGTAAACAGCAGCTCCTCCTTGAAAGCCAGGCTTCTGCATGGCTGACAGAGGCAAACCCATGGAGGAATGCATGAGAAAGACTGATCTGAGAAGACTGTGAATTATTACAAATTGGGGTCCGTTTTTAATGAGGAAGAGAATGTGAACGAACTAAAAACTTACGTGGAGGATGGTCAGTGGTACTTTAGATTTTGAACTACAACATTTGCGATGTCTCTATTGGGAAAGTTGCAAGACAAATCTGAATGCACATATGCCATTCCACATGTTCTCCAAGATTTAATTTTTTTAAAAAAAGTCCCTTACTCAATTCCCCTTCTATTTTCTGTTTTTAGAGATAACACATCTCTTTCAGCTTATCTCCAAACCTTCAAAGACCATTGTTACAAAGCCCATGCTTGCTTTTTTCTCTTGAAGCTTTAGCTCTTCACATGGAATTTGTCTTCATTCTTTCATCCCAGACCCCACAACCTCACACCCACACACTGTCCACTCATACTTGCTGGATACTTATACTTTCATCCCACACCCCACAGCCTCACACCCACACACTGTCCACTCATCCTTGCTGGATATTTATACTTTCATCCCACACCCCACAACCTCACACCCACACACACTGTCCATTCATCTTTGCTGGATAGTTATTCTTTCATCTCATACCCCACAACCTCACACCCACACACATTGTCCACTCATCCTTGCTGGATATGTATATCCCAGTGCAAGTGGGGTAAGTTTCAGGATTCTTGTCATCATTGGAAACTGTTACATGCTCTGTGCATGTGCTGTATCATGAATATTTCTGTCTTGTACAACTCATACTGTTTTGAATTAAGAATTTTTGTTTTAGCTGGGCATGGTGGCACGTGCCTGTAGTCCCAGTTGAGGTAGGAGAATTGCTTGAACCCAGGAGTCAGAGGCTGCAGTGAGCCGAGATCACACAACTATACTCCAGCCTGGTGACACAGTGAGAGTTTGTCTAAAACAAACAAGAAACGGAATTTCTGTTGTTGCTGCTGCTTCTTTTGTTTCATCTGTACTTATCACCAATGCATCCCCAACCTCTCCTTCCATTTTCAAGATCTACACTTAATATGTTCAAATTCATCAGATTCCTATCAATTTCCTCTTGCGAGGATGTCTCCTGGGGAGCCTTTGGATCTGCTGCAAACAGAACTGGCATAGTCATTATCTTCTCACTCTCTTCATCTGGAGCCTGGAAATTCATTTTTTGTACCTTCTTGAATGAATTCCCAGTTTCCTCGACTACTCCCACCCCCAACATACTATGTTCTCCTTTCTTGGCTAATTTCCTCTTTTAGGTAGACATACTGAGACAGGTGCATGGGAGATAAAAATTTTGAAACTTCGTATTGTGAAAAAGTCTAGGAGTAAATGACATTTTGCCAGAGCATAGGAATCTGATTTTGAGATTGTATTCCATCAGAATATTTTAGGGTATTTACCTTTTATTGTTGTTATTATTTCTGACCTCCTCTGACTTGTTGCCTCTCTGGAAATTTGGTAAGATACTCTCTTTTGTCCCAATGTTCTGAAATTACCTAATGACATTTTGTGATACAAGTCCGTTTTCATTTAGTACTCAGTTTTCTTGGGCCCTTTCACTCTGGAAGCAACCATCCTGGAAAATTTCTTCAACAATTTAATTTTATCATTTTGTTTCTCCAACTTTATTTTCTAAGTTTTCCTCTGAGGGGTTACATGTTTTTATTTATGATCCTGCTTTTAATGTCTCTGACACCTTTTCTTTCCTAGATTGTTCCTCCTTTTTTATAGCATTCTGTTCTTGTTTTGTGGATATATCCTTTTATTTCTCAGATAATTTTAACAATTATATATTTAAGTACTTATACCTTGCAAATTTTCAGTTTCTTCCTAGTTCCTTTACCCTCTGTGTTTATTGTGAATTTTGTCTTTCTTGTCAGAGGATTTTTATGGCAGTTTGCTTATATTAGAAGGGAATGATTGGACCTTCTGAGTGTGTGTGTGAGAGGAGGGCTAGGGGTGCTCCATCACCATGGAGTCGTTGTTAGTAAATCAAGCTTGGTTATTTTACTAAAAAAGACCCAACATCTTTTCCTTAGTTCTTTCTCTTGAGTAGCTCAGGGTCCCTCACTTTCTTCTTGTCAGTCTAATCTTTAAAGTTTGAAGAGCCAAGGATGTCTATATTCATGCAAATGATTATTTTAACATTTTTATTCTGGTATAATCCCCAAATATGCCTAGAGTCTTCTATTCTGAAGACCTCCAGTATTGGGATGGAATTTGACCCTAATTCCTTGTAAAATGTACTTTTGATCAACTTTTTCACTCTGCCTCCCCTTCATCCTTAGTACAAAAATTTCTGCTTCTGCCAATTGTTGAAGCTTTTGAGTGTACCCTAAGGCAAGTTTATTTGATTCTTGGCTTCCTGAAATTTTGGATTAGGATTCTTCTTTTCTGGTTCTTTTAAACCAATTATCACTGACCTTATGTTTTCTAACCTGCAAAATTGTATTATGCTCTTGTCTTCTACCATGTATTTGTCCTTGTGAGTTTGTGAATTTGTGACTTTGAAATAATCATTTTGTGATTATTATTGTAAATTTAATGGAATTTTGGAGGGGAGTAGATAGAGATGAAAGTATTTTATCTATAAACTCAAAGGAAGATTCTGAGGCGGTTAACCTTTTTCTTTGTAACAAAATCTGTCAACGCTTACAAATTATAGATTTGTATATATAATAGTGTCCTGTGTTATATAATGTATATATTATTACTTAGCTTAGAAAGAGTGTTCATATTCTGAGGAAGGTAGAACAATGCATTGGAGGGATGTATTAATTATTCAGGCTTTCTGAATCTCACGTCTAATCAATAAAATGGAAAACATTATACTTTGGTCTTAAAAGTCTCTCCCTGCTGTTGGAATTTATCATTAATGATTCCACTGGCTGTGGAGCAACTGCATTTGTCCCAATCCTTTTTAGAAATGCCTCAGAGAAGTGCGATTTAGAACTGCTGTTAAAAGAAGAACCACCGCTTATTCATTTAAAAGTTAAAATAGTAATGTACATTTTAGACAAAAGACTAAGAGTAGTAAATCAAAAGGCTTCACAGTGAAATAGATAAGCCATTTCTATAAGTATAAGGTATTTGGTGTGGCTGAGTACAGAAAGGTAGGAGATGAACTGCAGGAATTGAAGGGACTGAAGCTACACAGAGCTTCCTGTAATGTGAGGTCTGACTGTGCCTTCATCTTCCACCTGGTGACGTCTGCACACTCCTCAAAACAATATTCTAATCACATCCCTTAAGCCTTCCTTGAGCTATTTGTACCACCTCTCTCTCAACTACCCCTGAGGTCAAATATACAATTAAACCAAGTATCTTCTTTAAAAATAAAAGTTTGAAACCGAGTATTTTTTGCTTTAGATATTCACTAAACATTATGTTTAATATTAACGTATTCTGTCTTTAACCGTAGAAAGTATTTTTCTCATAGATTGATAAACTGCATATTCCCTAATGCTTAGTTTTATACTTAATAGGTACAACTTCTTGACCAATTCTCAGGTAAATAAAATTTTAAATGTTAGATAGACTTCAATTTTCATTCGTTGCGTTCTTTGCAAAAAAACATAGTATCAGAAGAGTGCAGTTGTAATCAAGATTAAATTAGTACACAATTGTGACTATTTCTATCAGAATCCCTTCTTGATGGCATAACAAAGGTAAAAGCAAAGCATTATAGATTCTTCAAAAACGGGTAAAGAATCACATATGGATCCCCAAAGTCTGTCTTTACACTAAGGGCGCCATTTCTACAGATTGACCGTTGCGTGTTTGTTTATGCAGCTAAAATTTGTCATGGATTCTTTCTTACAGGGTTGTAATACCCCTTTCTAAAATCTAGCACTGCTGGGTTATGAAAATTTTATCCAAGGCAATGTTTATTCTCTAAAGGTAAACTCAGATTGACCAAGACGCTAACGAGAATATAAATGTCCTTTCCTGTATTTCTTGTAGAATAAATCTTGACTTTGTGCCTATTCTCTTGTATGGTGTCTGAAAATGATGTTTATCCATAGCAACTATTTTTATTTAAAGGAACAAAATTCCATTAACTGTTCCTTTAACAGGAACATGGGTAGTATAATACACTTTATTAGGCATTCCCCTATTTCTGGGTATAATTTTAAAATGCAAAGGGGGCAATAAATAAGGCCCTTTGTGTGCAGCATACATCATCAATGGATGATAATTCATTCCAGCACAGTATCTGGCATTCATTCTAAGCCAAATATATATTCTCTCTTCACAACTCATGACAAACCCGATGAGCATCGTGACTCGATCTGGGGCTTCCGTGCACATCTGCTGTCATGCGTGAATCGAAATGTTGCTGAGACAGTGCTGATGTTCCCTACAATCCGCTTAGAGACACAAAATCAACTGTGTGTGACTGTCAAGAAGAACTGATATAAATGCAGATGATAGACAGCTTGTAGGTCAAGACAACTAGCATATATGAAATTTATTCTATTTCTAGAAAGATTACCTCCTATTAACAAATCCTGAAGACTGTGGTTAAAGTCATTTATTTATTTATGAGATGGAGTCTCGCTCTGTGGTCCAGTCTGGAGTGCAATGGCGCAATCTCAGCTCACTGCAACCTCTGCCTCCCAGGTTAAAGCGATTCTTCGGCCTCAGCCTTCTGAGTAGCTGGGACTACAGGTGTGCGCCACCATGCCCGGATAATTTTTTTTTGTATTTTTAGTAGAGAAGGGGTTTCACCATATTGGCCAGGCTGGTCTCAAACACCTGATCTTGTGATCTGCCCACCTCGGCTTCCCAAAATGCTGGGATTACAGGCATGAGCCACCACTCCTGGCCGGTAAACGTCTAATAATATTATTAAGCAAAGACTTCAACAGAACTGATTTGCTTAAAAAGTCTAAGTTTATACTGGAATGAGAACAAATAATGAAGACTTCCCAGGATGGTGAGCACTTCACAGAGCTTAACAAAGTGACACTTTACAACAGATATAACTTCACCTCTCTGATGTGTTCCTAACATAAATCTATAAAATGTTATCATTTACCTTATTTTTTTCAGCCCCAAATCGGCTAGTACAGAAGAAAACCCTGCCCTGCAAGTATTCCTCATATTCTTCTTCTCCTTCTCCTCCTCATGGTACAAGGGTTTTGTAGTAAAGCCGTGCATTAATGTCAATATGTGTAATAAACACGTCTTTCATGCTAATGCAAAGAGAAAAACTCTAAAGTCTCAATGGAAGTGTAGAGAAAATACGTAAAAATATTTTTACACAGTAATATATGAAGTGCAATACTCAAGACTTTATGTGTATGGGTTTTTTTTTATTGTATATCCCCTATAATTTGATTGAAATATTTCTCTTATATACGGTCATACCACCTGAGCGTGTCTGATCCCCTCTGAAACACATACCTCCTTTGCAATCAGGATTACACATATAGAGAGAGCAAATTTTTTCTAAGAAATCTTGTAAACATAGTTATCTAGGGAAACAGAGTGAAATCTTGATGTTTTCTTTTTCGAGTCATGCAAACAAACATTTTTAAATTTTAGTTTTCTTATCCATAAAAGAAGAGAAATAATACTTCAGTATACATTTTTTTGAACATTTAAATGAGATTAGCTATTAATAAAGATTCATTGCTATTATAATATTATGATTATAACTCATCATCAATATTACTGGTATAAGAATATCAAATTTTATGATTTAATGACATTGCAAACTCATGTATATATGTAACTATTTAAAATTAAAGTTGAAGGAAAGTCACTGTCCTTACATGCTAAGTTGTGTCTCCCCAGAATTCATATGCTGGTATCTTAAACCCCATTGCCAGAAAACAGGACTGTATTTGAGAATAAAGTCTTTAGGAAGGTGATTAAGCTATAAAGAGATCTTGAAGGTGGGTCCTCATCCATGATGATTTTTATTCTTATACGAAGAAATCGGGACACAAAAACTCACAAAGGGATAACCCTGTGAAGACACAGGAAGACAGCTGTCTACAAGCCAACAGAGAGAGAGACCTGAGGAGAAGCCAAACCTGCTAACACCTTGATCTCAGACTTCCAGCCTCCAGAGCTGTGAGGAGATAACTTTTGTTGTTTAAGCCACCTAGTCTGTGACACCTTGTTACGGCAGCCCTAAGGAATGAATACAACTTCCCACAAATACACTTACACGCTTGCTACCTGATTCTCTGATTCTACTTTTAAAATGTATCTAAAATCATTCCAATTTTCCATCCCCACTACCTTTAATTTCTCTGAACCACACTACTTCTCTCTTGGATCACTGCAAGAGTCTCCTCACGATGTTCCTGCCTCCAGTATACCCCTTCTGAACCCTTCTCAACATGGCATCATGGAGTGATTTATTTTAACACAGATCTCGTCCTTGGCCTTGAGTGTTTAAAATCCTTTGATAGCTTCCAGTTGTTCCTAGCATAAAGTTACTCAAATTGCTTGGAAGGCTTTCAGTGATCTGGTTTTTGCTAAACTCTTCATCTCATTCCTCAACAAAAACATCTCCTGTTCTATACTAGTCAGGCTCAGCTTGGATCCAGGTTCTCTACTGCATCTAGAATTTTTATTGATTATTTTGTATGAGGATAGACCCCTTTCTTAAACTCTTAGCATAGTGAGTTAGCATAGATTGAAAATATTCTTCCATAACAAACAATTGCATAAATATTTTTGATGCACACAAAATATTGTCATATCCTGGTGCAATCATTATAAAATTTGGATTAGACAGACTTCTGTTTATCACTTCAGGACCAACACTGTTGAGAATTAAACTGTCCCATGGGAATATATTTATTCACATCTAATGCCTTACTTAACAACCATTAGAAGGAGGAATGGAAGACAGAAGAAAGGAAGAAAGGAGGGAGGAGGGAAGAAAGGAGGGAGGAGGGAAGGAAGGAGGGAGGAAGGAAGGAAGGAGGGAGGAGGGAAAGAAGGAGGAAGGAGGGAAGGAAGGGGAAGGAGGGAAGGACGGGAATTATCAGAGGCAAAATGAACATAACTTACACATTAAATATCCCCACATATAAAACCAAAACTTTAGGAAAGCCCGAAAAAAGGTTTTATTTCAGATTAGAAACAAATATTAAATATGAAGAAATGAGTTTTGACTCTTGAAATATTGAGGGGAAAATCTAGTTTGCACTGGTAATAGTTCAAAGATGTTTGGGATAATATATGAAGAAGAAACCCAAATATTTGGATATTTAGCTTATTAGACAGGATATTATTATTGTAATAATATAATTTAGTCACCAGTTTATCATTTAAACAGTAGCTGTGTAAACTAGAAAGAGAAATTGATTAATGATAGTAATAAAAATCTAGTTAATAACCATTCTTAAACAACGGTATTGCTGTAACTACAAATTGGTATTTTTTTTTAAATCTTGTAAGAAAAATGTTCAGATAAATTGCAATGATTTGGGATGTTTTAGAAGAAGAACTTTAACATACATTAGTTTTCCCTGGATTGGGCTTTCTAAACTATTTGTACTAAGTCAAATACTGTGCAAGTCCCAGTCATTTTCATCACAAATTGAATGCAATTTCAAAAAAAATTATTGGTGAAAACCAAAGCAGAATTTTAAATGGCACTTTGCAAAAAAAAAAAAAAAAAAAAAAAAAAAAAAATGAATTGAGTCAGCAAAAGTACTTCC
The DNA here is from genome assembly GCF_043159975.1 of Macaca nemestrina. Classification (NCBI taxonomy): domain Eukaryota; kingdom Metazoa; phylum Chordata; class Mammalia; order Primates; family Cercopithecidae; genus Macaca; species Macaca nemestrina. Next base: position 150,013,750 of record NC_092132.1, on the reverse strand, counting down.
TTTGAAGGAAACTATTCAAAGGACCTCTCAAAAAGAACTGCTGTAACTATCCTGTTTTCTTAGAAAAGATATGATATACACAAAAGAAAAGCTACGTGAACACAAAAATTGGTCAAATATATAGAAATGAGCTATTGAACAAGACTTGACAAATTATCATTTGAACACAGGGACACACAGGGATCTTTTTTTTTTTTTTTTAGCTTCCAGATTTTATCACTATCTTGATCTGTTAGTGATAATAAAAAGTTCATCGCTGAGGACAAATGAAGCTGCCTGCCTGCAAGCTGACTGGAGAGTCCCTTGAAATAAATAACATAAAATTGGTTCTCAGCAAGCATCCCTTTTAAAAGATGCCTTTGTGTGTTAGCAAACCAAATAAGTGGATGCCATTATCATACTGCCCACTAAAGCAATAGCAAACATGGTCTTCAATGACTCTCAGCAAAAGACGTAAAATGCCTTTAATTTACAGTATTTCAGAAGATGCCGATTCCAGCCGGCAAGAGAGGTTGAATATATTTCCATAAAAATAGTTTTCCTTTTTCCCTCTCATTGTCTCACAAGTGTCCTGTGAGTTTGCAGAGACTACGTAATATCTTATGCAGCCATCACGCCAATGGCTCTTGAAAGGTGTGTGAATTATTTGACTTTTATAATGATTAGTTTGTTGTACTCGAATAATTTGTAAGATTGTAAGGGATCCTGACATCCAAATGTTTGACAAACTGGTTTTGATTTGTGATTATTTATGAATTTCAGAGAACAGAAACTTAACAAAGAAAATAGTCACAGCCCCTCTTTCTCCCAAGTACTAGATTAAAATATCATCAAAATCAATATTCAGCCTATATCAATAAAACAAATAAATATGAGCACAATAAGAAACTAAGCAGCTGTGTATTTTTACAACATGATGGCAATCGGTTGGCCTTTCTGGCTTTAACTTGCTTTGCTACTTCCCTTAGTTGTCTGCTTATTTTGGGAGAATTTTGAAAATGTGGAACAGAGAATAGGCCATTCATGACAGATGCTGTAAATAGGTTATCCGTTTCTTCCTACCTGATAGCATTAGCCTCATCTTGTTTGGAAAGAGTTACCTTTAATTAATTCTCCATCATGCCTCTTTTCTGGCTAGCTATGAGAAACTGAAAAAGAAACATGGTCTAATTTTAATGAAAATAGGACGTGCCAAAGGCATTCAGACTAATTTTGCAGGCTAACTCAGACATTTTGAATAGAGAATGACAAAGTTCTTATGTTAAATAGATTCATTAAGAAAAGTTATTCCTTCTGTTTAATAATTAAATTAAATACATTGTCAAAATAGAGAGTATTTAAAAAGGTAATTTTCAGTACAGAATATAACACTGTTTTTCCTTTTAAAAATATTATGGTAGTGTTTAATATTCCATTTGTATTATTTTTTCTTTGATGGTTACAAGATTGGATGCAAATGGAACTGGTTAAATTATAAGATACAAAAAAGAGACAACTGTTAATAAATCAATTTTTATAAGCAGTGTCAATATAAATTCATATGAAAGTAACTTCTTATCACATCTGTAAGATGACTGATCACATTGATAAAAATACTGTATCTCATGATGTTGTATCTTATATAAAATTACACTCTTCTAATTTCTCAAGGCAAATCTAAGCCTCATAATCAAAATTAGTTTTCCCCTGACATTATGTCACACACTCAGCGTTATTCACCTTTTGGATGGCTTACATTATTATTTTTTTATTTTTCAGGTCTGACTGATGGGCTTTTGCTTTTCTCCTGGCTGTGCCATAAACTAAACGGGAACATGCAGGTTTCAGAACTATACATTTCAAAGTTGAGAGTCACACACTGGACTCGTGGCAAAGCTGGGGCCAGGAGTCAGTGCTCTGATTCCGGCTCTGTCACTCTGCCTCCTTCTGTCCAGTTCTGAGCTCTCAGCCTCACAAACACCTTCTATCAAAAAAACACAGAATGAAGGATGAAATGTCTACATGTGCCTTCACTCCATCCTATAAAAATGTATAAAATCTTCGGAGACATATTTTGAGGAAAGTGATGGCTATTTTATCTAAGAAAGAATCCCCTGGATCAGATCCTAGATTCTTAGAAATTCAAGAAAGCAAAACAAAAAAAAATTAATCAAAGGAAAAAAAAATCTCTTAAGGTTGACTTTTCAAATGATTCTTTATATTTTTCCAAATTAAATTATAATGAAGTCTATATTTCTTCATTTTTTAAGTGCCAATTAAATTAGAGGAAAAATAATAAACCAACTAGTTATTTTTAATTATCAGAATACACTATGGACAGTGGCTTTCATTTAACTGTATTTTTGCCCCTGAGGCAAATTCTAAAGAGAACAAAGTTAATATTTTGTGAATTATTTAACAGGAAGATTTAATTTATTTATTAATAGATTTTAATAGAAATAATTTAATCCAGTCCAGCAAGCTTCCATTTATTTGGAATATTAACAAACATTTTTGAGCACTTACCATGCACCTTTCCTGAGCTGTGGGTTGACTCTACCACCACGTGCAGAGAGGCCACATGCTGCACGTTCTAGCATGTCAGACAGACTTGGGGCCACCACAAACAGAGCAACAATGTGTTTTACCGACCACAACACAGCTACATGTGAAGACTGCTGTGAGTCTGATCCTGGACCCATTTCCTACTAGTTTTATCATATTAAACCCTCTACTTAAATTATCTGAGTTTCAACATCTTCCTGGAAACTAAGAGCGTCCTAGTGGTGCTTTAAAGGGGAATTTAGCTTAATTACGCACTAATGTAAAGTGTTGCATAATTGGGACCCTATGTGTTACAGCTATGGTTATACTTATTTGAAAATTTATTATAAATATAATGAAAATTTTTTGACCAGGTAGAGGGTGTCACAATGGTGTTTGAGCTGCTTTTAAGTGAACGTTGCTGTACTAAGCACTGGAGGAAAAGAACAGAGTGAGACTCTATCTATGCCTGTCCTGGAGGCATGGAGAGTCCAGTGAGGAAGGTGGCATGGACGAATGGTCTGCATTCAGTGCTGGGGATCTCAGGGGAGTGACACTCATCCTGCACGAGGATCCGCATATAGCTCCCTGAGTTGCCAATGGAACTGAGTGGGTACCAAGGAGGCAAGGAGCAGAGGAAGGGCGTTTGGAATAGTGGGACCAGCAGATGCAAGGGCAGAGGGATGCAAAACAGTACCATTTGCAAATTGTAGAATGATGAGTTTGGTGGGAAGCCCCGAGTGATGCTTGGGTAGATGAGTACAAAGAACCCAGCAGGGCAGAATCACGTAGATGTTTGAACACCGAGCTCAGTGTTCTACTGGCTTATTGGACATTCCAGAGAGGGACTTGGAGCAGAAGAACAAAGTGATCAGATGGAAATTTTAGATCAGTACGCTCATCAGAAGCATAGGTGGAAGGGAGGATACCTCATCCTCTGAGGAGGGATAAAAGGAGGTATGGATGGCAGCAAGTGCAGATGAAACTATGTTTATGTGGGCAGGGGTTGGAGGAGGGAGGTAAATAGTTCTCCTTGATCTCAATTTGCCAGGAAGAATAGAAGACAAATTTGATTATTAAAAATAAGAGAGTAGTCAGGTGCAGTTGCTCATGCCTATAGTCCTAGCACTTTTGGAGGTGAAGACGGGAGGATTCCTTGAGCCCAGGAGTTTGAGACCAGCCTGAGCAATATAGCAAAAACCCATATCTAAAACCACAAAACAAATAAACAAAAATTAGTCTGGGTGTGATGGCTTAGCCTGTCATCCTAGCAATTTGGGAGGCTAACGCGGGTGGATCACTTGAGGTCAGGAGTTTGAGACCAGCCTGCCCAACATGGTGAAATCCTATCTCTACTAAAAAAAAAATAATAATACAAAATTAGTTGGGTGTGGTGGTGCATGCCTGTAATCCCAGCTACTTCGGAGGCTGAGGCAGGAGAATTGCTTGAACCCAGGAGGTGGAGGTTGCAGTGAGCCAAGATCAAACATTTGCACTCCAGTCTGGGCACCAAAATCCATCTCAAAAACAAACAAACAAACAAACAAAAATTAGCCGAGTGTGGTGGTGCATGCCTGTAGCCTCAGCTACTGGGCAGGCTGAGGTGGGAGGACTGCTTGAACCCAAGAGATCAAGGAGATCAAGTGAGCCATGATTGTGCCACTGCACTCCAGCCTGGGCAACAGAGCAAGACCCTGTCTCAATTAAAAATAATAATAACAATAGAGAGGAAAACCCATGGCTGGCATTCTGGAGAATCTGTAAGTCTTCCCCACTCTAAGCATCTTCATCTCCTCCTCTCCAGCTTTGCTCTCCCCTAGGGTGGTTCTGATTTTCTCAGCCTATAAATGGGCTCAGCACCCTCACTCCAAGTTTCTCATCAAATCTCTACCCAAGGGGGCATTTGGGAGATTGCTACTTGCCAACGCACAGGCTCAGTAGGGCTGACTTACTGCTAAGAAAGACTTCAGCAACAACAACAACAACAACAACAACAACAAGTCCTGGTATCTCAATAAATGTGAAGAAAACGTAAAATATTGAGACAGACACATAATATTCCTTACAAACACTGCCTTTTCATCTATTTAGTTCTAAAAATTACGAAATATCCCCCAAATCTATAAAGTTCCCATTTTCAGATCTCATAGATCTCCCTTCTCTACGTTTCCTCCAGCAGAGCTCCAACAAGTGACAGAACGTGTCTCTCTCAGTTTCAAAAATTACTCCCAGCCTCGTGATCTGTCAGAAAGACTGGAAAGCTTCACATTTATAAGATACTGAAGAATAAGCTTGATGCTGAAATTCCAGCGGCCTCCAGGTAGTGAGGAATCCACAATTCCCAAGATGGAAATTAAGGGGGAACGAAGATTCTATTGTTCAGGAAAGTGTGTTCATGAAGCTTGTATGCTCCAAGAATACCAAGAAGCTAAAGATTGGGCTACACAAAGGAAACGCAGTGATACGAATCATTTACATAGCATTTTACGGTTTGAAAGTGCTTTCGTATACAATATGCCATTTGCTCTTTAAAATAATCCTGAGAGCTATTCTCTACATTTTCACACATGTACAAACAAAGCAGTTAAAAAACTCATATAAACCTGTACAGAATGAGCGATTATAGTAAGAAATAGAGTTGTAATTATTCCTCCACTACATTTTTACCCTAACTCACAAGTTTTCAAAATCCCCAGATCTCTAAACTTCTCTAGAAATTGCTTAAAAGTACATTTTGGAGAGCAGGCAATTCTGATCTTATAATCTTCCAATTAAAAACGGATACAATAATTTAGTCCATGTCACCGACAATGCACAGAAGTGAAACATTGTGAACTCTTATTTTACAATGACTAACTTAACAGATAATTCATCATTTATCATGACTGACAGTACCATTTAGATATTGAGAGTGCCAGTCCTACAAGGAGGAAACAAAACATGAGAACTTCTTAGAGTGTAATATTTGGTATGCTATCCAAAATAACAACATGGTGTTAATATGTTTATAAATTATGACATTAAATGTCTCTCAACTTATATATTCAAAGATGTTCTAAAACTTCTATATTCAAAGAGGTTTTAAATCTTTGAATATATAAGTTGAGAAAAAAATAACTCCATGCTGGAACATTCCGTAACGTCTGAAGCAACATTTGTTAGCAGATATCCACATATGTAAAACATTTGTAAACAATACTGGTGAAAACCATCATGACTTAAGATAATCACCAGATTAAAACAATGTTTTTCATATTTAGCCTAGTTACAATAATACTTCATTTATCAATACAACAGGGTTTTCACTCTACTGTTGGTATAAGGTAATGTTTTATGCTCCCAAAGATTTGCTGTCTTTATCCACCTCATTAGTCTACTCTACCAGGTTATGATATTCATCTGTAGGTAAGTATCAGAGGCCTCAGAGAGAGGACAATTTTCTCTGGGTCAATATTTCTGTCTGCTACCATGACAGAACGAGTTTCCCTCTATTCCTTTGAGAATAATCTACCTTGTTATGTGCAAAATTCACAAGCTCGTGAAAAAGGATCTGTTCTGGATGAATTCCAAGTTTAGCAACATTTTCAGACACTAAAATGACCATTTTTATTACATGGTAGAAAAACATGTTTTTTTTTTTTCAATAGCTAGCTTAGCAGCACTGGCTCTGTAGCTAATTGCAAACGAGAGAGGAAACAATAACTGATTCTGGCCATGACTCCTTTGCAGTTACGGGGGGGCTGAGGTTGAGGGCATTACTGGAGGCCAGACCTGACACAATGTGAGATTACACTGAACTTGCCAATCACTTCATTAATGCAAAACAGGCTTCAACAGAGTCTTGTATTCATTTTTAAAAGCCTAACATAGGGAAATGATTTCTTAAATTGCTGTGCTGTTTCTAATATCATCATTTGGTAATATGATTAGTAGCTGACAACATAATAGGAGAAATTATTTTGAGGTCATATGTTGAAGTATTTGCATCATGAACAGAAATACCCAGAAAGTATCAGATGCTTAGTTTTCGAAGTGACTGAAAGAAAAAATTCCCCTCCAGTTAGGACCTAGTGTCAAACTCCAACCCAAACACACAAACAAAATGAATACATTGAGGCAAGTTTAGGGCTATGATATCTTCATCTATTAACCTGCGAAACTATAGGGGGTTGGAATTAGCATTTCTAGAGAAACAAAGACATTAGCAAATGTGAGTGTTCAAAACACGTGGGTGCTGAGAATGTTTCCCTGTCCACAGAATGGTGTGGTCTAAACCATCTTATATGGTTAGCACTTCTTTTCTCATTTGTCCTCAAAGAAATTTATCCTTCAGGCCATAGCAGTAGCTTTGCTTTGTAGTACTGGTTTTTATTTCCAGTTCTTCAAATCTGATTCATGGGCTACTGAAAATAAATGATCTCTTGTCTCTCTCTCTCTCTCTCTCTTTTTTTTTTTTTTTTTTGCTGCAGATTAAGTTAGTTAGGTGGAGCCCACGCTGAAAGTTCGTTTATCTTTGGTAAATTTGTTTTATTACAGGAGGTGTTTAATATATGGCTCATAGTAAAAGCTGGTTAAACTAAACAAGAAGCTGATATTAAGTTTATATTGCGTCCATATTGTATAGTTATAAGGTTTGGATATAACCCAACGTTCTCAACCCCTTTAACTAGCTGTGATGCCCATGGCACTCTGAGAGTACACCTGCTACCAGAAGGAGAGCCTTGAGTGTGAGTTCTCCAGATTCTTGGCATTTAGAATAATCGGATAAAAGGCACAAAGTAACAAAGGAATGAAACACAGGAAGAAAGATGTAAAAGTGGGGATTTATTATAGCCAGAAAGCACTTCACAGTGTGGGAGGGGGCCCAAGCAAGGGGTTCCTGGGCCTAGTTACAAAGTTTTCTGGGTTTTAAATACTTATTCTGAGGTCATCAGTCACCTCTTATCTGGATGAAGGATTTGGTCCCTGGCTATTAAAGGCTGGGGTGAATTGGCCCCTACTGCGGATGGAGGGATGGCCAGTGCTTGGCCCATAGTCAATCAAGGCACTCTCCCTTTCCATCTGAGACACGCGGAAGCAGGAGGGCTGTAGGGAGAGCAGCTTTTGATCCTTTGTTGCTAGGAAATGGGGAGGCAGGAGGTTTTCATTTCCATTTAGCTTCAGGAAGTTTGAGTTAACTGGCCTTAGGTTCCCTGCCCCCAGACCCAGATGTTTCCCTTTTGATACACTTTTGGGAAGTCAGCACGAATTGGCCTTAGACCTCCTGCCCCTAGACCTCGGGGTTCTTCCTCAATTCAGCAGAAACTGGCCTTAAGTTCCCTGCCTCAAGACCCTATTCTGCCTCACACTCATCCCACTGAAACATATCCTTGCCATATTCATTCTACTTCTCTTTTTTGTTCTGTAACTTTCTGATAAGGGTGTGTTTTTAGAACTTAATTCTCTTTCCTGTTTTGCCAGTAAAAATCTGAAGTGAAGAGTCACATTGCTCTAGTTCCAACTGGTCCATCAGCACATCCCATTCTGCTTGAGGGCTCCAATCTAAATGCCTCACCACATTACCCCTCCCCTCCAGAATCTGGGTAGAGCCACCAAATTGTTATCTGGATCGTCAGCTACTGATAAGTCATAAAGGAAGTGAAGACAATCTTGTTCTTGTTTGTCTGGAGCTTCTTTTTATCATGAGATAATCAGCAGGACCTCTGTGCCCCGACTCAGGGGTTTTACATACTCAGCAAAGAGCCGGAGTTTTCCTCATTGACTTCTTCCAGCTTTCTAGAGACTTCTCAGGCATAGGAGAACAGGAGTGATGGATTTGCCAGGTTGTCAGGAAGAGGTGCATCACCATAAAACAACATTCGCATCATTCACAGTGTAGGAAACCAGGGGAATTGTGTCCCTGGGAGAAGCTGAAATGGAACTAAAAAATAGGCTTTCAGACCCTATCCATGAGTGGAGTGAGGCAGAGACCCCCGAAAGCATTTCTAACACGAAAATAGAAGGGAGGATAGCATTTGTTTGATAAAACGTTATCTACTTCATTTAAATAAGAATTCTATTTTTCTTCTTTTAAAATATATTTAAATGATTTTGAAATAGAAAGCTTTAAGGATGTTAGCAATGTAACTTGGTTAAGAATATAATTACATTTCTCAAAGGAGACATTCATACAGCCAACAGACACATGAAAAAATGCTCATCATCACTGGCCATCAGAGAAATGCAAATCAAAACCACAATGAGATACCATCTCACACCAGTTAGAATGGCGATCATTAAAAAGTCAGGAAACAACAGGTGCTGGAGAGGATGTGGAGAAATAAGAACACTTTTACACTGTTGGTGGGATTGTAAACTAGTTCAACCATTATGGAAAACAGTATGGCGATTCCTCAAGGATCTAGAACTAGATGTACCATATGACCCAGCCATCCCATTACTGGGTATATACCCAAAGGATTATAAATCATGCTGCTATAAAGACACATGCACACGTATGTTTATTGCAGCACTATTCACAATAGCAAAGACTTGGAATCAACCCAAATGTCCATCAGTGACAGACTGGATTAAGAAAATGTGGCACATATACACCATGGAATACTATGCAGCCATAAAAAAGGATGAGTTTGTGTCCTTTGTAGGGACATGGATGCAGCTGGAAACCATCATTCTTAGCAAACTATCACAAGAACAGAAAACCAAACACCGCATGTTCTCACTCATAGGTGAGATCACTTGGACTCGGGAAGGGGAACATCACACACCGAGGCCCATCATGGGGATGGGGGAGAGGGAGGGATTGCATTGGGAGTTATACCTGATGTAAATGACGAGTTGATGGTTGCAGCACACCAACATGGCACAAGTATACATATGTAACAAACCTGCACGTTATGCACATGTACCCTAGAACTCAAAGTATAATAAAAATATATATATATATAATTACATTGCACAGATATAATAGTTTAGATGCATGTAATAAAAGGCACGAATCCTTTAATTGAATTACTAAAACACATTATGTGTTTATATTGAGTACAGATCCTCTTTTGCCAAATTGGACATCCGTGGCCTGAAAAGGTTTAACTGGAACCGGCAGAGTTAGACTACCAATGACTACCAATGATCTCTTGTTGAGAACTTTATGGTTCTATATTTTTGGGGGAAAAAAGAAAAAAAAAAAGATCCAATTTGTAAGAAAGATCTGGAAAAATTTCCCAAAGATTATATACTAAAGTCTTCTTTGGGAAATTGTGACTTAATCTGAGAAAAGTGACTTAATCTACAGGTTACTATATATTTTTCAGATTGAAATACATGTGGTAAACTAGACCACTTCTCAGCCCTGTCACACTCAGACATTCTCATCTTGAATCCTACTCAGAATTTCTTTATTATTACTACCGTTATTATTTTTTGTGGAGAGAGGGTCTCACCACGTTGCTTGGGCTAGTGTCAAACTCCTGGGCTCAAGTGATCCCCTCCACTTGGCCTCTCAAAGTGCTGGGATTACAGGCTCGCGCCACCACACCTGGCCCCATTCCACATTTCTTAATGAAGAATGTGTATTTGACCTGTCTCAAGGAAGCAAAGTCAACAGTGCTTCCCTGTGGGTTCTGGGTCAGCTCTCACCACTTAGGGTTTTTTCTGTATGAGGAATGCCAGGGGTAGAAGGGCTTCAAGAAGCAGAGCAGTTCATACCAGCTTTGCATTTGTTGAGTTTTCAAACTCATGTCTTGCTCAATGCCCATCCTTTGGCACATGATTGACCCCATTCTTTGTAGGACTGACCAGGCTGTTTGTTGTTACCGCTCTCGTTTGTAGACAGGGTGCATGTTTTGTACCCTGCACTAACTAGGTATTCAATAAAAATCTGTTGGGGAGTGAACACTTAGCAACATCGCAGACACTTGAGAGAGGCAATTACATGCATCTGCTTCCCACACACCAATACAATGGCAGCCGGTGATGAATTCAGACCCTAGGTGCCACAGGTCACATATAAGTCAGCCTCGTACTACACGGCCCATGTCAATCCTCAAAATAAGGATAAAATCATCTGGAAACATGAACCTCGAGTGAACCTCTCCCAGGACCCACATCCACCCGAGGCGGCAAGGGGCCTAGTGCAGTCGGCGCAGCGCCACGGCCTCCCCTTTGCGTCTGACACATCCACAGCAGGTGGATTCATTCCGATCAGCTTCAGCCCAGCATCGACGTGCAGCGCGGGCAATTCGGGGCTGATAACGTGGAACACCAGACTCCAAAGACCTGTACCCAGGATGCACCTCAGCGGGAAGCGCAGAGAGAGCAACGTTGAAAAGCCTGTTTACCCAGATCCTCAGACGCTGTGATGCGCGCTGTGTGTGATCTCTGGTTAAAACGCCACAACTCCAGTGAAGGAAGCTCCACCATTATCTGTCTAAATGTTTATATGGACACATGAAATTTTTATTTTTATTTATTTTATTTTTATTTTTTTAATTTTTATTTAATTTTTATTTTTTTTGAGACAGAATCTCGCTCTGTCGTCCAGGCTGGAGTGCAGTGGCGCCATCTCGGCTCATTGCAACTTCTGCCTCCCGGGTTCCCGCCATTCTCCTGACTCAGTCTCCCGAGTAGCTGGGACCACAGGCGCCCACCACTGTGCCCGGCTAATTTTTTTATTTTTTATTTTAGTAGAGACGGGGTTTCACCGTGTTCGCCAGGATGGTCTCGATCTCCTGACCTCGTGATCCGCCCGCCTCGGCCTCCCAAAGTGCTGGGATTACAGGCGTGAGCCACCGCGCCCGGCCATACACACTGAATTTTAAGGAAGTCAAATCGCCTGCCCGGCATCAGGCATCTTCCTCAGTCAAGAGCTCCACCAGCACTGCCTGTCCATCCACCCAAAGGCGGGGAGAGCCAGAGATCAAGGGGTTTTCTGGACTTTTCCTTCACCTTCCTGCCCTAACTCCAGCTGTCCTCATTCCAGTGAGTGTTTAGAACCATCCCCTCCTGTCCAATCTCTTCCTCAGTTACCCTCACGATTTTTCTTCTAATCTCCCCCTTCCCAGGTCACCAACCAACACTGCCTCACACAACTGCTGAAAATGAAAGCATGCATGATTCGACTGCTGCCCACTTTGAATTGTTCAGTGGTTCCTCCTCACCTGAGTAATTCCATACAAAGTTCCCGGGGGGCCGGGGAAGCCCTCTGTATGCTCACCTGTCTACCCCGCCCACCCCTTCCTCCCTCAGTCCTCAGGGGCTGTGCTGTCCTCCTCACTGCCTTCCCCACGTGCTGCCCTGTCTAGAACGGCTTTTCCACCTGCCTTCTGGAAAGTCCCATGCCTCATTTGGATACCCTACATGATTGCTTTTGTGCTCCCACCACAATCTGCTCCTGTCTCCATTAGCACCCTCCTCCTTGGGCATTTTAATTAGTCATGTATAAACCTGTTTCTGGATAACGATAACGACACTAATAAATAATATCAGTTCCCTAATGCAGCTGGTCCTGTGGCAGGCAGTCCATGAAGGTCACTCTGAGTGCTGGCTCACGGGAACCCCATTCTTTCTCTGACATATCCAACATCACCATGGTCAGGTTTCAGATGCAGACACTGAAGCTCCCCTAGGTTAACCACCCCGGGCAAGCCAGGGACTTGCCATGTGAGATCAGGGCCCGATGCAATGTGCCAACTGCAAAGCCGGGCACGTAGACACATCACCAGAAAGACTTCTCTGGTCTGGAGATGGTGGCTGAGCTTCCTGGAATGAGGGGCTGTGTATGATTCTTCTCACAGCCTCAGAGGCTCCTGCAGCACAAACGCTGGGGTGCACAAGGTAGAAACCCACAGAAGATGGACCAAAGTCCTGTGTAGAGGCTCAGTCTTAAAACCACAGGTTCCATGATTGTTTCCCGTAGTCTGTTCTATGACCTTTACAGTAAAGAAACATACAAGCAGGAGGAAGACTTTTCTCTTGGAAAAAATAACACACACAGCATCTTTGATGTGCTGTGACATGCTCTGAGTGAAGCTCAAGTTAGGGTCAATAACGGTTCCTGCCTAAGTCACTATAACTAATTGCTATAGACTGGGCAACGTACAAACAAAACACATTGGCTATTTGGAGTTCTGGAGGTTGAGACGTTCAAGCTCTAGGAGACCGGGTGTCTGGTCTGGTGAGGGCCTTGTGTGTAGACAGTAGCTGCTCCTGGAGCCCTCACCTGGTGGACAGCAGAGAGAGGAGAGTGCCTTTGTGTCTCTTCTAGTAAGGGCACTCAGCCCACAGTGGAGGCTCCACTCTCATCACCTCCTCGCCTCCCAAAGGCTCCGCATCCTAATGCCATCACCCTGAGTTTAGAATTTCAACAGGTGCATCGGGAACAGACATCATGATTCAGGCCCTCATGCTGCCTTTGGCTTGTGTCCTGGGAAAGATGGCACATGGTTGGGAGACACAGCCTGCATTCCATTCCCAACGTAGTTCACCATCATCTGAACTGTTCAGATGACCTAACTTCACCTGTAATTAAACATTTTATTTCATATTAATTTTTTTTTTTTTGAGATGGAGTTTCGCTCTTGTTGCCCAGGCTGGAGTGCAGTGGCATAGTCTTAGCTCACTGCAACATCCACCTCCTGGGTTCAAGCAATTCTCCTGCCTCAGCCTCCCAAGTAGCTGGGATTACAGACACATGCCACCATAGTCAGCTAATTTTTGTATTTTTAGTAGAGACAGGGTTTCGCCACGTTGGCCAGGCTGGTCTCATACTCCTAACCTCAGGTGATCCGTCCACCTCGGCCTCCCAAAGTGCTGAGATTACAGGCATAAGTCACTATGCCTGGTCCATAATAATTTTTACATTCCTAAAAAAAAAAGATAAGCTTTCACATATTAACTGAGATTTTTTAAAGCATCAATCTAGTTTGAATTTCTAAATTTAAAGATACAGTTTGGTATGATAAAACTAATATACCTTAGGTGATAACTTCCATAGCTCTGAGCAATATTTGAATGGTATTTCTATGTAAGTGCCAATAAAATAAAATCCGTGAATATATTGAAGGATTACTGTATCTGGAATCTTGACTGTGAATACTCAGGGAACTACCATTTCAATACTAACCAGACACATTCAATTCTAAGTACAGAACAAAATCTGAACTAGATTTACGCTAAAAGGGAAATGAGCAATTGGTCCCTCTGTCTGTAGAATCATCCCAGCTCCACACCTACGGAATGGAGGATGCAAAGTTCTACCCTGAAGGCATAAACAATGCTGAGTGATGCCGAGTTCCAACAGAAACATTTTCCAAATAGCCTCAACCCCAAGCATCCAGCCAGGCCTTGCTGGATGTGTCGTAGCTGCTTCAGGAGTGGTCAATTGTGAATTTGCTATTAAAATACAACTTTAATTGATTCATTCTCTTTATAAATTAAATGTGAAATGATTACTTTTCAGATGCCCTAAGTCCACTCTAATGTTCAGTAATCTACCTCTCGGTGTTTTGTTAAATTGCAAACAACAGGAAATTCTGTGATGTGGTACGCAAAGTTCAGTCCTGTCACAGAGAAGTCAGAGAGGCTGATGGATGCATTTAAAATGTCCTCAATGCTGCACTTAAAAGGCATGTGTAGCTGTGGGTGAAGAAGTTAATGTAAGTAAAATGAACTTGTTTGTTTTTTAAGGGAGTGTATTTTCCATATTGTGTATTTTAAGGAATAAACTGTGATATCTTGAGGATGGAGAATAATCCAGGTACGTCCTGAGGCATCCGTCTCTTAGTCACAGGATCGGCCCCATGAAAACAGGGCCATTTCTCCATCATGCACCTTCTTCCAGCCTGCATTCACTTTCCCCAAAGGTAGAAGTCTCCAAGCTTCCCCACCTCCCTGTTAGGAAGGACATCTCTAACTTCCCTAACCCGTGCCATTGTAACTCAGTGTCTGCAGCTGTCTTCCGTGCCTGGCTGCCTTTGGAAGTAATGTGGACTCTTATCTTTGCATGGCAGGCTTTGGACAACTTCAGTGCCTTTTACCAGGGCTTAGAGCCTCAGCTAAGAGATTTTTTCACAACAGAGATATCTTCTAGAAGGCAGAATTTCTCTTTCTGTTCTTCTAAGTGTAATGAATAAACATGACCCTGCTGGAGGATTCGTAACTCAGGTACAGGTCAAACGAGCAAACAAGCCAAAAAACAAGCATTAACTGCAATTCCAATCTTTTTTCTAGTTTTGCAAATTGTTAAGGTGCTCATAAGGAGCGGCCAGCATTTGCTTTAGAACTTTAGGGTGTGGAAAAGTAGATTCAGAATGCAGATTAAAAAGGAACTTCAAAAACCAACCTGCTTTATCTAAAAAGATCATTTAAATGTGTAGTCTGTGCATTTGCAGAGGTGTTGGGAGAAGAGAGGGAGGGATAGAATAACCTCAGCAGTATGGCTTATAAATATCAAAAATGCCCTGCTGTGACAAACGCCTAATAAACAGCAAGAACAATGTTTAATATTATTCCCTCTCCTGTGCTTTTATTACACTCTGCAACTTGCAAACTTTCAGTAGAAGTCTTCCAGATACAGAGCTTAGAGATTATTTTGGAGAAATGATGAAAGAGAAATTGTGTCTTGTATGGGGAGGTAATGAAATGGTTGAGGAGCCTACAGCTAAGTTTGGGGGTGGCGCCAAGGTGCAACTTGCATCCCTTACTCAGCAGAAGATATCAGGATTCCCTATTCACCAGATGCATTAGAAGAGTCAATCTTTGAAAGCAAAGGAATTCATGCAAAATCCTGCTACCATAACCTCATCTTGTAATATCCAGTATAAATATAGTGAAGTTTACGGTGAAAGCTAAAATAGTCAGACTTCTTCGGACCATGCATGTGTAAATCATTTGCCTTGTTATAGATCCTATGATCAATGCTTCAAGAGATAAATCACTTATTTACAGTGACACATTAACTACAATCCAGTTTCCAGATCCTGCTGACCAAGAAAAATATTCTTTAAAAATATAAATGAAAAATTCTGAGACATTTGTAATCGCAGTAAGACACTGAATCATCCATATCTAGTTTAACACACACATTATGCAGAAGAGAGCCAAATGGAAGACTTTGGTAGTGAAATTTTATCACAGAGTTATACCACAACATTAAATTAGCATGGGGAATTAAGATGCTATCCTTGTCAGATACGTTTCTCAGTTTCTCATGGATTATAACATGTACTTTCACGTCATTATCAAGAATCTGTGGCATCATTATTATTATCTCAACATTATAGGTGATGAAAATCTAACTGATTTGCTCAAGTTCACACAGATAAATTAATAGCAGGTAAATACTAGAGGAAGACTGTAGTATTAAAAAGTCATGATTTTTGCTTCCTAGTCCTGGCTTTTTCCTAGTGCCACATTTCTTCTGCAAACGCTCATTTTACATGAAAAATAATTGTTCTAAGATTTTTTTTACATATAACACAAATCAAGCATATTTCCATGTATCTTTTCTATTGCAGGCACACATTAAATATTAGAGGGCAGAGAAGTCCATTTGTCTATCAGCAGAGATCAGTTTTGCCTGCCTAAAATCAATTGGAGGTGTAAGCAGTTACAGTCCTTCCTGCCTGTGGCTTGCTGGGCAGTCATTTTAATGTAATTAATATGTTTAGCTTGGTAACTTCATATGACTTTGCTTTAATTTTTTTCCCCTTTATTAAGAACTTTCCCAATGTCCAGACTTATATGGTTAATACACAGGAAATTGTATAGAAAAATATTAGCAATAATTGCTTGAAATTGGATAATTTATAAAATTGTAGCTAACATAGTTCTTACATCTTTGGAGAAGAAGAGACACCATACACTTTCAAGATTATTCCCACTTTATCAAGAGAATGCTCTATGATATTAATATATAAATATGATGGTTAAAATCTACTTCCAGTTATAAATCAGCTTTTTGAATTGAATATTTACAGGAATCAGGTAGACATGTAAGCAGGAATGTTTATGTACTAATCTTTTTAAAATCCCTTACTTAGACCAGGCACAGTGGCTTATGCCTGTAATCCCAGCACTTTGGAAGGCCAAGGCAAGTGGCTTGTTTGAGCCCAGGAGTCTGGGAAACACTGAGAAAACCTTATCTCTAAAAGAATACAAAAAAAAAAAAAAAATTTAGCTAGTCATGGTGGCGCACATTTGTGTTCCCAAATCCTTGGGAGGCTTAAGTGGGAAGACGGTTTGAGCCCAGGAGATCAAGGCTGCAATGAATCATGATTGTACCACTGCACTGCAACCTGAGCAAGACAGTGAGACCCTGCCTCAAAAAAGAAAAAAAAATCCTTTACATATATACACACACACATTGTATACACACACACACACGCCTAGTAATATATACACATAATCAAATACATATGCACACATTTTTATGGGAATATGCACACATACACGTATAGTGAGAGAGTAGAGAATATATGTATGTGTACGTGTATATATGGAGAAATGAGAAATTCACATCAAATTAGACTTAAGATTTTTCTCAAAAACTTTATGAAAAGTATATACCCTATCCTCTTCTCAAAATCTTAGAAATGGTATTTCCCTTCATTTCTCTGCTATGACAAAGTGAATAAATCTCGTAGCAAATGCATACCATTTATTACAATTGTAAAATGACTTGTAACATCTTATTAACTGTTCTTGAATGGGGTATGATTCTCTTTCAGATGTGTAATTAATATAGCCGTAAAGGAAAATGGCAATATCGTATTGAATATTGAATCTTGACTGTAGTGATCATGATGGGAATAAGAGAAGCAGAGCCCAGTTCCTGTTTTGCCACTAACTCACCAACTCACCCAAGGCGAGCGGGAGAGTATGCCAGAAATGACACATATGGCTATGAGGACAGAGTGTGCAAGTTTGACTCAGTTGATCTCTGGGCTGTTCCCACTTCCGACATTGCCCCCTTTTATGAACTTGACTGTGTCTCTTTCTACATTCTGGAAGTCAACAGTGTAATATGCTGCCGCTCAAGGTTCCCTAGCCTCATTCATGCTGTTGCCTGTGCCCAGCGCTCACCAGGCTAGCCACTGGCTATGGTTCTGCAGCTCTGCTTCCCAGTCTTTCTGACATTTCTGCTCAAAATTGTTGAATTACAAAGCACCAGCTGGTCCCTTGTCAGCAGTGGCCTCTGCGCAATCACAGGAAACGCTGCATTCCGTCACAGGGTGCCCTGAGACATCCTTGCTGTGTTTCCTCTCTTCACCTTGCAAGGCAGTTGACATCCTTTATTTTGTCATAATGTGACTGCCTGGAACTTCCACTTCCATCAATCCAGCAGTCCCACAGATATAAGAACCCATGCACTGGGCATGGTTTCAGTGTGGTGACCATGTGCTCTAAAACCCTTTGTTGGGGAAAACACAGTTTTTATATATTTGCGTCTGAAACAAAAAGTGATGGAATGTCAGATGCAAGTGATGACCATAGCTATGTGGCTTTCCTGACTCATAGTGGCACACAAACATCTCAGATTCCATCATTTAACCCAGCCAACGAAGCACTGTGGACCCTGCTTTCAAGCGTTCTGTGCATTACTGACAGCAAATTACTGAGAAGGCAGAATTCCATGATAGCTTTCCATCCTCAATTTGCACCATATTTTCAGCTTGCTGCCACTTTTTTTTCCCAAGAAGGTAATAAATAAATTGGAAGAAACACTGAAAATACAGCAAAGAGTCAGGAGTCTGCCTTCACAATTTGCTATGGCTGAGGGTGAGATTTACAATTTTACACCCATGATAGGAGATCTATAACCTTAGATGGCACATCTATTCAGGAAGAATAATATCAAGGTTAGTGTAAGCATACAACGAAATAAAGTTTCTGGCAAATGGTGATGCTAAAAAATAAATAAATAAATAATAAGCTGTTTCTGTTCTCAGCTTCCTATTTAAGTTGAAAGGACAGAGTCCAGGAGTACCCAGTCAAGCAAATGTCCATGTTTTGTGACATATATTTCTAATCTATTGTGTAAGTATAGACAAAGGCATTTAGCAGATGTCACCTTATTGCCTCAAAGAGCTAAACATTAATGGGTATCTATGGAAGGGGAATGGTTTACGAGAAGTTCAAAACTGTGTGCAGACAAGACCCCCTGCGGAGAAAGGGCAGAAGTCAGGACACTACGCTCCTAAAGCCGTGAGCTGGGCCAAGAGGTGAGGTCTTTGGCAATAGGAATACATGAGCCTACAAAAGATCTAAGTAAAAGGTTTCAAAAAAGGAATTCTATTCTTGTCCCTTAATTGATAACCTGAGAATTCTCATTAAAACTGTACAGGGAAGAAGAGATCATGTGTGTAGACCTACCTTATGTAACTAAGACTCATGCCCATGGAAGACATCAGTATCACTGATCACAGAGAAAGTAAGAGAAAGACTGAATGCTGAAGAGAGGCACCATTATAAATTAGTGAAAGGTTTCTGATTTGTTGATACTTGGTCAGCTACATCATAGTCCCCAAATATTTGTTGAAGTGACACATTTTTCTAAATTCCAAGTCTAATGACAATAATACAAAATGTTATATTGAAAATTAAGTGGGCTACCCTAATGCTACTCTAGAAACAGGACTCCAAGTTTCTGCAGTGATAAACCTCATCACAGAACCTAACACTGTTGCAGAATTTGTCCTGTTCCGGCCCTCTTTGTGAAGGGCTTTGAACTCATGCAATGCCTACAGTGGCCACATGAGGCGCATGCACTATTGTTCCCACGTTACAGATGACATAAAAGAGGCACGAACTGTTTAAATGATTTGCCCAGCGTCGTCCTTTTGCAATTTGTAACGCAGTCAGATGACTTGGTCACGCAAATGTTGAAAAGCGGCTGCAGAGGGGTAAGTCTGGGTCTGAATTATGGGGTGGAACAGCCAGATCAGCGCTTGGGTCTCACCTTAGAGTCTCACCTGCCTGACTCCCTCAGGGTAAACAGCCACGCTGCTTCTAATACTCTGCTGTAGATCACATCGTTTTTACTTTATAAATCAGAACTTGCCTCTAACTGGCAGGAACCTTGTTTGGGAAATGAAAATATGGTAAGTATTTTCTTCCAGTTAAAAAGGGGAAAGCATCGTTCTTAAATGCAAAGCTTCATTGTTTAAAAAACTTAAATCTTAGGCCATGTCTTAGAATGAATGCTCTTATCTTTAAATTGCGAGTCATTTTTTCAGATAGAGACAAGGTTTGACTTTTTATCACTCTTGGTTAGCTGATGACATAATACACATTCAAAGTAATGTGACGGATTTTAAGCAAATTTCTAATCAAGAGCGTTCTACTTCGTCAAATCACAACAGAAACATTCCTCCGTGTCAGCTTTTGTCAATGATCCCCAGATCTTTCCAGTAATTTGTATATTAAGAGCCACAAAGGGGAACACACAAAGCTGCAAAGTAAATGAAATCCTCTTAAATAAGGCAAAATGAAACAACGAAAAGTGTTATCCTACAGCCCTCTCTGTTCCCAGTAGGTGCAGGAATGAACAACCCAGGGGCTCTGCAGTTGCACATTTTAATCATTGAGTCACTGAAGTCTGCTGATAAACATCAAAAAAGCCTAATGGAGTCAGAGACCCAGTGGCCTAGTTCCTCAGATGAGCTCCAGAGATTCCTGCAGAAATGGAATTGGAATAGGGCTGGCTGGAATTATCAGAGCATGATAATCACGCGATCCTGACATTAAGAGTCCCTCTGCCTCACACCACCCAGAGGCAATTCACTGTGTGAGGGGTATGGGAGGAAGGTTTCATATCTGGATTGGGATCCCTGTGATATCCTTGGAGTAGCAGCAAAATCTTTATTTTTACTGTTTAATTATAGCTAAAGAATTGATGGGCTTGGAAATGCTTTTTCCTTTTCAATGAAGGCTCCGAACAGCCGTGCAAAGTTTACGTTCTCTCTGGTTTTGATAAAACTTACATGAATGCAAAAGCCAATGGCAAGTCCATAAAATCTCTCAATGAATCTCTATACTGACTTGACAAAGAAAAAATATACGATTGGTGCTCTCTTACTGAGCATTTTTATCTCAAATTCTTTATTTTCCTTATGTGTAATAAAGCAAGTCCCTCTTATTTGACTTATTAATTTCAAATTCTTAAAAATCACTTCTATCAACATACCCAAAAGCATTCACTTAGTGGCAATATTAGAAACAATGGTAAATAGTAGTATTTGCTACATGGTGATACCAGGTACCTATCTGTTTGTGATTTAAGATAATTTTCCGTACTGTCAGGGGCCCCGGAAGAGACTGTGTGCAGTTTGCAGTGGGGCCAGTGACTGCTTCAACCTTTGAACAGGAAATCCAGACAGTGTGGACTTTTGGGAAGGGCCCAAGTCACGGATCCAGCAGCAAATACTATGAACAGAACCACGGGGAGGCTTTTAATTTATCTGAGCTTAAGTCTCCTCATACATAAAATGGAGTGGATTTTTCTTACCTCTCTGGACATTTGTGAGGGTTATGAAACTTTATCTATCAGACCAACTTTGCAACTGCTTGACAGATGATGGCTACATCCCAGATGATATTAAGTAGGGGTGGTGGCCGGGCATTGAGGGGCATATTCTGCACACAAAGAGCCTGTAGACCAGAACAGGGATGGACCCACCATGGCCAGGGTGACAAATCTTGTGGAAACCCTAAGAGTGTATTTTATATTTTTAAGTGGTAGAAGAAACATCAGAAGAAGATTTTGTGACATATGAGAATGTATTAAATTTATATTTCTGCGTCCACAGGAGTTTATAAGAGCACAGCAGGGCCCATTTGTTTACATCCTGTCTGTGACTAGTTTGGTGCCGCAATTGCAGAGCTGGGTCACTGAACTAGTAACTCAGGATGGGCAGAGCCCAAGATATTTACCGTCATTTTCTTTGAAGAAAATGTTTCTTCAGTCCAGTTCAAAAGTTGAATTGAAAATTTTCTATTTTTGTCCTTTTTCCTTCTCTTTTTTCCCCTGCCTCCTTTCCTCCCTTCTTCCTTCCCTCCCTCCCTCCCTCCCTTTATTTCCTTCCTTCCTTCCTTCTGAGTAGCTGGAGGAAGAGGTTCAAAGAACTAGTTAAAGCAGCTCTAGCTACCTCTAGTCAATGACTGTGTTCTTGTTCCCCCAGTATTCCTAAGACCCTCTGCTGGGCATGTAACAAATGCAAGTCTTTCATGCAGAGTTGATTTTCAGAGCAGTTCAGACCTCTGGTATCTGGGCGTGGGGTGGAGGCATCCCTTCACGCTCCCCACCTTGGGTGGGCCTGCACAGTTGTCCCTCTGGCCCTCCTTTTCCTAGGAGTCAGGGCCAGGGCTGACCCGCCTGGTCCAGCGTTCACAGCTGGGTGAACTTGCCCAGTGCCTTAGCCAAACTTTAGTCAGTCTCCTATCCTCCCTACAGGACAACAGGATGTTGAACTTGGGCTTGTCCCTGAGTTTCAGCAATCTCTAAGGTGCAGAGCTCTAAGGAAGCTCTAAGGTGGCTAACTGTTGCAAGGACCCTTTCCTGCTCAACTGCTCCCATACACTGAACCAATGCCTGCTCAAGGCTCCTCCTATCCCTACCCCTGCTTCCCGATTCCAATACAAGAAAAGCCTTTTTTTTTTTTTTTTTTCTGTTTGAACTTGAGATCCCTGTAGCACCTGAGGTCAGACCATTCTCCCTATGGCCTTCATCATTTTTATTGATGCCTCTCCTTTCATATTTCTTTTGGCACCATTGATGCTAGGAGGGAGGATCATGTCCCCATGCCAGCTCTGCAGACATGGGGAAGATTAAACAACAGAAGCACATGTCAAGCCCTTAGAGAAAGGATGCAGTCATCTCTATTGCAAAATGATATTGAAAAAAAAGAAAGAAATAGTAATATTAATACAGCCGCTAGTGCAGTCATCACTATGGCAAAAGGATATTGGAAAAAAACCCAAAGAAATAGTAATATTAATACAGTTGCTAGTGCAGTCATCACTATGGTAAAAGGATATTGATAAAAACCCCAAAGAAATAGTAATATTAATACAGCCACTAGGTTGTGTCCTAGGTTCACTATGACAGAAGAGTCCTCTTTCCTCTCCTTCTTATTTTTCTGGCCCAGAAATGGTAATTTTCATAGTGGTGTTGCTGGTGGCAGTGGAAGAGCAATACAGTAATAATGAGTATTATGGGCCAGCAGCTATTCCTAAACCACCCCTTTCAGTCCTCATCACAATCCTGTGAGAACCACCATCATTGTCACTTGATGGGGGGGGGACACTGAAGTGCCGGGAGTTTAGAACTTTCCCAAGTTTATCATAAGGGGTGATCTAGAATCCGAGGATAGGAAGTGGGTTTTCAGAATCTGAAATCTCAAGTCCTAAGTACACTACTGTTTCCAGCTGAAAGGAGAGATTATCTTTATATAACTCTTTTTTTTTTTTTCTTGTTGGAGACAGAGTTTCACTCTTGTTGGCCAGGCTGGAGTGCAGTGGCACGATCTCGGCTCACCACAACCTCCACCTCTCAGGTTCAAAAGATTCTCCTGTCTCAGTCTCCCGAGTAACTGGGATTACAGGCATGCACTTCCACGCCCATCTAATTTTTGTATTTTTAGTAGAGACAGGGTTTCCCCACATTTGTCAGGCTGGTCTCGAACTCCCAACCTCAGGTGATCCACCTACCTCGGCCTCCCAAAGTGCTGGGATTACAGGTGTGAGCCATCGCACCCGGGCCATAATTCCTTATTGATACACAACAGTGAAATGTTTTACTCATTGGGATAGCATTTACAGTAAGTTTAATTTGAACCTAAAATATTTTCAAAGCTAAACTAGTGTCCATTATTAGCATTCAAATGGAGTAAATATTTTTTAATTGTGATTCAGTAATCCCACTATGGGGTATCTACCCAGAGGAAAAGAAGTTATTATATGAAAAAGATATTTGTACGTGAATGTTTATGTCAGCACAATTCACTATTGCAAAAATGTGTCCATCAATCAACAAGTGGATAAAGAAACTGCAGTATATTTATGATGGAATACTACTCAGCCATAAAAAGCAATGAATTGATGGTATTCACAGCAACCTCGATGGGATTGGAGACCATTATTCTAAGAGAAGTAACTCCAGAATGGAAAACTAAAGACCGTATGTTCTCACCCAGAAGTGCCAGCTGAGCTATGAGGATGCAAAGGCATAAGAATGATACAAAGAACTTTGAGGTCTTGAGGGGAAAGGGTTGGAAGGGGTGAGGGATAAAAGACTACAAACTGGGTTCAATGTATAATGCTCTGGTGATGGGTGTACCAAAATTTCAGAAATAACCACTAAAGAACTTTCATGTAATCAAATACCACCTGTTCTCCAAAAATCTATGGAAATAATTTAAAAAAAGAAAAAAGAAAAAGCACTGAAGACCATTAAAAAATAATTTTTTAATTCCAAGTATTAACTTTGAAACTTATGATTTACAAAGACTTCAGGGGAAGTATTTATCTTTTATATAGCAAAAATCTGGCTAATTGTTTCTTCTAAAGTCTAATTTTATCATAAAAGAACAGAAAACATTCTGATTTCTGGAAAGTACTGAATTTAGGAAACTATCCAGCAACAAGCATAAAAATCAATTAATGATTGAAAATCATTTTTTGTAAAGAAATGAAGCCAACTTTGGAAATTTGACGTGTGTGTGTGTGTGTGTGTGTGTGTGTGTGTGTGTGTGTGTATGAAACTTGAAATTCAAGGAAATAGCCCAGGATAAAGAATATATTTCAAGAAAGTAAGTGTTGGTCATGTGTCCTCATGAGGCCCGAACATCAGTTGAAAGTAAGAAAATTATTTTGCTTAGGCAAGGAAAAGGAGATTTTCAGATAATTTAAATATCCAAGTTTCTCATTTTGCATGAGTCTGAAGCCTCCATTTACACACTGTGGATTTCCCCACTTAGTTTTAGCCACTCTGGAAGTCTTTGTACTTGTGTGTGCACAGACACACATCCACACAATGACCCACACTCTATCTCTTCACTCTTGCTTTGTGGCAAGTTGTAGTTATTTTCTATAAGGTGATACTACATTTAATCAGTCACACTTTGATAAAAGCATCATTTTACCTGTGAAGGTGGTGTAGCATAATATCAGAAAAGAAGAATAATAGGAACTTGAAGTTTCAAATACTGCCTTAAATAGAAACTCTAAAAAGGACATACTGCAGTTGTTCTCTGCTGAACAAATGGTTTAATATTACTTGAGGCCACGGCATACCTCACCAGATTTATTTACCAGTTGATATAAAAATTGCTAATTATTCTTTGGTAATCACTTTGTCTTTCTTCTTTGGGTTTGCATTAAATTACAGCACTTCTTGAAAACTGAGTAGTCCCAAATTTGCAGGAAATGTAAATAATGTAAGAGATACATTTCTAGGAAATGTAAATAAATAATGTTAAAAAAAAATGGTAATGTACTGAGACGTGATAAAAGTTCAGAAAGATGAAGTATTTGCAATGTGCTACTTCCTATCTCATTTAATGCCATGAACAACCCTCCAAAGCAGGCACTGTTACCATCTGCATTTAGATGTGAGCCTTAGAAACATTACATAACTCGCCAGCTACACATAATTGATAAAAAACAGTAAGTGACAGAATTAGGACTTAAATCCCAGTCTCTTTGACTGTAAAAATGCAGGCTTTCAGCCACAGAATTAAAGGAATCTTAGAGGTAACCTTGTCATTCCTCCTTAATTTTTTAGAAGAGAAAATTGAAACTGGAACAAGTTGAATGGCTTACTCAAGGTCATGCTGCTGTTGAGATAAAAGAAAAAGGACGAAACCCAAGCTGAACATGCGTAGTCCACTGTGCACCTCCTACTACTCGACATTGTTTGGGACAGAGTCCATCAAGCGATACATTTTTATCTACACCTCTTAAAAATCTAAATTTAAAATGTCAAAAGTTTAATGTGTTCTTCCAATGTCAACAACAGCCATAAAAATTGTTATAATTTAGTAGAAAAATCTGCAATGTACCATAAAAAAACATTGCTGCTATCATTTTTTACTGAGTCGGGAACTACTTTCAAGCAATCAAATTAGATATTTTGAATTGTGTAAAAGAAACAAAATTTATTCATTTTTTCATAATCTCCTATGTGATATATCACTGCATTTTTTCTTTGCCATAGAATTTAATTCTATTTTAGATTTTATAATGGTTCACTCTTTTTAGATTTTATAATGACTTCATCAGTTCATATCCTTTTCATTTAAATATTCAGTAAGTATAGTACACAGCATACCTTTAAAAATAATTTCTTGGCTGGGTGCGGTGGCTCACGCCTGTAATCCCAGCACTTTGGGAGGCCGAAGTGAGCGGATCACGAGGTCAGGAGATTGAGACCATCCTGGCTAACATGGTGAAACCCCGTCTGTACTAAAAATACAAAAAAAATTAGCCGGGCGAGGTGTCGGCGCCTGTAGTCCCAGCTACTCGGGAGGCTGAGGCAGGAGAATAGCGGGAACCCGGGAGGCGGAGCTTGCAGTGAGCCGAGTTCGTGCCACTCACTCCAGCCTGGGCGACAGAGCGAGACTCCGTCTCAAAAAAAAAAAAAAAAAGAAAAAGAAAAAGGAATTTCTTTATGGTGGCATTGTGCCTTTGAGTAACCATTCTGTATTTGCATTCAACTTTGCTAAACTAAGCAATTTTCTTTAATGTCAACCTTGATGAACAAGTAAGCATTAAGGCAACATTTAAACACTAAAGCAATATATGGTTAAATGATTCTAAATAAACTAAACCAGTGTGACATCATAATTAGTTTCCCTGCCTGCTTTGAGTAAATTTTCTTTCCAAAATTCCATATATGCCTTTGTTACTTTACCAGTATTCATCTAAGAAACACCCTGCAATTAAATGCAGCAGGTTTTCCAATAATAAAGTTTGCTAAATAAAACTCAGCAAAGTTTAATGGATTTATGTTACTACAAAAGAAAAGTGCTTGTTTTCAGGAAATTTTGATCTTCAATTGTTTTTTGGTTTTATCTTGACAGTAAATCTTTGAGGATATAGTGTAGTCGATAAAATAATAAACAGAATAGAGGTGAACTCAAGACTTACACAAAATGTAAGCCAGTTTGATGAATGGTTTTGATCCTCAAAAATCTGACTTGCCAGAATATTGAATTTAGATATTTTTAATCTATTTTACCTAAGTTACTTTGATTTTTTAAAAATAGATTTTATCTTTTAGAGCAGTTTTTCTAGGTTCACAAAAAAGTTGAGCAGTAGGTACCGTGATCTGTCATATAACACCTGCCCCCATACATAGAGCCTACCCAGCAATCAACATCCCACGTCAGAGTGGTGCATTTGTTACAACTGATGAACTTACATTGGTAAGTCATCATCATCCAAAGCCACAGTTTACAATAGGGTTTGCTCTTGGTCTTGCACATGCTATGGGTGTGGATAAATATATAATGCCATGTGTTCACCATTGCAGTATCATACTGAGTAGTTTCCCTGCCCTAAAAATTTCCCTATTTATTTCCCCTTCCTCCAACCCTTGGCAACCACTGGTCTTTTTACCGTCTTTATAGTTTTGCCTTTTCCAAAATGTCATAGAGTAAGAATCACAAAGTGGGCAGCCTTTTCAGACTGGCTTCTTTCACTTAGTAACACGCACTTAAGTTCACTCTAGGTCTTTGCATGGCTTTCTGGCTAATTTTGTTTTAGCAATGAATAATTTTCCATTGTCTGATACGCCACAAGTATATCATTTCACCTACTGGAGTACATTTTGGTTGCTTCCAGATTTTGGCAACCATGAATAACGCTAAAAACATCCCTTGGCAGGTTTTTGAGTAGACATAAGTTTTTAGCTCCTTTAGGTAAATAACAAGGAGTGTGTTTGCTGGACTGTATGGTGAGAGTATGTTTAGTTTTCTAAGAAACCACCCAACTGTCCTCCAAAGTGGCTGTTCCATTTTGCATTCCCATCAGGCATGAGTGAGAGTTATTTTACTCCACATCCAAGACAGCAATTGATACTGTAGGTGTTGTGGATTTTGGCCATTTTCTATTTTTTGTTTTTATGTTTGTATTTTATTTTAATGTGAGTTACTTTTATTAAGATTTTATCCTTGAAATCACAGTACATTGTTTTGTGAAATATTTAATATTAGGTAAAGCTACAACAATTCATTTGGTGTGAATTAAATCTAGATAGATAAAACTTCCTGTTTTAAAGTGAGTGTTTTTGCAAAACTCTGTTGACTATCTACATATGGTAAGTGGAGTAAAATTCAAGGAAATAATTTTAAAGCAAAAAGTAACATACAAATAAAAATTTTTATGGTGGTTGTGATGATCATGATTAATTAGTAGATAATTAGCAGCTAATACTGTTAAGTTTACAATTTTTGGAAATGTAATGGCTTATTCAACCGTGTCATTACATTTTAATTTTACATTACATTTTAATTTTCTATACCTGTACCCTTTCATCATTGATTTAAAAATCACTACTCCAAATACCGTGCCATGAAAAGAGAAACACTGGGTTTGAATCAAGGTTTGGTTACTTGTTAGGTGACTTTCCATCTGCTAAATAAGTTTTCCAGGCTTCTAAAATTAATTTTCGGGTGGTGATGTGGGGTTGAGGAATAATCATGAGAAGGGAAAATTAAATAAGCAGAGTAAGCTGGTGGCAAATGTGTCATTCCCTTCTCTCCTTTATAAACATTACATTAATAAAACTCTGATACTTATGATGTTTTTAAAGAATACTTTTTAATTTTATTATACCTACTAGTTTCATCTTAAAAATGTAATTATTAAATTAGATGACTTCAAGAAATAAATATAGGATTTTTGGAAGAAAAAAGTTAAGAAATAAAAATATTTGATATATACAAAAGAAGTTAGAAAAAACCAAAATGTTAAAAAAGATTACTTTTCATTAATGGGCACAAATGATAGATATAGAATCTATCTACATTTAAGAATATATTAAAATAGTGCTCATAAAACAACAGTCACACACTACACTTGTTGGACAGAGAGCACTTACACATTTAGGTAAGTGATGGTAATATCCCTGACGGTTGCATGTGACCTCTGAAACAGTCCAACATGCTTCCCAGAAATGAAACCCTAAACTCATCAAACCTAATGCCAGCTAATCCTAGTAATGCCCCTAGGCATAAATCTAGGTATAAGCTGTTGTATAAGCCACCAAACCGCCCCCTCAAAAAAATCTTCTTGAATGTTTTCATAGTAGTAATTACTTTAGGTTGCTTTCTGGTTTATATACCTCTGTAACTGTATGAGTCCTTTACACAAGACACAATTGAATTTTGAGAATATAAGATTTTAAAATATGTTGGTGAGGCGGACGAAAGATTCAAGTATTAAAAGTATTTAAAAATATATAGTTTGATAGTAGTCCTGAAAAAGACTTTATTATCTGTTCGAATTGCGCAGCAGGAATTTTTATAATTACTGTAGAGTTTCCTATGTTCTTGGATGTTTTTGTCCATGACACCTGAAGTTTCTTTATTGGTAGAGGCTGTGTAGACAGTGAAGTTTAGCTGGGTACAGATGTCTGTTTAGAGAAACTAAGAATTCATGTGCTGGTGCATACATGAGAGGTATCAATATTTCAGTCTCAATTGCCTAATATGATACCTTCCCCTTGGCAGTGAATATCAGCAACCCAAAGAGCTATGCGGCCTCCACGTGTCACTGCCCTTTTCAGAAGGACATGAAGGTCTGTTGCAGTGAAACTTACAGCTGTTGATCCACTTGGCTAAGTTCTGTGTGCCAGGTAGCTCAGCTGTAGAAGTGCAAACATGCGGTGTCCCACAAATTCCTAAGGACTCTAAAACAAGTCATAGTAAAGGATGTGCCATTTGTAGAAAATATAAGCATCATATTTTGCTTCAGATGGCGTCGTGCCACGTTGCCCAGACTGAGTGCAATGGCACAGTCATGGCTCACTGTAGCCTCAACTGTCCAAGCTCAAGTCATCTTCCCACCTCAGCCTCCCAAGCAGCTGGGACCTCCGGGGCACCACCATGCCCAGCTAATTTTTATAGGTATTTGTAGAGACATGGTCTCACTATGTTGCCCAGGCTCGTCTTGAAATCCTTGGCACAATGGATCATACAACCTTGGCATCCCAAAGTGCTGGAATTATAGGCGTGACCCATTGCACCTGGCCCAAGTATGATTTTTATTAGAAGTTGAATCACTAAGCATTTCATCATTTCTTCCTGTTCACACCATGAGGTGGTAGCTCTGGTCTCCAGTCACATTTTGTCATTCTTATTAGGTTGCTGCAAACCTAATTGCATTTTCTGCCATTAAAAGTAAAAGCAAATTACTTTTGCACCAACCAATACAACCCTGTGCCTAGCACAGTATCAGATACGTATAGACTGTATAAACTATCACTACTCTTTACTCTTCAAGGTGTTACTATAAGTAATAATAACGGAAACAAAGTTTGCAATTATGCTACTGCACATTTCTTTATGTCCTTTTCTCTACCTTATATACATGCTTACACTTTAATAACTGAATTCCCAATCTTTTATTAATTACATTCTTAATGATGAGGTCATAGAGCAGCACTGTCTAATGGAAACATAATGTGAGCCCCATAATATTATTTTAAATCTGTAGTCTCCTTGAAAAGCAAATGCAAAATACTCAGTTTTTATGACATATTTTATTTAACCCAATATATCCAGATTATCATGTCAATATGCAATTAATATATAAATATAAAACTTCTTAATGGAATATTTTGTATTATCTTTTTTGTAACAGCTCTATACAATACCATATGTATTATATACCTACAGCACATCTTATTTGGATGCTAAAGTTCCCACAATTAAAGGTAATTAAAGGTGACTCATTCTGACCACCCCTGCTGCAGCCTTGTCTCCATTTTCTCTCCTCTAGATGAAATGGCAGCCTCCAAACTCATGTTACTTTTCTCATATTTTGCTATTCTCAACACAGGCATTAGAAGAATCTTATGAAATGTAAGATAAAGTGCATCTGTCAATTGCACCTGTAACCTTCCAATGCCTTCCCAACTCTCCTGGAGTGAAAGCCAATGTCCTTCTGATACCCCGGAAGTTTCTATCAGGAGTGGGTCAGTCACTTCCGCTTCCAGGTTCCCTGCTCTCCCGCTCCGCTCCTGTCGCGTGAGCTTCCCTTGCTGCTGCAGGGACGCCATGGGAGCCAACACCGCAGCGCACTCCTGGGGGGGCTCTCCGTCCTGCGCAGGGCTTGCTCCCTACCCCATTCTCACTTTTGGAGGTTCAAACGTCTCCTTCTCACTGAGGACTTTTCATGGGCTGCCTATTTACATTTAAACTATGTTCCTTCTACCAGCAGCACTTTCTATCTGCCTTCCCTGAATTATTTCCATAGCGTGCGTCATCATTTAGGATATTATGTAATTTACTTGTGTTTTCTATGAGTATCTCTTTCTGCTATTATTATAGAATGTAACTCAGAAGAGATTTCTACTTGTGTATTTTCCCCCATACTGTAGCCTTTGTGCACAGAAGAGTGTTAGAGCCTAAGAGATTGCAAAATGAATACGAGATTAAATAATTATTTGAATATTCAAAACCTCTGTGTAAGGAATTGTGGGTGAATCAGAGATTAAGAATATGTATCCCTAACCTGTTTTCTCCCTCCAGGGGCTTCTCTTGTAAAAGTTACCCAAACCTCCTTGTTGGTAAGAGTGAAGGACCTTTCACAGTCTATACGTTTCTCTCCGCAGAACTAGCTGTTATCTCCTCTTCTCTCTCCCCAGCCCTCTTTATCTTTTTGAACTACTCCCTTCCCTTGGCTAGAGTCCATGAATTTATGCAATTTGCATCTCAATAATATAAAAAAGAAACAAATTCTGTCTCAATTCATGGAGTTCATTATATATTTGTAATAAATGGAATTCAAGTGCAACCTGTGAAAAGCATATTCATGTATACCTTGAATTTAAAATGTTAAAATATTTCCATTTTTTTCCCCTGATCTATAGGTGCCTCTACTTCTTTCTGACTGGAATGAGATAGTTCAGATTAATGAAATGTTATTAAGTAAAGTCTATCATCGGAGTATTAGAATATGGAACATAGACAACGGATGAAAATCTTAGCAGTACGTTCTCAAATTCTGTGTCTACGAACACGAATTCTTGGTGGAAAACATTTGTTGTATTACATTCACTTAAGAGAAGTAGAATAAGTTGGAGGAGCTAGAGCTCTGACAAAAGTAAACTGATAACTAGCATATGGATTTTTTTTTTTTTTTCCTAAATTAATACTGTTTAGAAAGAGGTAGCCAAGGGACATAGAATTTCAAATGATTCTGTTTGGGGATGACAAATGTTTTCATCATGATCTTTTCTCATTTATAACCTAAGCATGAATTCCTATAGCATTTTTACTCCTTCCCACCCCCACAAAGTGCATTCAAATCACTTTTCCCACTCACTTATTCCAATACCTGCACAAGCTGTGCTAGGCAAATGTCATTATCCCAGGGTTGCAGATGAGGAACTGAGATTGTAAGTTCACACCTTTAGGATGGGATAATGACCTTCCATATGCGGAATGCACCGATCTCTCCATCCTCATCTGTCACTGCTCCCTGCTCCATGGTGCCTACAAGAGTCCAGCTGTACTACCTGCCCTTCTGCACAGAAAGCTGAGGTTTCCACACTCCTGCTTAGTGCCCATGCTGTTAGCTTCCTCTGGATCAAACATCCATCACCATCACAGACCTGTGTCAAACCTATCCTCTAAGGTCCAGCTCAACTGTTCACTTGTCCGTGCAGTTTTGCTAACTCATTCATTCACCTGGCATTTACTGTAAACAACCCTATGCCAGGCTGTTTTCCAGATGTAAGGATTACAGTTGTGAAAACAACTCCTTGCCTTCCTTGAATTATTTTCTCTCCAATTTCTTATGGTATTTATTATGAACATTTTACCCTACTGATTACTTTTTACTTTGTAATACAATCAATTTATGCATGACTTATCTGCACTCCTGAACTAAGAAATACATAAGAACAGATGCATGCGTGATCAATCTTTGTACTCTACCATTTCGTTAGCTGGCACTTAACAAATGTTGAATAACTACTGGATATGGAGTGATACATTGTCAAATACTATACAATTCCTTAGAGGAAGGTTCCCACTAGATTTCACTAAGCCAAACCTGAAAATTGCCTATTTTTTCCAATGCAGATAAACTGGTAGAATATCTAGAGCTAAGTCAATTTGCTTATTCTGATATTTATGTGCCAAGCTTCTGAAATTTTCATCTTTTAATTTTATTCTTTTTTTTATTTCTTGGCTCACAATCCAATTTACTTGAGTAACTTCATTCATAAGACAAATCAACTAAATCCCAGTTTAATAAAAAATGCCCATTATGTGTGATTCTCTCATTACTTACATCAAATACTTGAATGTGATTGTCTGCATGTTTTTACATAAATTACGTTTCTCGCAATACTCTAGATTTTGTGTTCTTTTATGCATAATGTAATAATCAGCATCCTTCATTTGAATATCATGGTTTAATACCACCAAAGCAGCAGATAATATTTTCAAATAAAAGGAAACACAGTGCACGTTGCTTAAAGTATCTCTCAGGAGAAGGCATATCAAGGAGAGTTTATCGTACAAATCATTTCAGTAGGTGCATGACTACTTAAAATTTGAAAAGATGGGCATAAGAGAAGTGTTTGTGCCTTTTAATAAGAAAAATTCTACTCCATCTAAAATAAAACACTGGACCAAGCTAACAGGGTCAAGTCTGCACTGTACAAATGAATGCCTGGAATGTTCTTTGTTTGCTCTTTACAATGCACTAACTACCAGGCAGGTGTGGCTATTGAGATGAGACTAGTGTGATTGAGAAAATAAAGTTTAAATTTGATTAACTATAAATTAAATCAAATTCAAGTCTAAATAGCCAGTGTGTCTCATGACTCCTGCACTACACAGCATAGTCTAGGTTTTCCAGGCACTGTGTTGTAACAGACACTATCTTATTCACATAGGGTGGGCGGGGGGGAGCTTTAAAGGTCAACAGTCTTCTCTAGCTATTTCTGCTTTGCTTCAGTGGTAACGGAGGCTCCACAATCCAGAACTGTGTATACGGTAAGGAGCATCTAAGTGAGCTCATGGAAACCACCCTCCTAGTATTTACGAACTCCTATGGTCCTTCCTTGAATGTGGGCTGGACCCAGTTTTTCACACATATTCATTAGAATACTGCAAAAGTGATGCAATATCACTTGAGATTAGGTTATAAAAAGACTGTGGCTTCTCCCTCTTTCTTGGATCCCTTACCCATAGAGAAGCCTATCCCATGTCTTGAGGCAGCCCCTGGATATGTCCATATGGAAGGAACTGAGGGCTGTCCACAGCCATGTGCATTGGCATAAAAGAGAGCCCTGCCCATTCCAGGAGTTGAGACTGAGTCCCAGCAACACCTTAACTGCAACTTATAGAAAAACCTTGAGGGCTGAGGCAGGCAGCTAAACCGTGCTCAGATTCCTGACCCATAGAAACCATGAAATAATAAATGTTTGGTATTTTAGCCCCTAATATTGAGAGTAATTTGCTGACAGCAATAAGTAACTTCCATCTTAATTTCAGAGCAAGGTTGTGTGAACAACATGGAGGAAGTAACTATACACTGCAACAAGTATAGGGTTGCTAGATTGATTATAATAGCAAATAAAAATACAGGACACTCAATTACAAGTGAATTTCAGATAAACGACCAATAGCTCTTTAATGTAAACTTGTCTCATGCAACATTTGGAACGTAATAAAACTTTAAAAATGTTCTTTGAGTTCCAAATTGAAGTGGGAAATTTGTGTTGTACATGGCAAACCTAACCAGATATTCAGTATGTGGATCAGGCTCTTCTCCCTTGAGATGATGCTTAACAGAAGATGAGACACAGACATAAGAAGAAGTTTGCATTTAACGTGGTGAGTACTGAGGTAAAGGTGACCAGGGGACGTTACTGAAGCACAGAGGAAGAGATACTAAGTTGAATCTAGAGACACAGGTAAGTGTAAGTGCTCTTGGTAGATGGGGATAAACAGTATCCTCTTGTGGTTTACAAGAAAGGCGAAAGATAAAATTATCAAATTATGTAACAATATGATTGGCTGGGTTTAAAAGTTATTAGATACATAGCTTCGTAGAAGTTTGGAAACACTGAATGCCACTTCTTAGGCCCAAAACTGTGATAACAGTACTAGGAAATTTTCTGAATTACTCAAATAATTCAGGAACCAATGAGAAATTTTTTTGTCATTAAGAAAAAACTTGTTTTAAATACTAAAAGTAATTCATTCTATGACTCAAAAGTTAGTGATAAGGTGGGCTTCAGGCACAATCTGATCAGGCTTCTCAGTTATTCCCTGCTTCTTGGGAAATCTCTTCTCTCTAGGTTTGAAGTGGCAGCTGAAGTTCTGGGCTCAGTACACATGGCTAAGGCATGAATTAGCTTCTTCCCTCAACCATGAAACAAAAACTGTGGCTTTCTCCTGACTGGAGGCACAGGATATGTGACCATGCCTGGACCAATCACCACGGCCAAGGGAATGCCCTGAGTTCGCTGGTTTAGGCCTGGGCCACTTGTCTGCTTAAGAGCCAATCAACCTCAGGGAGACTCACAATGGAGGGTGAGGCAAGCCTGAGAAGGGAGGGTCACTCACCAAGGGCTCGTGGCTGCCCCTAGTGGAGAATGTTAAAACTGACTGAGGAAAACCCAGAGCCTCAGCAGCTATGTGAGGACACTGTCTTGAAGGCAAAGTGCTAAAAAGGAAATGAATCTTCAGAAAGAATCGAGGCTAAGTATTTCATCATTTTTACATTTCATCTACTACGTGACCTAGGTATTGTTCCGGTTTTAGAGATTAAAGTGAAGTCTCTAAGAGAGCAAGTCATTTGCCCAAGGCCTAATTCCTTTAAATTAAAAGAAATTGCACTTCACGGTGTCTGTAATCTCCTGACAATGGTTTTTCTATTGTTTATATAATAGGTTAGGAAAGTTATTAAGTCTTTGAGAAACTATGGGTATATATAATAAATGACCCCCACGTTCACCCACCTCTTAAAAGAGATGTTTTTATAAATACTGCACGCATTCTGGCTGGGATACACAATGCCTGCTGCCTCTTTTATAATAAGACAAACTCTAAGAGCTGGGAA